>NC_056728.1:220516069-220829656 GCF_019279795.1 Protopterus annectens
CACTAGGGCTGGGAATAAAAAGAAGTTATGTACACACCATAACATTCCATGTTTGTAGTCGCCCATCATTCTTACTGATGGGATCGGAGCCAATCCTCGGCTCCAATTCGGCCTATTTACAAGCTTGAAGTCTTCTAGTTGGCTTGTCGCTAGATAGGTATCCCATGGTGCACCAGTACAATTCCCAGATCTTGTTTGCTGCTAACTAGTAGAAATAATAACAAACATACAGAAAGAAGCCAATAATAAAAGGTCTCCAGTGAATAATGATAACCATATTTTTCTGTCTCCAGGTACTTCCAGGATGTGGGTAGGAGGGTGGCTTCATAAGAATGAAGGGCGAGATGGACTACAAACATGGAACGTTATGGAGAGTACATAACTTCTTTATGTTCTGTAGTCCTATCTCGCCTTCATTCTTACTGATGGGACAGCGCCCTACCATTTAATTCTTGGGTGGCTCAAGGAAAAATACTCCTGAGTACCATGGAACCAAAGGATGCTCTACTCCTGGAGGTTAAATCCGTTTGTAATGAGTGATAAATGTGTGAGGGGTAGCCCAAGCTGCTGCTGCACATATATTATCAAGTGGGATCCTGGCTTGAAAGGCTGCAGAGGTAGACTGAGATTTCGTAGAATGAGCCTTAATTTTGAAAGGTAACAGCCTAACCTCAGAGGTGTAAATGTAAGCTATACAGCTAGAGATCCAATTTGAGAGGGTCACTTTGGAAACCAGCAAACCTAACCTGGATTCGGAGAAGGAAATAAATAATTGATCTGATTTCCTGAATTCCTTAGTCCGGTGCAAATAAAAACGTAATTGTCTATGGACATCCAAGTGATGAAACCTGCATTCTGCTATGTTGGAATGATTTGGGAAGAACACCAGAAGTTCTATGGATTGGTTCAAAGTGTTATGGGAACAGACCTTGGGGACAAAGGAAGGATTAGTACGAAGAGATACTCTGTCATTGTGAAAAATCAGATAAGGGGGTTTTACAGACAATGCTTGTAACTCTGACACCCATTTGGCAGATGTGATAGCCACCAGAAACAAAGTCTTCCAAGACATAAATTTTAAAGACGATGCATGAGAAGGCTTAAAGGGCGGAGACGTCAGTTTGGATAGCACAAAATTCAAATCCCACGAAGCAACAGGTTCTTGAAATGGGGGTCTTGGAAGATTTTACACAGTCTATGTCACATCAGATTAGAATCTTATATGCCTAGTTGAAAATTAGAAATCGCAGCCAATTGAACCCTGAATGTGGCAGCCACATATCCCTGCTGGAAAAGCTCAGACAGGTATTCCAAAACCACCGGAATAGAGGCGGTATAAGGGTCAACATTCTTTTTCTCAGCCCAGATAGAGAATCTCCTCCACTTTTTGGAATATAGTCTCCTAGTGGAGTGTTTATGAGAGGAAGTCAGGATACGAGTCATGGATGGTGAGAAGTCATAAAGCCTGACTAGGGATGGAACTGGAGCAGCCAAGCTGTCAAACTGAGGGTGTGTAAAGTGGGGTGAAGCGAGCCTGACATGTGCATCAAGAGATCTGGCACTGGGTCCAGAATCCAAGGATTGTCTAAGAGGCCCGAGAAAGGGGAACCAAACCTAACAAGGCCAGTAAGGAGCAATGAGGATCAGTTTGTTTCCCACTCGTTTCGCTTTCTGAATAACCTTGGGTATGAGAGGAAAAGTAGGAAAAGCATAAAGGAGACCCAGGGACCAATCGTGAACAAGTGCGTCTCTCGGTGACCCCCCCCCCCAGAGGGGGGATGAGGGAGAAATAGCTGCTGCATTTGGCATTGATCGGGCTGGCAAAGAGATCGCAGCAATGCTGTCCCCATCTGCGGAAAATCTGCTCCACTATTTCCTATTTCAGAGGCCACTCGTGAGCCATCAAGATTGCCCGGCTGAGCTTGTCGGCTATTACGTTGGTTGTCCCTGGAATGTGCATTGCCACCAGAAAACGCTGGGAAGATATCACCCATTTCCAAACTCGAATGGCCTCTCAGCAGAGTGGGTATGATCTGGTTCCACCTTGTTTGTTGATATACCATTCTACTGACGTGTTGTCTGATTGTATCGCAATCTTCCCAAGAGATAGAAGGCCATGAAGTGCTTGCAACACCAGGAGCACTGCCCTCATCTCTAGAACGTTGATATGCAGGTGAGCCTCATGACCTTGCCCTGTGCCTTGGACAGTCCTGCCTAGATAATGCCCATCCCATCTGTGAGGCATCCGTGGTCACAGTGGCAACGGGTTGGCGAGGGACAAATTAAGTGCCCATGATTAACTGGTTGGGTAGAGTCCACCAAATGAGGTCCTTCTTGCAAGAGTCTGTCAACAGTATGTGATGAGATAATGGTAGGTGTTGAAAGGGCCACTGGGACGACAGCAACCACTGAAGAACCCTCATGTGTAGTCTGGCTAGTGGCACTAGTAGTATGGTGGAAGCCAGGGTCCCTGGAATCTTCAGAATAGTCTTGACCTTGACCTTTCGTTGGGGGAGAAGATGTTGAATTTGAAGAACAGATCCTGTGCCCTTTCTACTGGAAGACGAGCCAACATGTCTACTGTGTCTATCTCTGCGCTTATAAAAATCATAGATTGAGAGGGCAATAAGGCAGATTTTTCCCAAATGGGCACAAAGTTGAATGGTAGCGTCCCTGGTCTGAAGAAGTAGATGCCTGGTGGGGTCGGTCAGGAGCCAATCATCCAGATACGGAAACACCTGGAATCCCCGACGTCTCAGGTGAGCTGTCACTACTGCCATACACTTGGTGAACACCCTGGGGGCTGTGGTGAGACCAAAAGGCAGAGCACGAAACTGGTAATGACTGGCTCCCAGACAGAAGCGTAGATGACTCCTCAATGCCCTGTCCATTTTTATGTGGTAGTAAGCATCTTGGAGGTCTATTGAGCACATTCAAGTGTCCTTTCCTAGTAACGGGAGTATAGACTGCAGTATCACCATCCGGAACTTGTCCTTCTTTACTGACTCGTTCAATTTGCTGAGGTCCAAGATGGGCCTCCAGTCCCCTGTACGTTTTGGCACTAAAAAGAATCTGGAGTAAATTCTGGATCTTATTTGGTCTGCTGGGATGGTTTGGATGACTCTTTTTGCCAGCAACTTGTTGACCTCCACAGTTGCCTGATCCCTGTGATTGGGTGGAACATCCGGGATCTTCTTGGGAACATGGGGTGACAGAGAAAAGGGTATGACATAACCTCTGGTAATAATTCTTTGTTTGTCTTGAGCGATACTTCATTATCTAGGCAGGACTGTCCAAGGCACAGGGCAAGGTCACGAGGCTCACCTGCATATCAACGTTCTAGAGATGAGGGAAGTGCTCCTGGTGTTGCAAGCACTTCATGGCCTTCTATCTCTTGGGAAGATTGTGATACAATCAGACAACACGTCAGTAGAATGGTATATCAACAAACAAGGTGGAACCAGATCATACCCACTCTGCTGAGAGGCCATTCGAGTTTGGAAATGGGTGATATCTTCCAAGCGTTTTCTGGTGGCAATGCACATTCCAGGCTTCTGGATACAAAGAAATGCGACCCCCAACCAGCTCCAGAGAAGCACAGTCGGGCCCCACATCAGGAGCGTTGGTAAGGCCAGCCCCGAAACGAATCGCGGCCTTCCTGGTTTTGCGGTCCGCCCCTGCCTCTCGGGCGACGTCTACCATTTCCTCCTCCTCCTCTGAAGGAGGAGTCACCCTGTGCATCTTGGAAAAACCTCTGGGACTTCTTGAACCACATTTTACCACCCCTCTGACCCTTAGGGTATGGTCTAGAGGGGACAGTAAAACGTACTCCCATGGCAGAGAGTGTTTTTTCTTCTTGCTCACATCGGGTGAGTGTGTCCTTTACCTTGGGTCCAAACAATGAGGAACCGTTAAAGGGGGCGTTGGTAAAGTTAGACTTGAATGGGTCTGCAAAATTACACAAACGCATCCAGGAATGACGTCTTAGGGAAATTCCTGAACCTGCTGCTCTGCTCGCTGCATTGGCTGCATATGAGATAAGCCTCATGGACGAGTTGACAATAGAGTTCAAGGTGGACAACTGGGCAGACATCTTGTCAGGGACTCCCTCAGTACATGCACCTTGTAGAGAATCTCCTAACTCCATAAGGAGATCTCTCTGAAGCCTCGCAGTGTGTAAGGTAGTTCAGCGATCTAAGAGTAAATACCACTGAAGAGAAGATATGCTTCCTGTATCTGTCCATCGTTCGAGACTCCTTATTTGGCAGATGAACAGAAGAAGAAGTTCCGCTAGCTCCTTCTTAGTGGCCGCGGCCACCACCATGGCATATATGGGAACACCTATAGACAAAAATTCCTTTTCCCTTGGCACAGAAAGAAACTTATTTGGTCTCCTGGTGACTGGCTCCATGGCATCAGCAGTATCCCACACCTTCCGACTAACTAGCTCCATCAGTTCGTCGAAGGGTGGAGAAACCCAAGTGGCTGACGGTTGAGATCCGAAAACCTTCAGGTACACTGACTCCTCATCAGAAGGGGTGGCAGTGGGCCAGCCGCACCTCTGCTTAAGGATTTCCAGGATGTCTATGAAGGAGACATTATTAAAGGATGACTTGGGGGACCCTTCTGACTCCTCGTGGTCAGTGTCCGAGGTAAGAGACTCACCCTGGGAGTCTACATGCTTCCTCTTACATGTTCTCTTCTGTGGGGGTTCCTCGGAAGGATATTCCTGGGAAGTCTTGGAAGAGTGGGGGCCAACAGCCGGTGGCTCCTGAGGCTGCAGGTCTCTGCTGTCTAGGGAAAGAGTAGGAGCTGAGACAGAAGTAGGTGCCCTAGGGGGGAGAGTGTCAGTACCCCTGGTAGGAGCTGATGATTGGGACAGCACACTCCTCATCATCTCGAATGCCGACCTCTCCAGCTCTGAAGACTTCCTCGGCTCCGAGGAGACAGAGGATGCCATCGGTTCCAGAGCCATTGGCTCCGAGATATATGTAGGATGCGAGCTCACCCTCGCCGACGCACTGAGAGGAAGGCTTGGAACCGAAGAGGTTCAGTTCCAGGCGTCCCTGCCGGGGCCGACTGGGGAGCTTTGGCTCCTAGACACCACGGACGGCACAGAGAGTGTCAGAGTGGAACTCGGCTTTGAAACAGCCTCAGGGGGAGCTGGAACCAAGGGTCCCACCAGCGGTACCAAACACTATGGCTCCAAAATCCAGCATGGCTCGGAGGAGAAATCACCGAAAGGGGGACGGACTCAAGTGGCCCCGCAACCGACTGGGTCAGAGCCAACAACAATTTAGGTAAGGCAGATGACTTCAGAAGTCTCAGCACTACCCTCTTCACATCTTCTTCCAATAAACTCCTGGAAGACCTGGAGGACAGAGTAGGAGAATGGGATCTCTGCAATATTGGTGACTTCAATGTAGGGGAGACTGGTAAAGGGTCTATAGACCGGCTCCGTTGAATACTCTCACTGGTCGGTTCCGAACTACTTAGCGCCAACCCTGCAACCACAGTAGTACAACTCTCAATCGGCTCCAAACTCAGTGGGGCCAATGAGACAGTAAATTTATCAGGCTTAGTAATTTTAAGAGGCGGCTCCGAGACACCAGCCGGTGCCAGGGAGGGCCTCTTAGAGGATTTGGACATTTCCTTTTTAGATCCCTGAGATCTAGCAGAGGAGGAAGAGCTAGCCAGATCTTTCTCAAAAGAAGGTTTAGTGGACCTTTTAGAATTAGCTTATTTTTTCTTTCTTGCAACACCCTAGCTCTAAAAGAGTGGCAAAATAAGCAAGTTTCCTGTAAGTGGATAGCCCCAAGACAGTAAACACAGTTACCGTGGCCATCCATTATGGACATCTTCTGTGAGCATTTTATGCATTTTTTAAAGCCAGATGGCTTATGGTCCTTGCTTTCTTTAGACATCTCACAGAGGATGAACTCACACGCAGACACAGGAAGAAAGTGAGAGGACTAGGTCCTCTAACTTAAACGGGCCTAGCCCTACAGGAACCAGTAAAGAAACACCACGAGGACTAGGTCCTCTAACTTAAACAGGCCTTACCCGGGTGTAGAAAGAAAGGGAAACTAGGTCCTCTAACTAAAACAGACCTAGGGGGTACAGAAACAATTAGAGAAACTCGCACACACCCAAAAGAGGAATACAGTCTTCTTCTTCTTCTTTCGGCTTTTTCCTGGTTTGGGGTCACCAGAGCGAAGCACCTGTCTGCTCATGATTGGCAGTGGAGTTTTACTGTGCTGACTTGCCAGCCCAGCATCCAAACTTCCACAGAAGGCACACACACATACGCACGCACACCTAGGGCCAATTTAGAGTGTCCAATCCACCTACAGCATGTCTTTGGGATGTGGGAGGAAACCGAAGCACCCGGAGGAAACCCACACGACCACAGGGAGGACATGCAGACTCCACACAGAAGGCACCCCAGCCGAGGATTGAACCAGAGAACCTCTTGCTGTGAGACGACAACGCTAACCACTGCACCACCGCGGCTGCCCCAAAAGAGGAATACAGTCTAAATTGTGGAAAATACTAAAAACAAGGTCAACAGAACCTCGTTCTGTCTGTCACACTAATAACAAGAAATATCAGCAAGCGGAAGCTCTGCAAAAAAATGATTACTTATAGCTATTTAACAAGCACACACAGCCTAACTGAGCGCAAAAGGCATCTACAACTACTAATACCTAAGTATAAGACAGTGATATATTAACCAAGAGAGAACTGGCACCAAGATACCAAGTACTATAAGGCCAACGGCCAACTGTACTTAAAGAAATTGCACACAAATGGCGCACTAATAAATGCTAACTATTCTAACTGCAAAGACTACACTAACTATAACTATACAATGCTATATAATGCTATCAAAAAGTAAAACAGAAGATTTATCCAAAATTTTTGAACAAATTTGAAAGACTTAGCCAGAGGCAAGAAGAAGCACATCCAAACTCGTCAATGCGGCAAACGAGATCTGGGGATTGTACTGGTGCACCATGGGATACCTATCTAGCCATGAGCCAACTAGAAGACTTCGAGCTTGTAAATAGGCCGAGTCGGAGCCGAGGATTGGCTCCAATCTCATCAGTAAGAATGAAGGCGAGATAGGGCTACAGAACATCAATCGTTAAGTTAACTATAAAAACATCAATGTAATGCTCTTTTCTACTCCCAGGAAACTACCACAACTGCCACGCTTAAAATAACAGAAACCATAACAACAGTATTCCCACAGTGTTAAAACACAAACACTTAGGCCTTACTCTTGACTCTTCCCTCAACATCAGCATGCATATAGACAAAGTTAATAAAATCTTACAACAGCTAAAACTGCACTGCAGAACATCTCAGCATCTCTCTTCTGCTCTGCTCATAGAACTTTGTAAAACTGTACTTCTTCCAAAACTGGAATATGGGTTATCATTTACAGTCTTCTACACTGCCTACAACACTCACAGGCTGCAGACAGTGGAAAACAAAATCTGAAAAATTGCTTTACTTGCAGACCTTCTTACTCATCATTGCAGCTTTCTCAAAAAGCTAAATTGGCTACCCCTCACTGAAAGATCAAACTTTCTCCTACGCACACTGATATTTAAAGTTCTAATTGAAGGTAGTTACCTGTCCGTTACAGAGAAAACTCCCTCACAGGCTACAGGCTTACTCCCTAAGTAGACAAGAAAATCCATCCATCCATCCATCCATCCTCAACCCCTTTTCCTATTCACTGCACATGGGGTCAGGGTATCACTTCCACAGTGACAATCATCTTGAGTCAAGGTTTACACCGCCTGGTGGCTAGCCCTGCCATGGTAGTGCATTTGCACCACTCACTCATGCATCCACTCTCACCTATGGCCAATTTAGACTGTCCAATCCACCTACTGCATGTCTTTAGAATGTGGGAGGAAGCCAGAGCACCTGGAGGAAGGACATGCAGATTCTGCACAGAAGGCACCCCAGCCGAGAATTGATCTGGAGAACCTCTTGCTGTGAGGCAACAACGCTAACCTTTGCACCACTGTGGCCACCCTACCAACGCCGCCACCCTAAGTAAGTCTACTAAAGTAGACACGAAAATAGGATCAAATTCCTCACTAAAAGAATACAGGGCATAAGAAAAATGTCCTATGCAGACTGCTTCAAGGCCCTATCCCTGTATTCTGTCTCCTACAGTTGAGTTTCAAAGGCGTGCTAGAGAGAATGATAGTAGATGTTTACGTGGCGGACTGGCGGGCTTGTGGAGTTCAATCAGATTCTGGTTGTTGAATCTTAGAAGTCTATCAGGTAGATGCATTTTCAGAAAGGAAGCAAGGGAGCTACAGAGAGAGGGACTGAAGATAAGTTTGTGGGAATGGATGACTTGAATGTAGGAAAGATGATTGGGGTGTTCTAGCCAATTTAGTTTGAGGAGGGTGTTACAGTGGTGGGTGGAGGATTTGTAGCCTGTAGCAAACTTGGCAATTCTGTTGTAGCAGAAAGAAAGTTTTGTCTTTACAGAAGACGGAAAGTTAGTAAGAAGTGGGGCACCATAAAGAAGGGAAGGAATGAGGTAAGTGGCAGACAGAACAAACTTTGTAGGGGGGAGGTGAGGTAGCGATTGTGGATGTAGAGCATACCATGTTTCTGGTGGGTTTTCTTGATGTTTGTTTGTAGATGGGTATCAAACTTGAACTGCTCATCAATGACACCTAAAAGTTTGGCATGGTATACTACCTTGAGACAGGTATTACTTTAACTAGTAATGGAGAAATAGTTTTTATCTATGGTGATGTTTCTAGAAGGAGTAAATACCATAAGTTTAGTTTTTGAAGTGTTTAGTGCCAGGTGATTATCTAACATCCAGCGTTCAGTGGAAGTGAAGGCACCTTGGGTTAATTTTAAGAGTGCGAAGACGGAAGTGGCAGAACAGATGATTGTAGAGTAATTTGACCGCTTGTTGCCTACTGGAGAGATAACTAGTGGACCTGTTGAAGGAGGAGAAGGACAGATTAAGATTAGAGAGTTTAGATAGAAGAAGGTTATGAGAAATAGTGACAAATGCTTTCGATAAGATGAGAAGGAGGGTAGACACTAGGCAGCTAAAGTCACAAGCTTTGTTGATGGTTTCAAGGAAAGAGAAGAGAGCAGTGGCTGTGCTATGGCCAGGTCTAAATCCATGCTGCGTGGGGGTAAGCAGGTGGTTATCTGTGAAGTGGGGTAAAAGTTATAGGTGAATATATTTTTCAAGAACTTTTGAGATCAGGATAAGGTTGCAATGTGTCGAAATTGGGAATATTATTATTGCTACCTCCTTTTCCAGAGTTGGGGTACATAGCCTTCTTGGATTGACCGATTTATTAGAATGGAGATAGGGAAAGTGATGGCTTCAGCAGCTATTTTTAGAAAGTAGGAAGGAAAGCTGTCAGGGGTGCTGGAACATGGTTTCAAGTTCAGAAGGAGATTTTTATGGCAGATGTAGGGATAGGTTTGACAGTGAAGGGAAGGGGTTGGGGGTGATAAGATTTTGGGCAGAAGAGATAGGAGACAGTGGAGATGGAGAAGAAGCATTGTCTGGAAAGGAAGTTGTTAGTTTGACTATGGAATCAATGAAGAAGGAATTAAAATGTCTTAATTGTTTAAATAAAAGTTGTAAACTGTATTTTATTTTGTTTGTGCCAGCCTTCAAGTGGTCGGCTGAATAGGGAACCGTATGTACATTGCCAGTGCTAATGCTCACTTACTGTAGCGCTTTGCACGCGGTCTCTGCTACTTTGAAACTGTTTAAGTAAATCTGTGTTAGCGAACTGTTATTTTAAAGTGTCTGGATTTCCCCTAAAGGAAATGTATTTTCAAACGCCCAGGTTGTTAGCGATTAAAACGAGGCTCCTGTAACAGCTGTGCGGAGCTTGTGTCGCTCGAGTATTTGCTCGAATACTGTGCAATTCGCTCAATTAACCTGGTGTTCTGCACACCACTTTTTGTTCTCACCTTTTGTAGAACTCTTGCTTATAATTTCCCTCCTAGAAATATGCACCTCAGTTAAAGAAATACGCAGTTTCAGACCTGCATTAAAATGCCTCTCTATCTGCAACCCAATGTATTTATATGCACTTGGTGATGACCAAATATTGTCTCTGTTGCTAGCTCTAGCTGAAGTTTAAAACTCCAGCCTACCTGAAACGTTTAGCATCCCCCAGATCCAGGACTGTAACTTTGATTTTTACAGAGTCTACTGCTTAGCTAATGTGCGAGCTGTGCCTGCATTTAATCACATTTTCTCTTCTGTGCCTTGTTAATTGTTGTTTCAATGGTATTTAAATTTGTTGATGTAAACTTTTTTTTGTAGCGTTGCTTTAGCCAGTTTCAACATGCAAACTTACTGTGTATTGCCTAACTGACTACTTTAAACTCTTGAATCTTGTATTATTTGCTTCATTACCCCTTTTTCTCTCTGTGCATATTTCAGCCTGTGTTCCTGTCTACTCCTGCTCTCATCTCCGACTGTACCCTTCTGGAAATCCATACTAAGGAACCCACAAACAGGACATTCTATCTCTCAACTAAAACCCACTCCGGCTCCCTGCAAAGCATTGTCAGTGAAAGTATGTGTAGTGCTATATTTATTTTTGCCAGTGTGAAGATAATATATACTCTCCTGTAGATCGCTGTACGCATCCCTGCCAGGCCAGCCAGCAGCCAAAGCTCTCCCTCTTTTTGCCCACTGAATTCCGTTCTCTCCCTATTTCACTTATTCTTGCACTTCCTGTCCTTTAACATAACTTTATTCTCCCTCTATATTTCTTTATCCCATTCCTATCACATGCAAGCTCCTTCCTTTCTCCTAACAGGATTTCCCCCTACAGGGCTCTCTGTTGTACTAATTCGACTACCCACAAGGTGGCGCTCTTCCACCTTCCTGCTATCTCTAGCTTCTTTCCCACTTCTCTCCTTATCTCACCCATTTACTTCTTAGATAACACTTTTTCTGATCTCAGTCTCACTATCCTCTTGGAATAACTAGTCCACTTTTCTACTCTATACTTACCCATCCTTATCCCTCACATGCCCCTGACCTTCTTCTACTGTTATTTCTCTCTCACTTTCCAACCTCAACCCTAACTTGCTGTCAGTCTTTTTACTTAGCATAACTGTGCAAACTTACCCTCTGGCTCTCACAATCCACTGATAGTTTTTCTCCTTCCTTTGGCTCTGCCCGCTCCGTTCGCCCTATGGGCTCACTCCGCTCCCCTACCCTGCCCCCAATTCCCACCCGTCCCCAGCACCTCTACATTTATCCCTACCTAATCCCCTCCCACCCAAATCACTTATCTAATCACCTTCCTCTTCATAAAACCACTCCATTCCCAACTCCTCCCTACCCCACGTGACCCACCCCATCCTCCTTACTCAGTCTCTCTCTCTCTCCCTGTAAAGAATTAAAACCACTTCTACCTCCTCTTCCTCTTCTCCTCCTTTACCTATAAAACGTCCTCACATCTCTCCCTTCATTTCCATTACATTCTCCAACTATGTTCTCACACACCATTAATACTATCCTTGTCCCATACTCCCTTCTTGTGCTATTAATTCCTCTTTACTTTGCTACTTCTTACTCTTCCAAACCCCCCTATGCTTACCTCCTACACAAACCATCCCATGCACTCACCCTCAACCACTCCTTGCATCCCACTTCCATACAATAACATCCTCTCTTATCTCCCCCAGCATACTGCACCTATTCCACCCCAAACTCTTCTTCACCACAACAAATACCATCACTCTTAAATCTACACTAGCCCCAAACTACTTCCTTCTCAATAAACCCAAAAGGCTAAAGGTTATTCCCAATAATAACCTAGCCTTATCTGGGCATATCCATCCTAACCCTGGCCCTTGCCACACTATAAACTCCTCTCCACTTCCACCTTATCTACTACAACCATCCTATGTTCCCTCTTCCTCCCCTTTTCCTACGTCCTCTCCCAACACCCTTAAGTTCTTCACCATAAATGCCCAAAGCCTTAATAACAAAATACACCAAATACAAGCTTGGATTTCCCATAACCAACCTGACATCTTAGCCATCTCAGAAAACTGGCTAAAACCCCATATAGCTGACTCCAAAATCCTTCCCCCTGGATTCCAAATCCATAGAAGCGACCGTTTAAACAGAAAAGGTGGAGCCTCTGCTCTAATCTACTCCAACCTTCTCTCACTAATCCCTCTACAAACGCCAATTCCAAACTTCAAAAACACTGAACTAACTGCCAGTCTCCTACAACTAAATAAACATAAAAATATATGCATTATCTCCCTATATATTTCCCCAGGTGATAACATTTCTACCCTTGAAAATATCCTTCACTGGGCCTCAACTAAAATGAAATTCGAAACCTACATTCTAGGTGATGTCAATATTGATTGGAATAAAATCAACTCACCTTCCCCCTCCTTATTCATCAACCTCTACAGTTTCTCCCAAGTAATTCATGCAACTACACGCCCCAACAAACACCACCCCCCAGGATCCATCATCGACTGGATCCTAGTCTCCCATCCTGATACAATAACTCTCTCTGGTACTATCCCAGACACATTCAGTGACCATCTCCCTGCTTTCACACATCGCTCAACCAACAACAGTAAACACCAACATCACTATATCCACACTAGCAATCTCAGCAACTTCAACCCCACACAATTCTTAAACACTTTTAAATATACAAACTGGCAAAGCCTTTATACTCTTCCCCTTGACAATCCAGAAGAATATTTCAACTCTATCTTCTTAAAAACCCTCAACTCCCAAGCCCCTCCAAAAAACAAACGAATCAAGACTAATTCTGCTCCTTGGCTATCCAAGGAAACTAAACAAATCATGCACTGCAGGGACAAATCCTGGAAGCTATACCAAAAAAATAAGATACCCTCTACCTTACTTCAATGCACCCAACTCCGCAACCAAGTAAAGAAACTAATAACCTCAGACAAAAAAAAACTACTACAACAAACTTCAATCCAACAATAACAAGAACCCAAAACAATTCCGGAAAGGTATAAATTCCTTACTCCACCCAGGATCTAGGAATAATCCCTGCCCTGACCCTAGCTTAACTGACTCAGAACTAAGCTCTCACTTCAACACATTTTTTACAGAATCCATAGCTACTCTAACCAAATCTTTTCCCAACAGCAATCCATCTATCTCCTCTACTCACAACAACCCTAATAACAGTACACTTAATTTCCAACTCAAACCTGTACCAACTACTTTCATAAAAGGACTCCTATCAAAACTAAAGCCTTGCTCAAATGCCCCTGACAACTTACCCTCCTCCTTCCTCAAATCTGCTGCTGATGGTATTGCTCTCCCTATCAGCATCCTAATTAACAGATCTTTAAAAGAATCTTATGTACTCAGACTCTGGAGATCTGCCTTCATTCTACCTCTCCATAAAGGAGGCAAAAACTACAATACCTCCAATTTCCACCCAATTGCCCTTCTCTCACCTCTTTCAAAAATACTTGAAAAATGTGTCCATCACCAACTCATGCCTTTTTTAACTCAGAATCACCTCATAACACCTACCCAGCATGGTTTCCGCCCTGGCCATAGCACCACTACCGCCTTACTATCCTTCCTAGACACAGTAAATCGAGCACGTGACTCTGAATTACTTGTATCCACAATACGGCTAGACCTTTCCAAAACCTTTGATACCATTTCCCACAAGCATCTTCTCTTTCATCTCTCCAACCTTCATCTCTCCCCTGACACCCTTTCCTGGTTCTCCAGCTACCTATCTGACAGATCTCAAGGTGTCAGATGGAAGAACTCTACTTCCACCTTCTTGCCAACACCCACCGGTGTTCCCCAGGGGCCCATCCTCGGACCCATGCTTTTCAACATTTTCATTAACAACCTTCACTCAGTCATCCCTGATACAACAGTTATCCAATATGCAGATGACTCTACCTTAGTCTGTACCGCCTCCAACCTACCTGAACTCCTGACTAAAACTCAAACAGCTTTTTCCACTACCAAAAACTGGATGCACCACAACCATCTCTCTCTCTCTCAACTCCAATAAATCCAAAATACTTCTCTTTCCTCCCTCTAGAAATTTCTCCCTTGACAAGAATGCTTTCACAGTCCTTAGCAAAAACAACTCTGCCACAGAAGTGGTTTCTTCTGCAAAACTCCTCGGCATTACCATAGATGAACACCTTAAATTTGATATCCACATCCAACAAAACATAAAGAAAACCCATCAAAAACTAGGCATGCTGTATAGAAATAACCACTTTCTCTCCAACTCCGCAAGGCAAACTATCGCTAATACCTACCTCCTACCCTCTCTACTATATGGAGCCCCTCTACTAACTAACCTTTCTTCTACCAACACCTCTAAACTCGAAACTTGCTATAATAAAATTTCCAAATTCGCAACTAAATCCAAAACCTCCACTCACCACTGCCTAACCCTACAATCTCTGAACTGGCTTGAACTCTCAAACCTCCTTGACTATCTCCAACTAACCACCACACACAAACTAATATTCTTTCCAGATAAATGCCCAGCCTTAACAAACATCCTTCCCCCATACATCCCAACCAGATCTCTGAGATCTGAACACCAAAATTTAATCTCTGTCCACAAACCCAAACACCCTGCAGGCCAACTCCTTCTCTCCTTCACTATAGGCAAAAAATGGAACTCTCTCCCTCCTTTACTCAGGACCACACCTAACCCTGAAACCTTCAAAACCCTACTTTTCTCTTACCTATCCACTAAACGTAAATGTTCCTGCTTTCACCCTACTTAAAATCTTATAAATTTACCCTTTGAGCTTTCCATACTCCTGCTCTTCTCTACACTATTACCTCTTTTCTATTCTCCTAACTAATCTAGCTAACTTTCTCAGACTAAACAATCTCTCTCTCTCAATTCCAAGTATTGTATATATTGTAAATATCAAGTAATTCACTGATGCTTATTGCCCAGTGAGTCTAAACTTACTGTTCTTAATGTAAATACCTAGTAACTGTTCTACCTATGTCAAAATTGCATTTCAGTGTCAAACTATCCACCTGTACCTGACTGCATGACCTTATATATGTATTTACCAACAATTTATGTAACCTTCGTAACCATATATGTATGTATTTCCATTGCATTATGTAACCTTTGTAACCATATTGCTTATTGGAGCTTTTCTCCTCAGGCCTCCACTGAAAATGGGCACACCACTGGCCCAGTGGACTTCCCCGGTAATCAAACTGAAATAAATAAATAAATAAAATAAATTGGATGGCTAAGGCCAGGTCAGAAGCATTTGGATCAGGGCAAGGGTTGTCTTTTTTGCTGGGATTGAGGAGGGAGGTGATACCATTCCATAATTTTTTAGAGTTTGTCTTGTGGTTATTTTGGAATATGCAGAAATAGGATTTACGGCTGGATGCAATAAGTGTTTTAACTTTGTTGCGAAGTAGTTTATATTCATTTAGGGTGGAGGGAATTTTATTTTTCTGGTAATGTTTCCAGGCTTTGTCTCAGAGACGCATGATAGTTGTGGTTTGTTTGGTTAACCAGGGGACCATGTTGCTTTTGATTCTTTTAGTTTTGGAGGGAGCAAAGTTATTTAAAAAGTTTAGGAATGTTGTACTGAAGTATGTAACAGCATTATCTAGGGAGAGGGTCTTTAGAGGGGTCCAGTCTGTGTATTTTAGGGAATTAGAGAAGGTATCAGGGTTGAAGTTTTTTGTAGAACATGTAGAAATATATGTGTGGGACAGCTGTAAGGAAGTGGGAAGCTGATGAGCGAAAGAGGGAAGGTGATCACTGACAGAGTCGGAAAGGGTACCACGATTAGAGACATAGTGGGGGTGAGAGAGACCAGAATCCAATCAAGGATACTGCCAGAGGAGTAGTCCTTGGAGGGTCTGGTGGGAGAATTGATTAACAATGAGAAGTTATAGGTTTTTTATTAGTTAATTTGTTTAAATCAGTTTGCTCTCATTTGCCACATAAGCATCGCAGTTGCGTGGGTTTGTGCTTATTTGTGCATCTCACACTGCTGCCTAGCATTGGGCACCATTGGCAGTTATAGGCACAAATACTTTTCAGCATAGATGTCTGTTCCATCAGTGGGGAAGGGGCTATGAAGTATTTGTGCCATCACATATGAGGTTGTAATTGGCCTCAGAGAAGTTTTTTAGTCTAGTTGTTGTTAAGGGGGGGGGGTCTTGTATTATAGTTATTTCTAGCGAGACTGATATGTGGTCAGATCTCACCACAGACAGCCACACACCAGGGGTAGTGCAGCAGTCCCCCATGTTGGTGAGCACCAGATCCAGGAAGTTTGAGCTCCTTCTGGGTGTGTCAACCAGCTGGTCCAGGGCATTGGAGTTAACAAAGTCCGGGAGCCCTTGGGCAAGTGAATTAGAACACATATAATTTATCCAGTCAATAGATGGATAATTAAAGTCACCCAAAACCAGGGTGTTTGGTTGTATCTTGATTAACACAAGTAGATCCAAGTAGGCTGAGTGGATGTCCTGATTCATGGAGGGGGTCCTATAGCTGGCAAATGAACTGAACTGAAGAGGGGGGTCTTGCCTACAGTCAATTGCACCTAAAGTAATTCAAGGGAATCATGCTGTTTAACCAATCTAGAGGTGTATTTATCTTTAATGAATATTGATACACCACCTCCTTTACTTCTCACACCTTCAGTTTGTCGTCTGAACGTGTGGAAGGAAATGTAACCTGGTATAGCTGGGGTGCTCTCCGCAGCCTTAAACCAAGTCTTAGTGAATGCGAAAATGTCAGTATCTTATTTATTTATTTTATTTATTTATTTACATTTTTTAACCGGGTAGTGTCCGACTGGGCTAGTAGCCCATTTTCAGCGGAGGCCTGGGGAGAAAAGCTTCAGTACAGTGAATAATAGAATAATAGCTATTAGTTATATGTATAAGTAAACAATGTCTTTTAACAAAGATACATGAACAGTACAAGTAATGGAATGAAAGAAAAATAGTACATTTAAACAAATTAAATAATAACAATATGTGTAGTTGGTGTACAAAAACATACAAAGACCGTTCAGACAATGTCACTATGTGATCTGGACTGTTTGTCAGAGTGAGGTGATAAACCCCTTGTTTATGCAGAATCATTTAAAGGTTATAATAAAAAGGTGTTAGTGAAGTAGAGAAAGGAAGAGGAATTAGCCAGGGGTTACAAAGTTGCAGAGCCAGTGACTATTGAGATGCTCCTTTAAGGCTTTTTTAAAAGAGGACAGGTTTGGGTTAGTTTGGATGTGTTGAGGAAGACAGTTCCAGTCCTTAGCTATTTTGTAGGAGTAGAGGGAATCACCATAACAGTTGTGAGACTGGGTAACATTTAGCATAAGTCTGTCAGATGATCTAAGGGATCTACAGGTAGAATTAGGTAGTATAAGGTTTCAGAGATCTGGGCAGTTACTGGGGTTGTGAATGATTTTGTGAGTAAAGATAAGTTGATTTTGTGATAAGAGATTGGGCAGCTCTAGCCATTTGAGCTGTTGAAGAACAGAGCAGTGATGTGTTTTATGGGGCTTATTGGCTACAGACTTAGCTATCTTGTTGTAGCATGAGTCTAAGTTGTTTAGGTCAGTCTTACAAAGGTTAGTGAAGATAGTCTAGCAGTAAAGGAAGGAAGATAGCAAGTGTGATCTAGCTATGGCTAGTCTGGCTTCGTGTGTATTGTAAGGTTTGGCTCAATAGAGCGTGCTAAGTTTGGAGTGGACTTTTCTGACAGTTAGGGAGATGCGTTTATTGAATTTTAGTCTGTCGTCAACTGTGACACCTAGGAGTTTAGTTTGGTCAGTAGGTTCTACGTTATTACCATTAGAGGAGTGAATAGTGATGGGTGGTAAGTTGTGCATGAACGATTTGCTTGCAAAGATTGTTAACTTGATTTTTTTTTTGGGTTAAGGATGAGTTTATGGCAGGAGAGATAATTCTCAATGTCTTGGAAAGCTGATTGTGTTATGTGCTGAAGTTGTTGAATGGAGGGGGCTGAGCAGATGAGAGGAATCATCGACATACTGGATGATGGTTGCATATTGGTTGACTGAATGTAGGTTATTGATCAATATGGTGAAAAGGAGGGGACCAAGTATGGAAACTTGGAGTACCCCAGTGGTGATGGGAGGAGTGAAGAGAGACTGCAGTTCCACTTTGTAACTTGTTGTCGGTTAGTCAGGTAGCTGTGGAACCATGTGAGAGAAGATGGGTTGAGGTTATAAGTCGCAAATTTATTGAGCAGTAACCGATGGGATACGGTGTCAAAAGCCGTAGACATGTCCAGAAATATTGCCCCATACTAGCTGTCCTGCATTTTTAAGTTGGCAGATAGTACTGGTAAAGGATATAAGAGCTGTGTTAGTACTGTGTTTAGGTCTAAAGCCATGCTGGGTGATGGAAAGTACATTGTTAGTGGTGAGGTGAGTCATGAGTTGTTGGTGTATGCATTTTTCTAGGATTTTGACTACGGGAGACAGGATAGCTATGGGCTGACAAAAATATCTCTGGAGGGGCTGCCCTTGTGGAGGGGTATGATGTAGGAGGTTTTCCAGAGGACAGGTACATAGTGTTCAGAGACAGATCGATTGATTAGGATTGAAATGGGATAAGCAATGGATGGAGCAGCTAATTTTAGAAATTTGTTGGGTAGTTTGTCAGCAGCAAGACTACTGGGTTTCAGTTTGCCTAGTAGTTTTTTTATGTATGCCGTTTGGATGGGACGAAAGGAGAAAGAGTCAGTAAGTTCAGTTGTAGGTGGGGGGACCATAAGTGGTTGGTTATCTATGTTATCTAGGTGAGGATTGCTTCCAGTGAATGCAGTTTCTGGTTTAGACTCCTAGCATTTAGCAACATAACCTTGAGGTTGTTTTTAGAGGGTATTTTTACCTCAGGAATTGTGTTCTTGTGACATTGCCTAAAAAGGCACTATGGTGTGGCAATAGTCTTAGCCAGTAACTGGAATTCCAGGGATCACAAATAAAGACCATCTCTGGAAAAGCATCAAAGTCTGTTAACCATGTCATCTCAGGCTGACAGATACTGGATCCCTTTTGAGTGACACCAGAAACTAAGCCAATTGTTGAAGTCAATCATTTTTTGTTTGTATTGAGGTATCATCCAAGGTGAAGGTAAAATGCTGCTTACGGCTAGGGACATACCTGCCTGAGACACATAATCAGAGAGCTCAGTCATGTCTGTCTTCATATACTAAAGTGAGGTGTGTCTCAATTCATTCATACCAACATGGACTGTAACGGAGTCATAACAGTGCCTGTTGGTGACAAATTTAGGTGCATGTGTGATAAGGCACCTGACAGACAGCTGACCATGATGTTTTTCCTTATCCAATCTGGTGAGAGGGACATGTGTGTGTCTCACAACTGAAACGCCTACGATTAAGATGTTTGTTTTTGTGTTATGCCTTAGGGGCTGGACTTGTGAGACACTGGTGTGTGACATATTATGTGTACTATGTTCTGCAAAGGATGTAGTATGTGAAGCGTGCTTGTGTTTGTGATTGAGAAGTCTCTGATGTTTAGGTAAGCTTCTGGTAAGGGCCCCTGCATACGTAGGTTTATATGTTGTTGGTTTCTGAGGTGTGCATGCCGACAACCTGCTCAGTATTAGATGAACTGACTGGTGAGTGAGAGAGAGTCTGGATTCTAGGTTCTTGATATAGATGCATCTCTCACATACTGAATTTGTGTGCAGCAAAAGAAGTGGGTTGTCAGTATACATGAGACATTTGCTATATTGCCTCAGGAACCCCATGTCGACCAGGCTGGCTAGAGAAACTGTGGGAAATTGTCAATAATACTAGTTAAGTTGATGTGGTCAGAAAACAGCGAGAGGACAGGAAGGACCAGGTAAAGTAGAGGACAGGAGAAGTTGGACAAAAATACGAAGGGCTAGTGGGTAGGATCTGTGTTGGTATCTCAGGAGCTTTGCTGAACGTATCACTTGTCTGTGAGGGACAATCACAAGAACTCACCAATGGAGCACCAGCAGAGTACTAAGGGAAAATTTGTAGGCAAAAGTATTTGCATCTATAACTGCCAATGGTGTCCAACGCTACACAACAGTGTGAGATGAACAAACAAGCAAAACCCACACAAATGCGGTGCTTATGTAGAAAATGAGAGCAAACTGATTTAAACAAATTAACCAATAAAATGCAACAACTTCAGATGAAAACAGTTCAAATAAGCAGTGCTATGGTAAAAATGGAGTTCACAAGTGCAATACAGTGAAAAATTCTGCTTAAGTTTTGCAGAGAACAGCAAATGCTTTGGATTGTTTAGATAAATATAGCAGAGCTGTAGCTGGTTGTCAAACTCTGTGGAGCTTTGTTAAAGCAAGCACAAACCTGCACAAACACAATGCTTACTTAGCAAACGAGAACAAACTGACTTTAGCAAATTAACCAATAAAAAGTTCAAAACTGAGCTCTGTTCCAGCAACCTTCACTCATATGAGTTCTAACTGCACACTCCTGCCAATAGGGTGCAGGGTACCCTCTCCAACAAAAATGGCCTGATTTAGTGCTGAAGTTATAAAAACAGAATTTGAATCAGCAGGTCTGAATCTAGTTTCTACAGCAAACAAAGTGCAATAATTTCAGAAAAAAAAAACAGTTCAAATAAGCAGGCACAATAAGCCATCAACCAACAACTCCCAGCTCAGAAGGGCAGAGGCTACCCTCTCCTCCCACAAGAGTGTAGACCAGAAACCTTCTTAATATAAAATAACTGTCCTGAAGCCCAAGCACTTAAACCAGAACTAGGACACTTCTAGAATAACAGACACACTAAGCCTTCAACCAGCAATTCCCAACTTGGAAGGATGTAAGCTACCTCTTCTGCCACAAGCGTGTAAACTACAAACCTTCTTAATGTAAAACAACTGGCCTGAACCTCAAGTGCTTATACTGAAACTAACAGGCTTAGAATAATAGTTACAATTTAATCAGAGTACCAACACTCAGTAATACATGCAGTGGACTAAATGCAACTGAACCCTTTTAAGAACAAGCAGCAAAAGCAAAATAAAGTAATAAAATAGGAAGAAACACAAATACAGTAAAAGCAGCAGAATAAAGAGCAATTTTTTGTTTTGAGTGGGAAGGGAGGACACAGAAGATAATTCAAGGTTAAGAAACTAAGGGGGTGGGCCTTCTCAAATGATCTCTCTGTACTCAGTAGACTGAGTTGATGAGAAGGGACTGGGAGGAGTATCCAAAATCAGCTTTATAGTACGGGCGGGCAACTCAAAAGTCACCAGTTTAAGAATACAACAACAGCTGGGCAGGTATGTGGGAAAAATAAAATGCAGACAGATATCAGCAATATTCAGGCAGACTACAGTAAGTAAGCCAAACAAACACTCCAACTAAATAGAGATATTTCTTGCTAAATGAGGAATGCTGTTTCTCAGCTCCTCCCACTAATTAGTTGATTTTATTCACTGTTTGCAAAGGAATTCTTTGCTAACTTTTCTAAGTGACCTTAGTCAATACTTCTTAAAACTTCAGCAGAACAGAAGACTTAAAATAAAACAAATGTAATACAATAATAAGATAAAAAATACAAGTAACCAAACCTTAAATGAAAAACTTCAAAATAAAATGCAGAGATCAGCAATATTCAGAGTACAGCAAGCAAGCCAAACAAGCACTTAAAAAAGCATTCAAAATGTTATTATTATTTTTTTTTAATCCTTAGAAAAATTCTGGTTATATAACCATGCATATCTTCTCAATATAACATAAGCATGCGCACTGCTGGAAACTGTATCCAAACCTTCCAAGACACTCCTTGAAGCACATTTTGAAACTTGAGTCACACTATAAACAACCACATTTATATAACACTTATGCTCCACAGGCAAAGATTCAACTAAGTTATCTAAACTGTGTAAGCACATTGGAAAATAAACTTCAACATAAAGCCCTGACAATTTAAAATTCTAAAGGCTAAATTACTAGACTGATCCAATTTCTTTCCCTGAAACTCTAATCAACTGCCAGTTTTATCCATGGCAGTAGGGTTAGAAGTAATCAACTCCCTCTTGTTGGAGTTAGCAGGTGGAGAAATTGCAGCTTGGTCAGCTGACAAAGGTGCAAAGAGAGAGATGCAAGATCAGAGTACACCTTGTATTTCCTCATCACCTTTTTAGGAACTCATTCACTAGCCAAAGGGTTTTACGTGCAGTTTTATAGATATCTTCGAAGGCCATCAGCACAGGAGGAATAGCCAAAAGATTTGGACTCTCATCCTCAGTATGATCATAAACTCTGACAGTCTCTGGTTTAGCTCCAGACTGCTTCCAGTTAAACACATCTCTAAGCCTAACTAGCATCTGAGGAAGGGTGAACACCTGCTTGGGCTTTAGGACCTGATTACCTTCTGAAGAATCAGACTGGACGGATTCTGAGTGTTTATTACTGTCTGCATTACATACCCCATCAAAATCTGCTGCCATAAACTGATCTCTAGAAAAGGTAGCCATATAGTCATGTTGAACAGGAACAGTCTTCCAGATTAGCTGACTGTAAATCACTCTTAGATAAGGAAACTGCTTTAGTGACATACATGGTAATAACCTGGTTGTCTGCAGTGTGGTGAAGTTTCTGTTTCTTTTTACTGTGAACTACATATTGTCAGCTTAAGGTAACAGAGTCACAAACTGTAGACTGTGGCATATTTTTCTTGATTTTTTTTTTCATTTTTAGGTGTAACTGGATTTAATGGGGGCAGCTGTATCTGGATCCATGAGGTCATGGAGAAAAAAACACCAGCCGGAATAATACACAGACACTATTAAGGTCTGACTAAGAGAAGCAATAATAGAAAAGATAAACTATGTTCCCACTCAGCAAACAGGAAATCTAAAATTTATCAGAAACAGTATAAAATGTGCCAAGTTTTATTCTACAGTGTGCACATTATAGTAAACAGAAGCACACCATCACAGTACTAAGTAAAATTAACTTGTCCAAATAGTGTCAAAAATCAAATATATGCCGTTAAATCAAATTAAAAAAAAAACTTTAAAACAGCATAAATAAGCATTTAACTAGAGATTCCCATGTCAAAAACAAACAAGCAAATCTCCACAGAAAATGCAAATAAAGTAATTTGCAGTAAAGTCACAATTTAATTACAAAACAATTACAACTGCAAATAAAGTAATTTGCGGTAAAGTCACAATTTAATGACAAAACAATTACAACAGTGTTAAATCAGCAGTACATATCATACAAAATAAGAAAAAAGTGAAAAAATGCAATATTGTCTAGTCAGAACTTTAAAATGAAGCAGATAAACAAAAGGATCAATTAAATCATGGGTGTACATGCACCATACAGTCCCTAGTGTTCAACTGACACCATAGAACTTCAGTTTCCCAGTACATGTCGTAAAATCCTCTAGAAAAGCCCCCAAACTCCTTAAAAACAGTACTAAGCATACAAACAACATATTAGTAAGTTAGAATTCCCAGAGGCAATAGCAGTAGAAAGTAGCAAGTATAGAAAAATAAAAAGTTCACTCACACACACACACACACACATATATATATAAAATATATATGCATATAGTAATAAAAGAGAAAGAAATCAAAAATATATAATAATAATAATAATAATAAAGAGAAAAGGAAATTCCTAAAGGAGAAGCCCACATAATCTGCTATCACAGGGAATCAGAGGAGGAAGTTCTGAACTCTGAAAAGCTGCCAGCATGAATTTTAGGAGGTACATAACTCATATATGCAACTTAGGCAGTGTGAACGATGAACACCCAAAAACATAATATAATGAATATATCATACTTTAACAGAAGGGATGACTGCTGAAAGAAGTCTTCTTATATCTCAATGTATATTATATTGTTGTCAATGTGATTAATGTTAATGCAGTTGCTGTCCTGGTATGTCTGTTAATGTAATGTCTATTCAGTTGTGTCATTGCTCAAGTTTTTCTACTCTGTGTGATTTATGCTGATATCCAATTGCACTCATTCAAGACTGTACAATTTGAAACAAGTGCTTATCTGTGTAACTGTCATGTTTACGCCTTATGCATCTAGCTCATGACAGGAAGTGGAATAGTGCAATTAACAAATGTGAGAACAGTCTCTAGCATGTGCTTTAGCATAGATAACCTTAATTTAGGTTAGGTATTGTCTGTGGGTGCATCTGACAATTTAGAGAAAGTGTTTCTATCTGGAGGGTTAAACTTCATTTTTTGAATATTTATATAATTTTGTGTATTTGTTGTAAGTTACTAGGGGATGGGAGTTCTTGAAAATGTATTTATTTATTTTTTGTTTCAGGGCTGCCATTAAAACAAAAAGTCTTGAAGAATGTGGCATGGACTGAAACAGAGTTGAGAAGAAACAACTGTATAAAAAACAGCCTGTGAAACATTAGGGTGTACATGTAACTCAAAACTTGGAAATACAGATTCAAAAAAGCTGTGATGTACAATAGGTGGGAATAATAGCTTTTTATCATAATGACCATGCTATTAATATTATCCTTGAACATAAATGGCCTTACAGGTATAGACAAAAAGGAAATAATACTGAATTATATGAAGAAATGTAGAGTGTAAATAGCAATGCTGCAGGAGACACATTTGGAAAGAAATGAGTATGTGCATTTGACAAAGAAAGGAATTAAGAATGGATATTCAGCAGAAAATTAGGGACAAATGAAAAGGGGAGTAATTACACTAATTGCTACATGGGCTCCAATGGTGACAGAAGAGGAAAAAACAGTAATGGTAGATTTGTGGTAGTAAGGGGTTATTGGCAAGGGAGAAGGATTACGCTGGGGTGTATGTATATTTCCCCCAAAATTGCTATCCTGCTGTTTTATTTTGGGAGAAATAATCAGATTTCACAAGATAATATTACTTATAGGTGGGACTGGAATTTGATTTGCAATAGTAAGGATGTATCAGGAGAAGAGAAAATATAATAAAAAGATGGTAAATTTCTGATGACATTTGACAAAACTATTTGGTATGGAAGAGAATTCAGTAGTAGACAACACCTGGACAGAATTTACATATAATTCCCCCAAGGTACAATAACTGGTCTAGACTAGACAGAAATTATATTTCACAGGAACATGTTCATTTAATTGAAAGTTTCAACAAACATCCAATAATTATTTCAGATAATGTACCAATACAAACTATGAAAAAATGCAAGGAAATGAAGTCAAAATAAGAGACGGGTGCTTTCCCACCTACCTGATATAAAGAAATGAATTTAAGGACTGAGTAGTGGAAATTATTCGAGACAGACTTGGGAAGCCAGAAACATCTTTAGAACTTATACGTAGCAAATGGGATAAAATGAAAATGCAGTTTAAAAACAGTGTAGAAATAAAACAGAAAGAGATATGGTTAAGAAGTAATAGCAATTACTTGGAGGGGTTGACAATGGTTAAAATATTGCAGAAAAATGGTAATCTCACAGAACGAGAAGAAGTGCAAATGCACAGTAGTAAAGAGAAAATACATTAGTATCTGAATAATATGCATGAGTTTAGAAGAACTGCTTTGAAGTAACAAAGCCCTGCACTTGCTCAGCTCTTATAAGGAAACACTAACTAAAGCACTACACCCTCCTTGACTTCTCATAAGTATTGGACTCCCGATTGGTCCTTCCTGATCAAGTGAAAAATCAGTTCCCTTCCCTAATCTGATCAGTAAAAAAACAGTTCCCTATACTAATCTGGTATGTCCAAGGGTCAGTTTCAAGGTTACTCTCCAGTCCAGCTGGTGAATCTGGGAATTTTGAGGCAATGTTACAATTGCCTTATGTACACAGACAACCCTCTCCTCCTTCCAACAACCTCTAATACATGTGAGAGATGCAGTTACACAGCCAAATTGGAGGCAGAGCTCTCTCAACCCAAGACTGGCACAGTCAGTCAGGAGGAAAAGGTAACCACCCACACCACAAATCCAGTCTCACACAGACCTATTGCATCTGCATACTCAACACATAAACACACAGAAACATACTCGGAGGCTCTAAATAAAAATCTGCCTAAACAGCAAAGACCTCCTAAGCAGATATCCAAGCAACAGCCACCCCTCAACAATACCCACAAATCACATATCTCACAAAATCAGTGTGCCTCACAGTCACAGCCCATAAGGCCAAACAACACACCAAATACACTTATTATAGGGGACTCTATTGTCCGGCACACTGACGTCCCACTCACCAGACTGAACAAGGAGAAGGTCACTGTAAGCTGCCTGTCGGGTGCCAGGATCCACCACATAACGCAAGCACTCATGTCACTCCAAAGCAAGTACAAGTATGACTCCGTCATTGTCCATGCTGGTGTGAATGACCTGAGACGTACCTCCCTGGGCTACATGAAAAGAGACATAGAAGAGCTCTCTGACCATGTAGCCCAGGCTGGTATGTCCCTGACCTTGAGTAGCATCTTGCCCTCACCAAGAATGATGCCACAGTATAAAGACAAAATGATCAGTTTCAACAATTGGCTAAAGTATTGGTGTCATTCAAAGGGGATCCAGTGTCTGTCAGCCTGGGATGACATGCTCGACAAGCCACGTTGCTTCGCTAGGGACGGCTTGCACCTGTCACCCTTAGGCTTTCGCATACTGACCAAGGCTCTTGCCACCCACATAGTGCCTTTTTTAGGCAAGGGTCAAAGGACAAACCCACCTCCATAGAAAACCCAAAGATAAAAAAAACTAAAGGTAATGCTACTCAATACCAGAAGTCTAAACCTCAAGATGCACGCACTCGAGACTCTCCTCAGTATGGAGAAAATCGATGTCTGTGCAGGAACAGAAACCTGGTTCAAGGCTCCTGAGAGCACCCCAGCACTACCAGCTTATAACTCATACCATGCGTTTTGGCCCCAAAACTCGGACCGAAGCACAAAAGGAGGGAGAGTATCTATATTCATCAAAGATACCTACACCTCCAGGTTAGTGGCACTGCACGAAGCATTGGAAACCATCCATGTGCAACTAACAGCAGGCAAAACTGCCTTTCAGTTTGTAGCCTGCTACAAAACCCCCTCCCTATTACAGGAACCCCACTTGGCATTCCTGAGAACACTGGAGAATATGAAGGTCTCTCCAAACACTATGTTACTGGGTGACTTCAACTACCCAAACATTGACTGGGAAAACTACTCAAGCCCCAACACCCTCACCCAATGGTTCCTTGAATTTATAAACTCTAACACAATGGAACAACTGGTCACCACTCCCACAAGAGGGAACAACATATTGGACCTGGTCATCACCAATATGGGGACTCTATGTTCCACACCAGAGATAAACCCCTCATTGGTAAGATGAGACCATAAACAAATTTCCCTGGACATCCATATCCTGTCCCCACCCCCAGCCAAGGAAATCACTGTAAAGAATTTCTCCAAAGCCAACTTTGCACTTCTCAAGACTGAAGTGGAATCCTTCAAAGCCCCTGGGCCAGAGGATAATATAGCCCAATCTGCAGAATCCTTTACAAATGCATTCTATGAGCACCTGCAGGAATGCATGGATCATGCTATCCCAAATAAAACCAAGACTCACTCCTCCAAAAACAGGAGACCGGTCTGGTGGACCCCGGCCATAAATAAGCTATACAACAGAAGGAGGAAGCTACTACATGACAGAGCAAAATCCCAAAAAGGGAAGGCATCTCTGATCAGTATTAGCAAGAAACTTCAATCCCTCATAAAATCATCAAAGGCCAGTTTCGAAAGAAAAATTGCCCTAGACACTAAAGATAATCACAAGGCCTTCTTTAGTTATGTCAGAAACATGGGCGGAAACTCCCAGATAAGCTCTGAATTTTTGCATAACAGTACAAAATATACCGAACCTACAGACATAGCCAACATCCTGGCAGACAGATTCAGTGAAAACTCCCCCCCCTTCCCCCCCAAAGCAGCAAACACCTATCCCAACTGAATGTAACCTCCCTGACATCACAGATGCAGAGGTGAAAGATGCCCTCTCCAAAGCAAAAAACACAGCATCTATGGGACCGGACGGTGTCCCAGGCTGTGTCTTACACGAGCTCCAAGAAGAACTGAACCCTCACATTAAGTCACTGTTCAAACTTAGCCTTACTACAGGATATGTACCCAAAGAATGGCATAGAGCTACAGTGGTCCCACTCCACAAAGGTGGTGCCACAACAGACCCCGGAAACTATCGCCCCATAAGCCTGACTAGTCTGATCTGTAAAGCTATGGAGCGTATTATCATGGAACTCATAAACAAAGACATTGGGAGCCTCCAGACACTGGACCCTACCCAATTCAGCTTTGTTAAGGGCAGATCTTGCCTCTTAAACCTAGTTGATTTCTTTGAAACAGTTACCAAAGCCATAGATGAGGGCAAGGTAGTCCACACAGTCTACCTGGACCTCGCAAAAGCCTTTGACACAATACCCCACTCGGGCATCATAAATAAGCTTACCAGCTTAAATATCAACCCCTATATCACAAGATGGGTTGCAAACTGGCTCAGAAATAGAACCCACATGGTCAGAATCGCAGGTGCCATGTCCGAATCCAAACCAGTTACAAGTGGCGTCCCACAGGGCTCAGTTCTGGGACCTCTCTTGTTCGGTATATACTTCTCTGAGGTTCAGGCTAACACGGGGGGATTATGGCTGACAAAGTTCGCAGATGACTGCAAACTGGGGGCCATAATCGAATCTCCAGCTGACACAAGCCTCCTCCAAAAGAGTCTCACAGAGACGGATGCTTGGTGCCAGAACCACGGCCTCAAGCTAAATGCTAAAAAGTGCATAGTCATCCCCTTTGGGAAAAACAAGGTGCCCACAAATTACCACATAGGTGGTAATCCATTAAGTACGGAAGAAGTAATTAGAGATTTGGGGACCAACGTAGATAGTAATCTCTCCTTTGATAATCACGTTGCCAAAGTGGTTAGAAAGACCTTCTATATAGCCCACCTTATCACGAAAGGGTTCGCATCTAGATCAAGAGAGGTCATTCTGCCCCTCTACTCGTCACTCATCAGGCCCATAATTGAATACAATGCCCCTTTTGGGATGTACCTTACCCGACACCTGCAGCAACTGGAGAGACCCTAAAAGTACCTCACCAAGAGGATCATGGGCTACAAACAGATGTCCTATGCAGCTCGAATAAAGAAACTCCAGCTCTACTTAGTTGCTTACCGCCTACTCAGAGGCGATCTATGCCTGACGTACAAAGCCATGTCAAACCCAGAATTAATGGACATGCTCCACCTCAAAAAATCCAAGTCCCTTAGAGCTACACGCTCCAGGGACCTAAACCTCAGCACAAAAATAAATAGGACATGCTGGAGGGACAGATTAATTTCCCAGAGGCTCCCTCACTCTGGAATAGAATCCCAATTCATGTTAGACATAGCCCCTCGCTGACCCTCTTCAAGCGAAATTTGGACGCGTGGATGGGAAATCGCAAATTCACCCCTGGGATCTCTCCTGTGTCCCTGCTAGACAGAGGCACAGTAAACTAATCTTAAAAGGGTACCTTCTGTGACCTACTTTACAGAGGCACAGTAGGCTAATCTAATAGGAGGCGGAAGCCAAATACACTCTGGCTAGGCTTATAAATGCCCTAGGGCAGATAGCCTAGTATCTACCTATGAACCTATAATAATTCTAGAGCTCAAAAGCTTTTAGCACAACAACTTGAGCAACAGAAAATTGAAAGGCTGACACCAAATGTTGTAAACCTATAAAAGGAAAACTTACCAGAGATCCTGCAGTGGTATTAGAAATATTCCAGAAATTTTATGGAAATTAGTATAAAACAGAAATGTAGAAATCAAGAAAGAGCACAAATGGAAATAATTATGGAAGACTTAATTATGCCAAGGTTAGAGGTAGATGAGGCTCAACAACTGACAGTTAAGACAGGACGAGATGCGATAAAAACTGATGTATAATTAATCTTCTGGAAAGTCTCCAGGAACAGATGGTATATTTCAAGTACAGTTGATTTTGACATTGATTTCCATTATATAGGATTTGCTGACAGATAACACTCTTTAACCCAACAGAGTGTTTATAAGAGTGAAAATGTATAAATGCACAAATACATATCACTGAATTCAATTAAACTGAGGCACACTTTTCCTGACAGCAGAAAACATGAAACAAATACTGTAATCATTAATTTATATAACCAATTATATATTCCAGTTATAACAAAATTAGACAGTGAACAGACTTTACAAGCATATTTGGCAGGATGCCATGCCCTTCGTTGGCGAGCTTCCTCCATCTCCCTCAAATTTAAAATATTCCAATTCTAAGATCATTGTAACTCAGAGTAAAGCCAAACACACATACATACAAAATGTATTTTGCACTGTTTTCTGAAATAGCATTATCACTGAATGAAAATATTTACTATGTCTGGGAGTGTAATGGTTCAGTGGGATGTATATGGAGGGTTATATGTCTGACGAGCACTGACCTTTGTGGATGTGTGCATTTATCAGACCAAAAAGCAATCCAGGTCTCCACCCAGCAGCTTTAGTGACTCTAGATAAACTTAGGCCGAATGCTTGCCCTCATGGCGGCACCTCAGCATTCGAATGTCTGTCCTATCGATTTTTAATGGTACTATCTGTGCCTGCCATAGTGATCATAGGTAACAGGGAGTCAGGGTTCAATTCTGGACAGGGAGTCTGACAAATGGCTACCACATCCAAGGAAAGCAGCAGGCATGTAAACTACCCACTCCTGACTCGGAGAGGTAGTGATGAAAAATAACAATACAGGACTTTTGAGACCCTGTAACTGGAACGAATACACTTTAAATCCTTTAACAAGGATATACTACAAGGCAAGTCTGGTGCCAGCAGCCACAGTAATTCCAGCTCCAATAGCATATATTAAAGTTGCTGCAGTTAAAAAGCTCATAGTTCGATTTTGGGATCGAACTGGCTGTCTGCCTGTCCCAGCCCCTGCCTCTCGGCACTCTCTTGATGCTCTTAACTGAGTGCCCAGGGGTCTGAAGTTTTTACTTTGAAAAAATTAGAGTGTTCAAAAGCAGGCCGGTCGCCTGATTACTTCAGTTAGGAAAAACAGAATAGGAGTCTGGTTCTATTTCTTGGTTTTTGGAACTGGGGCCATGATTAAGAGGGACAGCCAGGGGCATTCATATTTTGCCGTTAAAGGTGAAATTCTTGGACTGCCACAAGCCGAATAAAAGCAAAGGCATTTACCAAGATTGTTTTAGTTAATCAAGAACTAAAGTTGGAGGTTCAAAGACGATCAGATACCATTGTAGTTCTAACCATAAACAATGCCTACTAGCAATTTGGCGGTGTTATTCCCATGACCCGCCTAGGAGCTTCCGGGAAACCAAAGTCTTTGGGTTTCAGGGGGAGTATAGTTACAAAGCTGAAACTTAAAGGAATTAACAGAAGGGCACCACCAGGAGCACAGCTTGCAGCTTAATTTGACTCAACATGAAAAACCTCACCCGGCCTGGACAAAGAAAGGACTGACAGATTGATCACTTACTTCTTGACTCGGGGTGGTGGTGCATGGTTGTTCTTAGCTAGTGGAGATATCCAAGCAACAGCCACCCCTCAACAATACCCACAAATAACATATCTCACAAAATCAGTGTGCCTCACAGTCACAGCCCATAAGGCCAAACAACACACCAAATACACTTGTTATAGGGGACTCTATTGTCCGGCACACTGACGTCCCACTCACCAGACTGAACAAGGAGAAGGTCACTGTAAGCTGCCTGTCGGGTGCCAGGATCCACCACATAAGCAAGCACTCATGTCACTCCAAAGCAAGTACAAGTATGACTCGTCATTGTCCATGCTGGTGTGAATGACCTGAGATACCTCCCTGGGCTACATGAAAAGAGACATAGAAGAGCTCTCTGACCATGTAGCCCAGGCTGGTATGTCCCTGACCTTGAGTAGCATCTTGCCCTCACCAAGAATGATGCCACAGTATAAAGACAAAATGATCAGTTTCAACAATTGGCTAAAGTATTGGTGTCATTCAAAGGGGATCCAGTGTCTGTCAGCCTGGGATGACATGCTCGACAAGCCACGTTGCTTCGCTAGGGACGGCTTGCACCTGTCACCCTTAGGCTTTCGCATACTGGCCAAGGCTCTTGCCACCCCCATAGTGCCTTTTTTAGGCAAGGGTCAAAGGACAAACCCACCTCCATAGAAAACCCAAAGATAAAAAAAACTAAAGGTAATGCTACTCAATACCAGAAGTCTAAACCTCAAGATGCACGCACTCGAGACTCTCCTCAGTATGGAGAAAATCGATGTCTGTGCAGGAACAGAAACCTGGTTCAAGGCTCCTGAGAGCACCCCAGCACTACCAGGTTATAACTCATACCATGCGTTTTGGCCCCAAAACTCGGACTGATGCACAAAAGGAGGGAGAGTATCTATATTCATCAAAGATACCTACACCTCCAGGTTAGTGGCACTGCACGAAGCATTGGAAACCATCCATGTGCAACTAACAGCAGGCAAAACTGCCTTTCAGTTTGTAGCCTGCTACAAAACCCCCTCCCTATTACAGGAACCCCACTTGGCATTCCTGAGAACACTGGAGAATATGAAGGTCTCTCCAAACACTATGTTACTGGGTGACTTCAACTACCCAAACATTGACTGGGAAAACTACTCAAGCCCCAACACCCTCACCCAATGGTTCCTTGAATTTATAAACTCTAACACAATGGAACAACTGGTCACCACTCCCACAAGAGGGAACAACATATTGGACCTGGTCATCACCAATATGGGGACTCTATGTTCCACACCAGAGATAAACCCTTCATTGGTAAGATGAGACCATAAACAAATTTCCCTGGACATCCATATCCTGTCCCCACACCCAGCCAAGGAAATCACTGTAAAGAATTTCTCCAAAGCCAACTTTGCACTTCTCAAGACTGAAGTGGAATCCTTCAAAGCCCCTGGGCCAGAGGATAATATAGCCCAGTCTGTAGAATCCTTTACAAATGCATTCTATGAGCACCTGCAGGAATGCATGGATCATGCTATCCCAAATAAAACCAAGACTCACTCCTCCAAAAACAGGAGACCGGTCTGGTGGACCCCGGCCATAAATAAGCTATACAACAGAAGGAGGAAGCTACTACATGACAGAGCAAAATCCCAAAAAGGGAAGGCATCTCTGATCAGTATTAGCAAGAAACTTCAATCCCTCATAAAATCATCAAAGGCCAGTTTCGAAAGAAAAATTGCCCTAGACACTAAAGATAATCACAAGGCCTTCTTTAGTTATGTCAGAAACATGGGCGGAAACTCCCAGATAAGCTCTGAATTTTTGCATAACAGTACAAAATATACCGAACCTACAGACATAGCCAACATCCTGGCAGACAGATTCAGTGAAAACTCCCCCCCCTTCCCCCCCAAAGCAGCAAACACCTATCCCAACTGAATGTAACCTCCCTGACATCACAGATGCAGAGGTGAAAGATGCCCTCTCCAAAGCAAAAAACACAGCATCTATGGGACCGGACGGTGTCCCAGACTGTGTCTTACACGAAGAAGAACTGAACCCTCACATTAAGTCACTGTTCAAACTTAGCCTTACTACAGGATATGTACCCAAAGAATGGCATAGAGCTACAGTGGTCCCACTCCACAAAGGTGGTGCCACAACAGACCCCGGAAACTATCGCCCCATAAGCCTGACTAGTCTGATCTGTAAAGCTATGGAGCGTATTATCATGGAACTCATAAACAAAGACATTGGGAGCCTCCAGACACTGGACCCTACCCAATTCAGCTTTGTTAAGGGCAGATCTTGCCTCTTAAACCTAGTTGATTTCTTTGAAACAGTTACCAAAGCCATAGATGAGGGCAAGGTAGTCCACACAGCCTACCTGGACCTCGCAAAAGCCTTTGACACAATACCCCACTCGGGCATCATAAATAAGCTTACCAGCTTAAATATCAACCCCTATATCACAAGATGGGTTGCAAACTGGCTCAGAAATAGAACCCACATGGTCAGAATCGCAGGTGCCATGTCCGAATCCAAACCAGTTACAAGTGGCGTCCCACAGGGCTCAGTTCTGGGACCTCTCTTGTTCGGTATATACTTCTCTGAGGTTCAGGCTAACACGGGGGGATTATGGCTGACAAAGTTCGCAGATGACTGCAAACTGGGGGCCATAATCGAATCTCCAGCTGACACAAGCATCCTCCAAAAGAGTCTCACAGAGACGGATGCTTGGTGCCAGAACCACGGCCTCAAGCTAAATGCTAAAAAGTGCATAGTCATCCCCTTTGGGAAAAACAAGGTGCCCACAAATTACCACATAGGTGGTAATCCATTAAGACGGAAGAAATAATTAGAGATTTGGGGACCAACGAGATAGTAATCTCTCCTTTGATAATCACGTTGCCAAAGTGGTTAGAAAGACCTTCTATATAGCCCACCTTATCACGAAAGGGTTCGCATCTAGATCAAGAGAGGTCATTCTGCCCCTCTACTGCACTCATCAGGCCCATAATTGAATACAATGCCCCTTTGAGATGTACCTTACCCGACACCTGCAGCAACTGGAGAGACCCTAAAAGTACCTCACCAAGAGGATCATGGGCTACAAACAGATGTCCTATGCAGCTCGAATAAAGAAACTCCAGCTCTACTTAGTTGCTTACCGCCTACTCAGAGGCGATCTATGCCTGACGTACAAAGCCATGTCAAACCCAGAATTAATGGACATGCTCCACCTCAAAATCCAAGTCCCTTAGAGCTACACGCTCCAGGGACCTAAACCTCAGCACAAAAATAAATAGGACATGCTGGAGGGACAGATTAATTTCCCAGAGGCTCCCCTCACTCTGGAATAGAATCCCAATTCATGTTAGACATAGCCCCTCGCTGACCCTCTTCAAGCAAATTTGGACGTGGATGGGAAATCGCAAATTCACCCCTGGGATCTCTCCTGTGTCCCTGCTAGACAGAGGCACAGTAAACTAATCTTAAAAGGGTACCTTCTGTGACCTACTTTACAGAGGCACAGTAGGCTAATCAAATAGGGAGGCGGAAGCCAAATACACTCTGGCTAGGCTTATAAATGCCCTAGGGCAGATAGCCTAGTATCTACCTATGAACCTATAATAATTCTAGAGCTCAAAAGCTTTTAGCACAACAACTTGAGCAACAGAAAATTGAAAGGCTGACACCAAATGTTGTAAACCTATAAAAGGAAAACTTACCAGAGATCCTGCAGTGGTATTAGAAATATTCCAGAAATTTTATGGAAATTAGTATAAAACAGAGAAATGTAGAAATCAAGAAAGAGCACAAATGGAAATAATTATGGAAGACTTAATTATGCCAAGGTTAGAGGTAGATGAGGCTCAACAACTGACAGTTAAGACAGGACGAGATGCGATAAAAACTGATGTATAATTAATCTTCTGGAAAGTCTCCAGGAACAGATGGTATATTTCAAGTACAGTTGATTTTGACATTGATTTCCATTATATAGGATTTGCTGACAGATAACACTCTTTAACCCAACAGAGTGTTTATAAGAGTGAAAATGTATAAATGCACAAATACATATCACTGAATTCAATTAAACTGAGGCACACTTTTCCTGACAGCAGAAAACATGAAACAAATACTGTAATCATTAATTTATATAACCAATTATATATTCCAGTTATAACAAAAATTAGACAGTGAACAGACTTTACAAGCATATTTGGCAGGATGCCATGCCCTTCGTTGGCCGAGCTTCCTCCATCTCCCTCAAATTTAAAAATATTCCAATTCTAAGATCATTGTAACTCAGAGAAAAGGCAAACACACATACATACAAAATGTATTTTGCACTGTTTTCTGAAATAGCATTATCACTGAATGAAAATATTTACTATGTCTGGGAGTGTAATGGTTCAGTGGGATGTATATGGAGGGTTATATGTCTGACGAGCACTGACCTTTGTGGATGTGTGCATTTATCAGACCAAAAGCAATCCAGGTCTCCACCCAGCAGCTTTAGTGACTCTAGATAAACTTAGGCCGAATGCTTGCCCTCATGGCGGCACCTCAGCATTCGAATGTCTGTCCTATCGATTTTTAATGGTACTATCTGTGCCTGCCATAGTGATCATAGGTAACAGGGAGTCAGGGTTCAATTCTGGACAGGGAGTCTGACAAATGGCTACCACATCCAAGGAAAGCAGCAGGCATGTAAACTACCCACTCCTGACTCGGAGAGGTAGTGATGAAAAATAACAATACAGGACTTTTTTGAGACCCTGTAACTGGAACGAATACACTTTAAATCCTTTAACAAGGATATACTACAAGGCAAGTCTGGTGCCAGCAGCCACAGTAATTCCAGCTCCAATAGCATATATTAAAGTTGCTGCAGTTAAAAAGCTCATAGTTCGATTTTGGGATCGAACTGGCTGTCTGCCTGTCCCAGCCCCTGCCTCTCGGCACTCTCTTGATGCTCTTAACTGAGTGCCCAGGGGTCTGAAGTTTTTACTTTGAAAAAATTAGAGTGTTCAAAAGCAGGCCGGTCGCCTGATTACTTCAGTTAGGAAAAACAGAATAGGAGTCTGGTTCTATTTCTTGGTTTTTGGAACTGGGGCCATGATTAAGAGGACAGCCAGGGGCATTCATATTTTGCCGTTAAAGGTGAAATTCTTGGACTGCCACAAGCCGAATAAAAGCAAAGGCATTTACCAAGATTGTTTTAGTTAATCAAGAACTAAAGTTGGAGGTTCAAAGACGATCAGATACCATTGTAGTTCTAACCATAAACAATGCCTACTAGCAATTTGGCGGTGTTATTCCCATGACCCGCCTAGGAGCTTCCGGGAAACCAAAGTCTTTGGGTTTCAGGGGGAGTATAGTTACAAAGCTGAAACTTAAAGGAATTAACAGAAGGGCACCACCAGGAGCACAGCTTGCAGCTTAATTTGACTCAACATGAAAAACCTCACCCGGCCTGGACAAAGAAAGGACTGACAGATTGATCACTTACTTCTTGACTCCGGGGGTGGTGGTGCATGGTTGTTCTTAGCTAGTGGAGCAATTTGTCTGGTTAATTCCAACAATGAATGAGACTGCCATGCTAACTAGTTATGTGGCCCCATGTGGTCATCTCCAACTTCTTAGAAGGACAAGTGGCTTTCAGCCACATAAGGTTGAGCAATAACAGGTCTGTGATGCCCTTAGATGTCTGGGGCTGGACGCATGCTACACTGAATGAATCAACGTGTGTCTACCCTTGTACAACAGATCCGGGCAATCCGCTGAACCCCTGAACCCCATTCGTGATAGGGACCGGAGATTGCAATTATTCCCCATGAACTAAGAATTCACAGTAAGTGAGGGTCATAGGCTCGCATTGATTACGTCCGTGTCCTGTGTACCTGCTGCCAGTTGCTACTACCAATTGGATGGTTTAATGAGGTCCTCGGATTGGCCCTGCTGGAGGTGATCCTGGCCCTGGTGGTGCGCCATGAAGATGTTCAAACTTGACTATCTAGAGAAAGTAAAAGTTGTAGCAAGGTCTCCATAGGTGAACCTGTGGAAGGATCATTAAAGCGTAGGGTCCCAGGATACGATAACTAACATGAATTACAGGACACATTCATCACTGACACTTCAAATTCACTTTCTTTTTTTTTTTTTGTCTGAGGGTCATCTTGCCTTCCATCACCCCTGGAGGTTTCCCTCCAGTGAGGGCAAGACCAGGGCATCAAGGGAGACTGTCGTTGGCCCCCTGTCCCCCCAAGCCAAGATGCAGATGGAGGAGAGAAGTCTTTCCACTGGCCCACCCCGGGAAGCCTATTCAAGGGCAATGGCGTACGTACAGTCCAGCCCTCAGAGGCTGTCAGTGGTACCGCCAATTGTTTGCCCTCCGGGGGGAGGTGGGCCAACGTCTACCCATCTGGTTTCCAGACAGTGGGGTGGTCCGCTGTCCAGGGTAGGAGGGGGAAACAGGTGCAGGTCAGGAGATGGTGGCTTCTCCATCTATTCCTATGATCCCCATGCCGACACCCCTCCAAGTGACCACACTCAGAATGTGACCTCAGATCAGAAGTGGGACCCCACCGAATTTAAACATATTACTAAGCGGAGGAGAAGAAACTAACCAAGATTCCCTCAGGTAACTGTCAGTGAAGAGGGAAGAGCCCAGCAATGAATCCCGGCTGGGCAATGGGTGCATGGCAATGTGGCATACAGAAGTCCATCTCCCCAGTGCCATCCAGGGGGCCCAAGTCCTTGTGATCAAGGCTCAGCCTGTGTCAGTTAGAGACCGGTAGCAGTCCCAGAGCACTGGGATCAGGTCTTCCCAGAGTCGGGTTGTTTGTGAATGTAGTCCAAAGTAGTTGGTACACTCCATCTAAGGTTAAACACCAGCAAGAGACCGATATCGGACAAGTACCATAAGGAAAAGTTGAAAAGAATTTTGAAGGACAGTTCAAGAGAGCGTGAAATCATTCAGAGGTAAATGGGTGTAGTCCACGCTGTCTGCCCAGTGGATTCAACTCAAAGTAAAAGCCATAACAAGGTCTTTAGTTAACCTCAGAAAAGAAGCTTCTCACATAATTTCACAGAGGCGGATGCTTGGTGCCAGAACCACGGCCTCAAGCTAAATGCTAAAACATGCATAGTCATCCCCTTTGGGAAAAACAAAATGCCCACAAATTACCACATAGGTGGTAATCCATTAAGTACGGAAAAAGTAATTAGAGATTTGGGGACCAACGTAGATAGTAATCTCTCCTTTGATAATCACGTTGCCAAAGTGGTTAGAAAGACCTTCTATATAGCCCACCTTATCACGAAAGGGTTCGCATCTAGATCAAGAGAGGTCATTCTGCCCCTCTACTGTCACTCATCAGGCCCATAATTGAATACAATGCCCCTTTTGGGATGTACCTTACCCGACACCTGCAGCAACTGGAGAGACCCTAAAAGTACCTCACCAAGAGGATCATGGGCTACAAACAGATGTCCTATGCAGCTCAAATAAAGAAACTCCAGCTCTACTTAGTTGCTTACCGCCTACTCAGAGGCGATCTATGCCTGACGTACAAAGCCATGTCAAACCCAGAATTAATGGACATGCTCCACCTCAAATCCAAGTCCCTTAGAGCCACGCTCCAGGGACCTAAACCTCAGCACAAAAATAAATAGGACATGCTGGAGGGACAGATTAATTTCCCAGAGGCTCCCCTCACTCTGGAATAGAATCCCAATTCATGTTAGACATAGCCCCTCGCTGACCCTCTTCAAGTTTAAATTTGGACGCGTGGATGGGAAATCGCAAATTCACCCCTGGGATCTCTCCTGTGTCCCTGCTAGACAGAGGCACAGTAAACTAATCTTAAAAGGGTACCTTCTGTGACCTACTTTACAGAGGCACAGTAGGCTAATCTAATAGGGATTGATTGATTAGTACTGGTTTCCAAAGCCACTTTAGGAAGAAAGGATGGGTTAGTGCACAGGAAAACCCTATCCTTATGAAAACCATGCAAGGAACTTTAATGGACAAGGCTTGAAGTTCCGATACCCTCCTGGCAGACGTGATAGCCACCAACAATGCAGTTTTCCAAGAAAGGAATTCTAAATCTACTGATTCAGCTGGCTCAAAGGAAGGGGAGACTAGGGCTTGCAGAACAAAGGTGAGATCCCAGGGAGGTGTCGGATCTTTCATTGGGGGTCATAACAGAAAAGTTCCTTTAAGGAAGGTCTTACAAAACCTGGAGGAAGCTAAGGAAGCCATGTTTTCCCCCACATGGAAGTTAGAGATGACAGCCAGTTGGACTTTAACAATAGAAAAACTAGCACCTTGGTGAAACATACCAGATAGAAATTCCAGAATAGCCAGAACCGGAGCCATAAAGAGATCTAAGTTCCATTGAGAGGCCCAAATAGAGAAGCATTAACATTTGCTTTGATATATCTTTCTGGTAAAAGACGTGAGCTGCCACCAGAATGGTTTTAACCGGAGAGGATAAATCGGGAGTCCAATTCAATAATGGAACTGGAGCAGCCAAGCTGTGAGTTTCAGACTGTCCAGATCTGGAAGAGGAATCCCTGATGGGTGAGAAATGAGATCAGGGACAGGATCCAAGATCCATGGTGGAACTACTAGGTGAGACCAAAGTGAGGGGAAACAAACTTGGTGAGGCCAGAATGGGGCAATGAGGATTACTGTGCTCTTCAGCCTGCAAGCTTTCTGAAGAAACTTCGGAATGAGAAGTAATGGGGGATAAGCCTAAAGAAGACCGGGAGGCCAAGTGTGAACTAGTGTACATCTGAGGACATCCCCCTGAGGGGGGTTCAGAGCGAAGAACTTGCTGCATTTCGCACAAGAAGGAGATGCAAAGAGATCGCAAAAAGGCCAACCCCACTGGAGGAAGATCTGTTCCACAACTGAAGGATTTGGAGACCACTCGTAAGGCATCAGAATAGTCCTGCTGAACCTATCCGCTAGAATGTTGAACCTTCCCAGAATGTACATTGCCACCAGAAAGCAGCTCGTAGAAATTGCCCATTCCCACACTCACATGGCTTCTCGACAAAGAGGGTAGGATCTGGTTTCTTCCTGTTTGTTTATATACCAGACTACTGACATGTCTGACTGAACAGCAATAGTCCCTAGAGGAAGATGGGCATGAAGGGCCTGCAATGCTAGAAGAACCGCCCTCATCTCCAGGATGTTGATATGCAAATTGGTCTCAGAAGGGGACCACGTGCCTTGGACTTTCCTTCCCAAGCAATGCCCCCACAACCTAGCGGGTTTATATTACAACACCAAACTTTCAAGATTTTGAGTGTTCTAATATCGAACCCTATTAATCGAAAATTTAAAACATCAAACATACAGAACAGCAAATTTTTTCCTAGGGAAAAAATTTGCTGTTCCAATACACATACACACAACACAAGCACACCAAACAAACAGCAATCCACACACATACACCTAAACTCTTACACCTAACCCTACACTAAACTATACATACACCACTAACTATCCACTTACCTTAACCCAAACCCTAAGGTCCGTCACTATCGCACAGTCACCTCACCCAAGTCCTAACCCTAACTCACCTACCCCAGCCTAACCCTCACATCAACACAATCGCACACGTACCTGACCCGCACCCTAACCCTAACTCACCTAACCCGCCCTAACCCTCAGGTCCACACAATCGCACACTTACCTGAACCTGACCCGTAACTTTCCACCACAGTGCTGAAAATACTAAAGCAAGAGAAACGGACAACTGAATTCTTTCCCTAGGAAAAAATTTGTTTTTTTGTTTCTTCGATATTTTCAGCGTTCACTGAAAATGGGTCGATATTAGAACACTCGAAATTTTGAAAGTTTGGTGTTCTAATATAGATCCAACCTAGCTGGGAGGCATCCGTGGTCACTGTGGTTGTGGGAAAAGGTGGAAAAAAGGGATGTCCCTGGACAAGTTTCGGGGAGAGAGTCTACCAGAGAAGTGACTCCCTGCAAGCCCAGGATATGAGTATTGGCTTGGACAAAGGTAGGTCCAGAAGGGACCACTGAGCTGCTAACATCCACTGGAGGACTCTCATATGAAGACGTGCGAAGGGTAGAAAATTGATAGTGGCTGCCATGGAACCCAGGGCCCACAGAACTGTTTCTGCTGAGGGAAGGTGAGATTGAAGAATGTAAGAGACGTGAAGTTTCAGATTGTTTACCCTTTCTGGGGTGAGATAGACTTTCATTTGTATGTTGTCTAGCTGAGCTCCAATGAAGTCTAAGCTCTGAACTGGAGTCAGTGACGATTTAATGAGGTTGATTGTAATGCCCAGTCTGTTTGCTAGAAGAAGGAAGTAATCCCTGGCATGGTATAGTAGATCCTTGGTAGGGGCAGCAAGGAGCCAATCGTCCAGGTAGGGATAGACGTGGATTCCTTGAAGCATAAGGTAGGCCACTACCACCACCATGACCTGGGTGAACACCCTGGGGGCTTTGATGAGACCAAAGAGTAAGGTCCTAAATTGATAATGATTGGCCCACAACCGGAAGCGAAGAAACTTGAATGAGCACGTGTTCATTTTGATATAATAGTATGCGTCCTGTAGGTCGATCGAGCACATCCAATCCTCTGCTTGCAGGTAGGGCAGAATGGAATGAAGCATGACCATCCAGAATTACTCCTTGACTACTGGCAGGTTCAGAGTGGAAAGATCTAGAATGGGTCTTAGGTCCCCCGTTTTCTTTGGGACTAAAAAGAACCTTGGAATAGGCGCCCGATCCAGATTGGTCTGGGGGGACGGGTTGGATGACTCGTTTTCTTAGCAGCTTTTCTGTCTCCAGTGCTGCTTCCTCCCTTTGTGCAAGTGGAACGTCTGGGAGGAGTTTTGCTGGGGGAGGGGGATTCACAAATGGGATGGAGTAGCCTCTGGATATGATTTGTAACACCCAAAGGTCTGTTGGAACAGACTCCCATTCCATTGGATGTAAAGAAAGACTGCCCCCGACTGCCTCCAGAGATGAACAGTCGGGCAACCCCTCAGGGTTGTTGCGCGGGTCTGTCCAAGAATGGTTCTCGAGACCCGAAGTTCTTCAGACCACTTCTGCCTCCGGGCCAGCATCTGTTGTAACCCCCTCTGCCTCTGGGGGGGGGAAGAAGAGTCCTGAGTGTCTCGAGAGAACTGAGATTTCCGGAACCACATCTCCTTTGCCCCCTCACTGATTCCTTGAGAAGGATCTTTGGGGGAGCAGAAACAGTGGGCAGACAGCATCTTCCCATCCTTCTCACTCTGGACTAGATTCTCTCACACGGACTTCTCAAACAGGGAAGAACCATCACAGGGGTCATTAGCAAACGACGCCTTGAAGGGTTCCAAAAATTGACAAAGCCGGAGCCAGGCGTGGCGCCTCAAGGCAATGCCAGACCCGGCCATCCTGGCGGCTCTTTCTGTAGCATGGGAAAGGAGGAGCATAGACGTATTTGCAACTCATTTCAGAGTGGTCATGCATGCAAAGAACATCTTCTTGCCTGCTGCCGACGTGGACTCTAGGGTGACTCAGCAACTTCTTTGACTAAGTCACACTGTAGCCAGATGACGTGCACCATGTAATTCCAGTGCCCTTATGGTGAAGGTTGCAGAAGCATAGACTCACTTCCCCAGGTGATCGATCATCCTCGACTCCCGGTCAGGAGGATGGACTATAGAGCTCTCCTGCACAAGCTCTTTCTTGGTAGCAGCTGCCACCACCATAGCATCTACTGCAGACCCCTTACTCCAGCTGTTCCTGTCCGGTGGGGGGCTAAGAACTTTGTTTGGCCGTTTTGGAATAGGCTCCATGGTGTTTGGTTCCTTCTATGCTCTAGAGGTGATCAGGTCCACCAGCGGATCTGCAAGGGGGGACACCCAGGAGGTAGATAGGCCCGTGCCGAATGCCTTTAGAAACACTGACTCGTCCTGGGTTGGTTTTTAGACGGACCACCTCCCTCTTTGGCGTAGGAGTTCCATGATGTCTCCAAAGGACACATCCTCGGGGGTGACCTGGGGGAACCTTCCCCTTCTTCCAAATCAGTGTCATCCGTGAGGGACTCTAGGGAGGAGTCCAAGTGCCTACTTTTACATGTTTGTTTGCGAGAAGCCTCCTCAGTGGGACTCTTTGGGTGGGGGACTCGCAAATTTCTGGCTGCTCCCTAATGGGTGCTCCCTGAGGCAAAGCAAGCATGGGCTGTCCTTCAGATGACAGGAAGATCGGAGTCGTACCCAGAACCAAGGGAGTCGGGGTGGATTCCGAAGATGAAATGGTCAGAGGTCTCGACCCACTCGAGCCCTTTCCACCACATCAAATGCCGAAGGAGAGCAGACATTCTGGGAAACAAGTAAGGGAGCTGCTCCCCTCGGATCCAATGGAGATGTCAGAGCCAAGCCTGCAGGAGACAAGATACCATGGGGGAAACTGCGCTCCAACAAACTCAGAGCCGACAGAACCCCCTCGGATGCCGAGGCTACGGCCGCGAGAGCTCAGGTCTGACCCAGTCGGATCTGACACGTTCAAGGCAATGGCCGGCGTCAAGGTACAGGGTATCATCAGTGCCGACCCCCATGACCCGAGAGCTCTCGGATCCAAACACTCCAAAACCATGGGTTGGATTGGAGAAGGAGCTATGGGGGTGAAAAGGGGCTACAAGCCCTGCTCTGGATTTACAGGGGGCTGGCAAGACTCCCATCTGGATCTGGGTGCAGATGAACTTCTGCATTATCCTGTCCATCTCTGACTCACTCAAGCTGTGGGTGGAACATGATGAGGAAGCCACCGATACCGTGCGAGAGTGCCAATGAGGGGAGGCTCTGGATGGTGGCCTAGATACCTTCAGGTCCGGGAAAAACCTGGGTGAATGGAGCCGAGGGGTACTGGGCCTAGGAGGGGTCCTAGATTTTAAAGGAGGCCCTGATGGAGCTGAGCGGTCTGGGACCATTTCCTAGGTCTGTCCTTGTGATGCTTTTCCCCATCCACAGGCCTCAAGATGGGAGGTTGAGTCCCAGAGGCCTGGGGAAGGGGCAGAAACAGTACTAGGAGTCGTAGTAGTAATAGCAGGGACAGCCGTCCCCAAAGCAGGCAGCAGTCCTTTCATCATTAGTTTAGCCCTCCTGTCCTTGAGGGCTCTAGGATTGAAGCCCGCGCAAATAGAGTAGGCTGTATCTATGTGGGCCACTCCTAAACACACTACACACAGAGTGTGGCCATCCTATGAAGAGAGCTTATGGCCACACTCTGTACATTTTCTGAAGACAGGCTTGGGGCTCTCAGCCATGCCCAGAAGGAAGCCCAACACACACAAACCCACACACACGCTTACTTACTGAAGGGGTAAAGGAAGGCCAAAGAAGGAACAACACTAAACGATACACTCTAAACTTTTTTTTTGTGACAACCGACGACCAACGCGAGGTAGAGGAGGTTGAAAAAGGGAGACAGGGAATCCTACTCTAACTGTAAAGGAAAAAAGTATCACTTACCCATATAGATTGGCTGGACCTCAGCGATCCCAATGCTTAGCTTTTCAGTGGCAAACAAAATCTGAGGAAAGGAAGGAAGGAGACAGAGGGGCATTATGGGTAAGGGGAGGAGCTTGGACCAGATGCTAGTGATACAGCCATCTTGGATCCAATCCGGATCCAAATACCCACAGGTTGAAGACCAAATGAAGTAAACTAGTTCAGATGGATCATTAACTCAGAAGGTCCTGGGATGGTGCCATTCCCTGGGATGGCCTCTCTCCTCACTCTGCCACCCCACCCCATCTCTCCCCCTCACATCCCAGCAGTGGGGGGGGGTCACTTCTGGGCAGCGGGCAGGACCTAGCTGTGCCGGCTGCTTCTCCACCACCCTGTGGGGACAGCCACAGAGAGGAGCCTAAGTGGCAGCGCTGTCTGCTGGGCACCCTGAGGCAACAAATCCCCTATGAAGCCACCACTGGGGGGCATGCGCCAGGTCCTCTACCCTCCACAGTAGTTGCGGGTACCCAAGGAGGACAACTCGCTGCCAGCACGGCATCAATTGGAAGACCTGGGAGGTTGGTGAGGCCTCCCCTCACCCTCCAGCCAGAGAGGGGTGGCTGCACACCAGCCACAGCAGGAGTCCATGCCATCCAGTAACCCCAGTACAGGTACTTTTAATGACACCCGTGAAACCTCGCCTGTTCATCTCGGTGCAACACCGGGTCAGCAGCAGTGCCAATGGAGAAGAATGGTATGACCTTGAGCTTTGGAATATTTGGCTCATACTATGATAAAGAACGCTGCTAGCTGCGAGAACTAATGTCTGAGGGTTGAAAGACTTCCATTGTCCCCAAAGGTGTCCCCCCCTGCGAGGGCACAATCGGGGAATTGAGGGAGCCCATTGCGGGCCCCCATCCCCCCAGGGCAAACAGAGGAGAAGAATCTCCCCACTAGCTCAAGCTGGGAAGCCCGTTGTGACCACACACATCCGAATTTAAGCATATTACTAAGGGGAGGAAATTAAACTAACAAGGATTCCCTCAGTAACAGAGCGAGTGAAGAGAGAAGAGCCTAGTACCGAAATCCCACCTGGGCGATGGCCGCAGGGAAATGTGGTGTACAGAAGTCCATCTCCCCGGCACTGCCCAGGGGGCCCAAGTCCTTGTGATTGAAGCGCAGGCCAAGGAATGTGTGAGGCTGGGAGCAGCCCCCAGTGCACCGGGATAAGGTCTTCCCGGAGTTGGGTTGTTTGCGAATGCAGCCCAAAGCGGGTGGTAAACTCCATTTAAGGCTAAACACCGGTACAAGACCAATAGTGGACAAGTACTGTAAGGGAAAGTTGAAAAAAACTTTGATGAGAGCTCAAGAGGGCGTGAAACCATTCAAAATTAAACGGGTGGGGTCCACGCAGTCTGCCTGCAGGATTCCACTCGGTGGCCACATTGATTCCCCTCCTTCTCCAGGGAGGTGGGGGAGCAGCCCCAAGTGCGACAGATGCTATCAGGTGCACTTCCTCCCTCGCTTACGATATTAATATATAATAATATAATATACAATAATATAATATTATATAATATTAATATGTTTTATATATATATATATATATATATATATATATATATATATATATATATATATAAAATAATTATATTTATTAATATTATTAGTGTATTAGTATTACTATATATTATTATACACATTATGTATTAGTACATTTTATATTATTATATATTAATAGAATATTATAGCTTATAAGCTAGTTCTATAATTTGCTTAAAATGTACACACTCAAAGCCTTAGAGAAATATAGTTGTTACTAATCACTTACTCAAATATGTTATTAAGCAATTTTGTTGAGTAGAAATTCTGCAAACATAGGGTAAGTAAACATTTTAATACTAAATAAAACAGATATAGAGTTCCTAGAGTTAGAGGAATGCATGTCTTTTGACCAATTCTTGAATATAGCCATTTATGCAGAAGAGTGACCATTTTATCCTTACCTTCCTTCTTTTCCTGTGAATGGAGGAAATCTGCATATATTCCTTTTTACTGCTAATGTGTTTAGTCAAGAACCATGTGCATCTACTCCAGAATTTCTGCAGGGATGCTAACAATTGAACTTTAAGGTTTACTGATTTCAAGATGTAAGCTAAGTGAATCTATACCCCTTACTAACACTAAAGGTTACTTTAAATAACTGGGGTATAAAAAGACGAGAGTCAGTTTTCAGAATCACAGAACTACAGAAGTTGTGTCTAGCTGCAATGACAACAACTTATTTTTCTGTTCTTTCTAGAAATAGTCTAACTTTTACATCTCCAAGTCTGCAGCAATGAAAAAATATGGTAGATTAAGTCTCTATTCCTTTCCTGTAAAACAAAACACACACACACACACACACACACACACACACACACACACACACACACACACACACACACACACACACACACACACACACACACACACACACCACCTGGGAGTATACTGATCTACTGATCTATGGTCTTTAAAGAAGTTTCAGTGAGGAATTCAGATAAGTGACAGAAATTAAATTTAGAGCTGCCAAGCCTAAAGTGGCTTACGGTCAAAACAAATGGCACATCTCTACACTAACCCACTTCACAGACGTGTCTGACATGAATAATTGCTGTCAGTTATCAGTCCTAAGGGGTGAGTTGTAAGTTGCACTGCTCCCATAAGAGGATTTGTCAATGTTCATCTTGACAGGACAAGCCTTTTAATGTCGAGTGACAAATAAAAAAATCAACTGTGTACCACCTGCATCTGGCTTAGTTATCATAACATCTTCTTTATGTATAAATCTCACTCCTCTTCCCACAACAACTTAATGGCACTATTTAGACCATGAATGTCACAGTTTGTTTGGTGTTTACCTTCACAGCATTCTGGCTTGTAAGTGACCTGGAAGGATCTCTTTTCAGCATATTCTATGCACGTGCAGCTGCTTAGTGTCATGCCTTAGTGGACCTTTTATGGTTATATTACAACATCATGTTTCCTATCAGCTTTATTTACTGACATATACACAAAAGCTTTGTCATATATGTTATTTTGTAAACAGAAAAACTGATACACAGTTGATGTATACAGCAGTGTTTTTAGTATAAACTTCCATTGTGCTTCACAAGGATATTTTAGCAATCCTTTAGCAACTTTTAACAAAATCTGGTCTATATATCAAAATGCTGTGATGGTCTAGGTCTAGCAATAAATGTTAATTTGATGGTGCAATGCTGCTGTTTCAAATACTGTTACTCATAACAGAACAACTTTTGTTACATAATATTTGGTCACTGTGACTAATAATAGAACAACTTTTGTTATGTAGGATTTGGTCTGCCTGTTTCTCTAGTTGTGCTCTTTTCCCTTTATAATAACAAACATAACAGCTGTAACATAAACTATTCCAATGTGTTGTGCATTACATTGACCTGGCGTAAGTAGAATTCCTGATTGGTTCTTGCTGACGGTCTTGGCCAGGTTCTGCCTGCTCCGTTAACAAAACCTAGTCTGTATATCAAAATGCTGTGATGGTCTAGCAATAAATGTTGATTTGATGGTGCAATGCTGCTGTTTCAAATAGTTACTGTGACTGATAACAGAACAACTTTTGTTACACAGGATTTGGTCACCGTGACTGACAACAGAACAACTTTTTTTACACAGGATTTGGTCTGCCTGTATCTCTATTTGCTGTGCTTTTGGTTTTCCCTTTATAATAACAAATGTAACAGCTCTAGCATAAACTATTCCAATGTGTTGTGCATTACACTGACCTGGCATAAGTGGAATTCCTGATTGGTTCCTGTTGACAGTCTTGGCCAAGTTTTGCATGCTCGGGCTCACTCTGCTCCCCTACCCTACCTACACTTCCCACCCCCACTTACCATAGATTTATAGTCTGTCCTTAACCCCTCCTTCTACCAATTAACCATCCAATCCTCAATCACAACCTGCTACCTAACCATACGTCTCTTCTTCAGACCTTCCTCTACCATTCCCCCTAGCAACTATACCACACCCTTCCCCCACTCCCCTTCCCATATCCTCACTCCAAACTTGAACTAACTTTTGCTTTTCTCAGCACTTTTTTCAATCTCCTGCATCCCTCTCTACCCCAAAAATCCCTCTATTTATCCTCTTTCCTTTCAAGCCACCAACCCTCTCATCAACAGCTTCTCCACTCATATGCAATCAATTTTCCTTAACATGGTTCTCATTTCCCTAACTACTTCATTCATTCTCCTTCTTTCCTTCTTAACTACATAACACATTAACCTATCATACCCAAAACTATCACCAACACTCACACACACTTTAAATAGTAACGACTCATTTTGTTCTTTTCCAAATAATTCCTCACTATACAACTGTTCTTACTCATACCTTCTTAAAATCAAAATATTTCATTACACCTCACTCTCACCAAAACCTAAATGAAAATACCATTTATATTACCCACACTCTCCTCGAAATTCCATTCATACTAAAAATCTTCTACTTGCTGGAGACATTCACCCCAATCCTGGTCCTGACACCTTGCCAGCTTGCCACAATCACCCTTCACTCCCTTCAACCCCCTCTCCCTTCATACCCCTTTTGCCCCCTCTCCTTACTCCCTCTAAAAACGTAACCATTCTCTCTATGAATATACAAAGCATTCTTAACAAAAGCACTGAACTCCACTCTTGGGGAGACCACCATAATTCAGATATCTTAACTTTATCTGAAACCTGTCTAAAACCATACATCTCAAATAATGAAATCCTACCACCTGGATATAACATTTTTGCCTAGATAGAATCCCCCCCAAAAAGAAGGAGGCATTGCTATACTCTATTCTGAGCAACTTAATATTTCCTCCTTATCTACTCCACTCCTACACTTCCAGCCTGCAAAACTCTTGATTCTAAATTTTTATTTAAACACCCACACAAAATCTGCAATTGCTTCCATTTATATACCACCAGGTAAAAACATCCCCATCCTCAAAAAAATACTATCATGGATCTCACACAACATACCCTATGAAACAATCATCCTTGGAGATGTAAATATAGACTGCAAAACTCTAACTTCTGACTCAACAAACAACAGCATTAATCTTCATGGGTTCTCTCAACTTATCTCAACCACAACACGCATGAATAAACATTCCAATAACAACTCTACTTTTGACTGGATCCTGACATCAGATCCAAACCTCTATCACAACCCCTGTACCTTACCAGATACTTTAAGTGACCATCTACCCACTTGCATCCATAGATAATCTCTCCAGCTGAACAGGTCTCAGATATATAAAGATTGCAGTAAACTCTCTGGTTTTAATCCTATTACTTTTAATCATAGACTCTCTTCCATCAACTGGTCCTGCCTACTGCACCTTCCCCTTAATGACGCAGTACTCAAATTCAACCACATCTTTCCACATACTCTCAACTCCCTTGCACCTCTATGGAAAATTAGGATAAAATCAAACTTTGCTCCCTGGCTTACACAGGACATGCACTTTCGTATGCATAAAAGAGATAGTGCTTGGAAATCCTGGCTAAAAGTCCCTTATACATCTTCAAAACTACAAAGAACTTAGAAACCTCACCAAAAAAGAAATTAACAATGGCAAGAAAAAATTGACCATAATGCCCAAATTAACCAATATTCCAATCCCAAGAAAATCTGGAGTACTATCAATAAGATACTTTACCCTGGAAGTCCTACAGCTTCAAACCCTATCCAAATAATTCTGCACAAGAAACCGCCATTCTTCTCAATTGCTTCTTTATTGACTCCATCTGCAAACTGACCAAAATAGACCCCAACACCAACCCCTTACTCCTCCCCCTCCACCAACTGACAAAACCCCCTTTTCACTTAAGCTAGTTCCCACTGTCTATGTAAAATCACTTCTCCAGGAACTAAAACCATGTTCTCCTTCAACTGATTATTTACCCCCCTTTCTTAAGCTCGCTGCTGACTAAATTGCTTATCCAATTAGTATACTAATCAATAGATTGATCCAAGAATCTACAGTCCCTGATATCTGGAAAACATTCTATACCATACCTTCACACAAAGGAGGACACTCCACTGACCCTTCCAATTTCAGGCCTATAGCCATTCTGACCCCACTTTCAAAAATCCTCGAAAAATGCACACACAAACAGCTTCTCAATTTTTTCTTTAAGAAAACATTCTGACTGAAACTCAACACGGTTTTCAGCCCAACCATAGTACTACTACTGTCCTTATATCTTTCACACATACTGTAGTCGAAGCTAGAGACAACAACAAACTTGTCTCCTGTCTGTTCCTACACCTATCAAAAGCTTTTGATATAGTTTCTGTACACTGTAAGCTACAAACAAAATTAGCTGATCATAACCTCTCCACTTCCACTCTTGAATGGCTCTCCAGCTACCTTACTAAAAGGCTGCAGTCCATCAGATGGCACACACACCTCCTTCTCTCCTTTTCTACCTATTCAAACAGGTGTTCCCCTGGGGTTCTATTCCTGGACCTGTACTATTTAAAATATTTACTAACAACCTTCACATAGCCTGCAGTCCTCTCTTACTCAATATGCAGAAGATGCTAGACTAATCTCCTCTTCTGACAATGTCTCTCAACTTCACACTCTTACCCAAAATTCATTCCTGTCTGTTGAAAGATGGCTTACTGAAAATCAGCTCAAATGTAATACTAATAAAACCATCCTTCCAAAATCTCTTTATCATCACAAATTAGAAGTTATGTACCTACCATAACGTTCCATGTTAGTTGTCTTCTTCTCGCCTTCTTTCTTGCTGAATGGGTTCGGAGCCGATCCTCGGCTCCGACTCGGCCACTCTAAAAGCTCGAGAGCTAGTTCCACCGGCTCAAGGCTCCCCTATATCCCACAATGCTAGGCGGTAACTCCTCAGATCTCGTTTGAAAGCTAAGCCCAGCAAAGAAAATTCATAAAAGGAACAAAAGAAAACTCCTCTAGGTCTGTCCAGGCTAGGGGGAAGGAGGGTGGGACGCAAGAAAGAAGGCGAGAAGAAGACAACTAACATGGAACGTTATGGTAGGTACATAACTTCTAAATGTTAAGTTGTCTATCTCGCCTTCATTCTTGCTGGATGGGACCGCGTCCATAGCACCTTATCCCGGGTGGCCTATCGGAACAGACTCTTGAGTACAGTGGAACCAAAGTTGGCTCGGTCTCTAGAGGCCAAGTCCAACTTATAATGAGAAATGAAGGTATGGGGAGAATCCCAAGTAGCTGCAGAACAAATCGAATCAATAGGCAGCCTATCTTGGAAAGCTATAGAAGTGGCTAAAGCTCTAGTTGAATGAGCCCTGGGTTTGGATGGCAATTGTTGATGTCTGATCTCATACACAAGGGTAATCAACGAAGTAAGCCATCTAGAGAGAGATACTTTAGAAATTGGAAGGCCCATTCTACCTTCTGCATAAGAAACAAACAGTTGATCAGACTTCCTGAATTGTTTGGTCCTGTCTAAATAGTACCTAAGTTGGCGATGAACATCTAAAAAGTGTAACTTTTGTTCTGACCTATTGGAATAATTAGGGAAGAACACAGGAAGTTCAATGGTTTGATTCAAATTTGCCAGTGAAGCTACCTTGGGCAAAAAGGACGGGTTAGTACGTAAGGACACCCTATCCTTATGAAACACAAGATAAGGGGGTCGACTACACAGAGCATGGAGTTCAGAGACTCTTCTAGCTGAAGTGATAGCTAGAAAAAAGAGTGTTTTCCAAGATAGTAACTTTATTGAACATGAAGCCGCAGGTTCAAAGGGGGGCAGAATTAAGGACGCCAGAGCCAAGTTGAGATCCCATTGAGGAGGAGGATCCCTGATTGGTGGTTTGAGGAGAAAAACTCCCTTTAAAAAGGCTTTGCAGAGTTTGTGAGACATAATGGAGGACTCTGAGACTCCAACATGAAAGTTCGATATTGCTGCCAACTGAAATTTGATGGTAGACGGGGATGAACCTGAGTGGAAATGTTCGGCTAGAAAGTCTAGAACTGATTGAATGGAAGCAGTGAAAGGATCTATATTCTTTGACTGTGCCCAATAGGAAAAACGTTTCCACTTGCTATGATAAATCTTCCGAGTGGAAGACTTATGAGAGGCTATCAAAATATCTCTAACTGAGCGAGATATCAGAGGAAGCCTGGCTAGAGTTGGAATTGGAGGAACCACGCTGTGAGGTTCAGAGAAGGGAGGGAGTGGTGCAACTGACCCGACTGATGGGTCAAGAGGTCTGGAACTGGGTCCAGATGCCAAGGTTGCTCCAACAGATAACGGTGGAGAAATGGGAACCAAATCTGTCGAGGCCAGTAAGGGGCAATGAGGATCATGGAAGCTTTCTGAGCGATGGCTTTCTGTATTAGCTGAGATATCAGTGGGAAGGGAGGAAAAGCATACAGAAGTCCCCAGGGCCAATTGTGTACTAGAGCGTCTCTGCTGGGGTGGCCTGGTTGGGGAAAGAGGGTGAAAAAATCGTCGCACTTGCTGTTTCGGGGAGTAGCGAAAAGGTCGCAGCAAGGCCGGCCCCACTTTCGAAAAACTTTCTCCAACACTGAATTCTTCAGAGACCACTCGTGAGGCATGAGAATAGCTCTGCTCAATTTGTCCGCAATCACATTGGACTTCCCGGGAATGTGCGTTGCTAACAGAAACCGCTGAGAAGAAATCGCCCATTGCCACAGTCTGAGTGCCTCTTGACATAGGAGGTAAGATCTGGTTCCGCCTTGTTTGTTGATGTACCACACTACAGACATATTGTCTGTCTGAATTGCTATATTTCCCTTGGGAAGAGAGTCTTGTAAGGCTTGCAACGCTAGAAGCACTGCTCTCATCTCTAGGACATTTATGTGCAAGTGGCACTCGAAAGGTTGCCACATGCCTTGGACCGTCCTGCCCTGGTAATGCCCCCCCACCCGATCAGGGAGGCGTCCGTTGTCACTGTAGCAACTGGAGGGGAAGGGACAAAAGGTCTCCCTAGGTGGAGCTGGGGAGATGTGATCCACCAAGAGAGATGATTCTTGCACGATTGAGTTATCCGAATAGGATGGGACATTGTGTGAAGAGCATCCATTGTAAAATTCTCATATGGAAGTGAGCTAATGGTAGAAGAGGGATGGCCGCCGCCATAATCCCTAAAACCTTCAGGATCAATCTGGCTTTGACTTTGTTGCTCTGCAAGACAAGAGAGACCTGTCTGTGTATGTCTGCTATTCTCTGCTCTGTGAGTCTGGCTGACATGTTGACTGTGTCTAGATTTGCGCCTATAAAGGTAATAACACGACAAGGTGACAAGACAGACTTTTCGTAATTTATTGAAATGCCTAGTGTCTGACATGTGTGAAAGGTGTAGTCTCTGGCAAGAAGCAAAAGATGCTTGGTGGGGGCTGTAAGGAGCCAGTGATCTAAATAAGGAAACACCTGGAATCCTTGTCGTCTCAGATGAGAGGCGACCACTGCCATGCATTTGGTAAACACTCGGGGGCTGTAGTGAGACCAAAGGGCAGGGCTCTGAATTGGAAATGACTGGTTCCCAGCCTGAAGCGGAGGAATCTCCTGGAGTGTCGACTCATTCTGATGTGATAGTACGCATCCTGGAGATCTATCGAGCACATCCAGTTGTCCCGCCCCAAAAGGGGTAGAATGGACTGCAGCGTGACCATCCGGAACTTTGTTTTCTTGACAAACTTGTTCAAGTTGCTGAGATCCAAAATGGGTCTCCAGTCCCCTGTTTTCTTTGGAACCAAAAAGAATTTGGAGTAGATTCCGGATCCTATTTGGTCTGCTGGAACTGGTTGAATGGCTCTTTTTGTGAGCAGCTTTGAAATTTCTAATGCTGCTTGCTCCCTTTGACTGGGTGGAACGTCTGGAAGGGATTTTTTGGATTGCTTGAATGAAAAGGAATGGGATTCTGTAGCCTTCGAAATGATAGACTGTACCCACTTGTCTTGAGTTAGGGATAGCCAGGCTTCTGGGTACAGCGATAATCTTCCCACGACTGCCTCCAAAGGTGGACAGTCGGGCAACACCTCAGGGATGCTGAAAAGGCTTGTCGGAAAAGGATTCTCGACTGCCCTGATTCTGCGGGCCCCCTCTGCCTCTAGGACGGCGTCTACCATTATTGTTCCCCCCTCTGCCTCTAGAGGGGAATCGACTCTGTGCGTCAGACAAATCTCCCTGAGATTGTTTGCGGAACCACATCTTTCCCCTCTTCTGGCCTTTGGGGTAAGGCCTAGAAGGAGCAGAAAACGGACTCCGGCAGAGAGAGTTTTGCCATCAGTCTCGCACCTAGTCAGGGTTTCCTTCACTTGAGGACCAAAAAGGGATGATCCATCAAAGGGGGAATTAGTGAAGGAAGCCTTGAAAGGGTCCGCAAAGTTACATAGCCGCATCCAGGCGTGCCGACGCAAGGCTACACCTGTACCTGCCGCTCTACTTGCTCCATCCGCCGCATATGAAAGGAGGCGCATGGAGGAGTTAGTTATAGAGTTAAGGGTCGCCAGCTGAGAGTTCATCCTATCCCGAAAACCCGCAGCTGTTGGGTCCTTTAACATTTCGCTCGCTTCCTTGAGCAAATCCCTCTGAAGACGAGTGAAATGACACAGGTAATTCAGCGAGCGCATAGTAAAGGTCGCTGACGAGAACATCCGCTTCCCGTACCTGTCCATCGACCTAGACTCCTTGTTAGGAGGATGAACAGGCACCGAAGGATCAGCTAACTCCTTCTTGGTGGCCGCAGCCACCACCATAGCATCAACAGAGACGCCTTTGGTTAAAAATTCCTTGTCCTTGGGGGCAGTGATAAATTTTGATGGTCTCCTGGGGGTGGGTTCCACTGAATCAGGAGCCGCCCAGGCCTTCTTTGCCACCACTTGCATAAGGGGGTCAAAGGGAGGGGACACCCAGGAGGTGGAAGGGCGAGAGCCAAACGCCTCAAGATACACCGATTCATCCTCTGAAGGGTTGAGGGCTGGCCAAATCCCCCTCTGTTTTAAGATTTCGAGGATCTCTGCAAAGGAGACATCTTCAGAGGGGGAACGAGGGGAACCTTCAGAATCCTCTAAATCAGTGTCAGAGGTGACAGACTCAGGGGAGTCAATGTGCTTCCTCTTGCACTGCCTCTTCCTAGGGTCTCTCCTGCTGGGTCAGGAGAGGCCTCGGAAGAGGAGGAGATCCCCACTGGGGAAACTTGAGGAGCTGGCTCTCTACGGTCGGGGATGAGAGAGTGAGTAGAAATCACCAGAGGCACCGTGGAGGGAGGGGCGGAAGGAGCCAACTGTGGAGTTGAACCTGGTTCTAACACGCTCCTCATGACCTCGAAGGCACCCCTGTCAGGCAGAGCCGGAGGTCTCCGCTCTGAAAAGCTGAAGACCTCCCCTGGCACCGACAGTGATGGCTCCGAGGCCGATATCGGAGCCGAACTCACCAGCGCCGAAGCACCGAGAGGGAGAGCAGGGTCGGACAAGGGTCCGATGCCACTCGCCCCCTCGGAGCCGACGAGGGAAATCCGGCGCCGAGATTCTTCCAAGGAAGACATCGGAGCAGACGATGGCACCGAAGACAAAGGTATCGGTTCCGACGCCACCACAGTCTCGGGTCCGAGCCTCTCCGGTTCCGAACTCAGAAGAGTCAAAGGAGGAACATTTTGAGTAATGGGAATAGTTCTCGACTGTTGAGTCAGACTTTGAAGCATCTGGGCCAGTGCCTCGGACTTAAGAAGTCGACTCACTACTCTCTGAAGGTCATGATCCGATAGTCTGGAAGACCTAGAGGAATGAGATCTACGGCTCCATTCAGACAGCAAAGGTGATGCTGGAGCCGAATGAACGGAGCCGATAGATGGAGATCGGGACCTTTTTCTGGATGTCGGTTCCAACAATTTGATCGGAGCCGACTCAGTTATGTCTTCCTCGGCTCCGGCCGGAGCCGAGGAAATAGTAGGGGCATGTGTTCGAGATTCATCGGCTCCAGCCGGAGCCGATGTTCGAACAGCCTTCGGACCCCCAGAAGACGGCTCAGAGACTGGAGCCGAAGGTCTGGAAGGCTTATAGGGTTTCCCCGAGGATTGAGTTGAGGGACCCTCAGGCTTCAATAAACCCCTTAAAATGAGTTTATTTTTGCGCTCCTGCAGGACTCTAGGGCTGAAGCCATGGCAAACAGCACATGAGTCCTGAAGGTGCAAAGGCCCCAGGCAGTATACACAAGAAGTGTGACCGTCTGTCAGAGACATCTTCTGACAGCACGAGTCACACTTCTTGAAGCCTGAGACCTTCGATTCTTTGGACATGTCCAAAAAAGAAGTCAAAGTGTAACCACAAACACACACACACACCGATTACACTTGTAATATTTTTAAATTAAAAATTAGTAATTAACTTAAAATTAAGACTCTACAAAACACAGCCACTCCAACTACTAAGGTAGGGAGGGAATGGGCCTAAAGCCCAAGGGAATAAAATTAGCAAGTTTGGGAAAAAAACTGGGGAAACTTGACTATAAAGGGGAGTAAACTACTTAACTTTGAAAACTATGAGGAAAGCTAACTTAAAAAGGGGGTCTATCTAAGATACAACTCAATATTTCAACTAACCTGACGAGCCGGTTGAAAAAGCACCTCGATCGCTGTAGCGGCAAACGAGATCTGAGGAGTTACCGCCTAGCATTGTGGGATATAGGGGAGCCTCGAGCCGGTGGAACTAGCTCTCAAGCTTTTAGAGTGGCCGAGTCCATCCAGCAAGAATGAAGGCGAGATAGACAACTTAACATTCTACCTTTACCATCACATCTCTTAATAACACAGTCATTAAAGTTGAATCCCACACAAAGCTCCTTAGTACTATACTAGACGATCACTTAAAATTTGACCTTCCCATTCAGCATTGTATGAAAAAAATACACCAAAAATGCGTCTGCTTTACAGGCACAAAAAATTCCTGGCTAAAGACTCCAAACTTTCTCTAGCACAAACATATCTTCTACCTAGCCTACTTTAAGCCTCTCTTATCCTAACAAACTTAGAATCTACCTTAATTTCTAAGCTTGAAAAAACTTATAACAAAATTGAAAGATTTGTCACAAACCAACCTTACTACTCTTGCCACTGCCTTTCACTAAAGAACTGAGAGAATTCCCCCAACGACGTCTTCTATCACAACTTCAAATAATACACTCTATCCTCAACAAACTCCTCAACAAACCCACTACCTGCCCCCTCTCTCCTTTCTAGTATCCTACCCCAAATCATTCATGCCAAAGTTCTGACCAACATCTCCTGGATATATACAAACCTAATAAAGCCACAGGTAAATTTCTCCAAAAATACTCAGTATCTCAAGCCTGGAACAAACTCCTTTTCAATGTAAGAAGTATTACTCATACAGCTTCAAAAAAAAAAAAAAGAAAAGAAAAGAAAACTAAAGGACACCCTCTTCAACTCATGTATCTGGTCCTGCCAGGACCCTGTGTAATCGCCCCTCCTTCTTTACTCTTCTCATAATACGTTTTTATTATTTTTTTCTCTTTTTTCAGCTCTAGCTCCCTAGAGTGTTCCTCTGTTTTATTTCACTACTACATTCAGTTTAGTGATACATCAACTTATGTTTCAGCTTATGTTTTCAATCTATATATTAACTTATGTTTTCAATTGTATTGTTTCAATGAATATTTCAAGCTATGAACTGTTTAGAATGTTTGTTTCATAATGAATGTCATGTACAGAAAATTTTCTCCTCAGGTTTCCACTGAAAATTGGCTCAGGTTCAGTTGGACTAACCCTGTTAACAAATGTAAAATAAAATAATAAAATAAATAACTTGTCTGGCATGTAGTAATTGTTGAAAACATGCTTGATTTGTTATACCTTCTAGGTAATTTGTAGCTCAGCTCCTAACAGACCCTGTTTCTGGTAGCTGGAGCTTTCACCTTTAATTGATTCTTTTACAGCAGGTTGCATAAAGTGACTGTCAGGAATCTGTTTTGATTTCAGTTCTATGGTACATTCTATAAATTGCTCCTGTGCTTATTTACATAGGAGAGACTATTAGAAATGTTAAGATGAGGCTGCAGTAACTTATCCGGGGTGTAAATGCGACAAAGCCTTGTAGCTTGACATTTTAATCTGATACAGTGATATAGTGATTTAAGTGATTTGGCCCCTTTACTCTCACCATGTCTCAAAGCTTTGGAACAAAATTCCCCTAATGCTGTGGCTCACTGAAAACTCACAACAGTTTAAATTTCTTCTGCACTTACACCTGAAAATAAATCTTAAATTTATTACTGCTCTTGAACAATACCATATAAATTTAACAGCTACCAAATGCTAAATTGTAATTTAATTTATATGCCCACGATAAGTAAATTGGCCGCCACTGTATTGTACTGTGCTACTCTAAAGTTACTTTTTCTATGCTCTATTAGTTCAGTTTTCTACCATTACTCTCTTACTCATCTACTTTTATTAACAGAATAAAAACTTTTGTTCACATACTTTATGTAACAGCTAAATCCCTTAATCCAGTATTTCTACTAGATAATAACTTATATTTTTGTAAAATATTTTTCGAGTCTTCTAATTTCTTTTTTGTTTTCATTTTAACTTTGACCTCAAAATACATGCCTTTCAATTTGCTAAGTCTACTTTTTGACCCTATGAGGTGCACAAGTTCCTGTATACAGCACATTGGGCCAGATTCATTAACACCTACACTAAGTTTGCACGATCTGTATTCAAGAACATCCCTAACACATTTTTTGTGCTTTCTTGTCACTCAGTGTACATGTAGTCTACACTTTGTGGTAACCTTTATGAATCTCATTGGAATATTGAAGACCGCAAGAAAATCAATAGAGTGCAAGCTACACTTGTGTTGTTTAATTACTCAGAACAGTGTACACTCAGTGCACACTTTTTGTAGGTATTAGTGAAAACCAGGGTATGTGTTGATAATGCAGTTTTATTTGTTATATTTACTATTTTGTTTTTCAAGAACATTATTGTATTGTTATGGCTATTTATATACTCTTTTTGTTTTATTGTCTTGTTCTTAATGTACATTGTTGTTACTGGAGTTTTTCCCCTAAGGGCCTCAACTGAAAAGGAGCTTTGTCTGATTTCCCAATAAACAAATGCAATAGATAAATAAATAAAAAATAAGTAACCGAAAAGCAACTCTTTTAGAAAACTTCAAATTTCAAGTAAGACAATGCTAAATGATGAAAGACAATATTTACTTACGAAAGAGAGCTTGTTTATTTTAGAATATATACACTGAAGCCAAATGGAACAAATTCAGACAGATAAACTGGAGTACTTAATGAGGTAACTACGTTTTAAAGGTTTCTCTTTAAAAATAATGAATAAACTGTCTGCATTTTAGTGATTAATTGATAATGAATTAGCTACTTAATATGATTTTTACTGTGATAATTTTCTCTTAGAAGGCCAGTACAGCGAAGATGCTAAGATATTTTTAATAAAGTGATTATCTGACTTTTTGTCAAAATTTCTTATTTCTGTAAGTGCTGTAGAACATAACATGTATCTGTTGCTTACTTCAACAGCATTTTCTGTATTTTCTTCCCACAGCCATATTACCATTCACCAAATGTTGTCTTCACTGACCTGAGGCACAGCATTGATGAAGTGTCTTATACTCTGCACCTCAAGAAAAAATGTTGTTTCACACTTCATATATTCCAAATTACAGTACCTCTAGCGCCAAACCTACATCAAAAAATACATTTAAAAACTCTATAAAGATATACCCCTGGATTTACTAATATTCCGTGTAAGACTACATTAGTCTTACACGGAAACTCCAGTCTAAGACTATGATGGCAGCGCGCCATGCATATTAATGAGGGCGAGCTGCCTCAACTCTAAAGCTTACACGGAGCGTGGACGAGTGTACGGGGCGTGTCGGACTGCTGAGCAGTCCAAAAATCCACACCCCTGCAATTTTGAAACTCGGGAAATGTCTAGTTACATGAGCGAGTCCACTCACATGTGTACATTCTAACACTACACTCCCCCATATATTAAACCCCGTACAAATATAAAAAGGAACAGAATTTTTTTTTCCATTTCCGATATAGCTGCCTGTATTTGCATGTGTTTGCGCGGGATTTTACCCATTGCTTAGCTACAGTTAGCAGTTTAGACACAGAAGAGGATAATAAGAAAAATATATGCAAATCAAGTGAAATAGCAATAGCGTAGTGGTTAGAGCCTTCGCACAAAGAGGAGGCATTCCTGGTTCGAGTCCCACCACTACACGACACGTTCCATTTTCTGTTGGAAATCTGTATACAAAAATATTTCCTGACATTTATTATTAAAGTTTTGTAAAAAGCATTGAAATGTTATATGTAGTAGTGAACAAATTATATATATATATATATATATATATATATATATATATATATATATAGGAAGGTGAAATGGGTACGCATACTGATGCATGAGTAACTTATTTTAAGCAATGTAAAGCACTGCTAAGCATATTTTACCAGTATTGAGCATATTTATATTTAATTGCTCGTAGCTGAGCACTGCGTTAACTAACGCAATGTCTTTGCGCGGAGCTGTGCATCGTGCAAACTAGCACAACCAGAACATGTTTGTGCGTAGCTGCGCACCGTGCTAACCAGCGCAACGTCGAGCAACAACGGGCAACGTCGAGCAACGCTGAGCAAAGTCGGGCAAAATTGAGCAAAGTCAGCTAAACACAGTCACACCTCCTTTACAGCACCTTAACCATTCAGGTCTGACCAGTAGGAAAATAAAAAGCAGTGACAGGGTTCGAACTCGGGATACTGTGCACTATAGTCACAGTACATAACCACTAAGCCATGACAGCATTTCATAACCATGCACTTTCAACAGACACATATCTATATATCTATCAAAGGAATATTAAACATTCCAAAAAAGCCAACAACTCGTTGGAATACACACAGCAAAACAACACTTTAATACAAAATAGTAAAAATATAAAACAAGTGAGTGCTTTCACGGAGTCCTCTCTGCTTCCTCAGACATACTACAGTAACTGCTGCTCTTGTTTAAATAATGATACAGCTAGGTCATATCCAATCAGTTAACAGCATCTTGATTGAATAAATAAAAGTTAAAGGATACACTATACAAACACTATATAAACAATCAATCATATAAATAGTGAACTAAATATATATGCAAAAAACTGTAAAAACATGCTCTATAAAATTAGATAGTGGTAAAACTGTAAAATATATGTACATATATTAGAAGATGTGACCAAACATAATAATCAATGTTTCAAAGCCCTGTTCCTAAGAAAAGGTTTCAATGAAACCTTACTATTTAGTCCAGGTGGTCTGTCAGCCTGAAGCCCAGTTATCCATTCTTGTCCTGAGGCTTCAGTCTTGTTGTTCATGTTCCCACCTCTTTTTTTATCTTGTATGATATGTAACACTAGAAACTTGAAGATGTGTGTGGCTCCCTCCTTTATAACATGCATTGCTAACAGACTTGTCTCTTTTTTATTTTTAATGTCCCTTACATGTTCTTGGACACTATCTTTGAGTAGCCGATTAGTTTTGCCTACATAGTAGGCTGGGCATTTTGTACAGAAACCAAAGTATACAACATTCTTACTACAACAGTCTGGGAACATGAACAACAAGACCGAAGCCTCAGAACAAGAAATAATAATTAGGCTTCAGGCTAACAGACCACCTGGACTAAATAGTAAGGTTTCACTGAAACCTTTTCTTAGGAACAGGGCTTTGAAACATTGATTATTATGTTTGGTCACATCTTCTAATATTTGTACATATATTTTACAGTTTTACCACTATCTAATTTTATAGAGCATGTTTTTACAGTTCTTTACATATATTTTTAGTTCACTATTTATATGATTGATTGTTTATATAGTGTTTGTATAGTGTATGCCTTTAACTTTTATTTATTCAGTCAAGATGCTGTTAACCAATTGGATGTGACCTAGATGTATCATTATTTAAACAAGAGCAGCAGTTACTGTAGTATGTCTGAGAAAGCAGAGAGGGCTCTGTGAAAAGCCTCACATGTTTTATATTTTTACTATTTTGTATTAAAGTGTTGTTTTGCCGTGTGTATTCCAATGAGTTGTTGGCTTTTCTGGAATATTATACTTTTATCGTTGGTTACTTTATCCAGATTCAGGGGATCTGTGTTTGACAGCTGAATATTAAACATTGCTAACATCAGCTAAGCAGGTGTGCCTACAGCTGAGTTTTTTCAAAACTGGCCAATCACAAATAAGTGCGGGAAATTAGGCATATTTAAGAACCACAGGCGGGAATACTTGCCATAACTGATTGTAGCTCCTTTCTGCAGTCAGCATGGCCGGTGTTGGAGAAGGCACTCGATTTCGAGTGCAACGTTGGGGCATTGAGGAAACCAAAGTAATGGTTTGGCTCCTTGTCCACAATCACGAGGAAAGACTCCTGCGGGGCCAGTGCCAGGGCACCCAATACAAAACGGAGGCCTGGAACTGTCTAGCTCGTGATCTCACCAGTGCCACTGGTGACTGGTGAGCAGGTCAGGCACCATTACTCTGACCTGAAGTGACGTAAGGAGGATCAACTGGACCAGTGGATCCAGGAGGCCCGTGGGATGGCAAATGCTCCAGTACTGAGTAAGTAGCTATTGTATTAAGTAGTTAAGAATTGCTATGCTATGTTTGTCTATACTATGGATAGATATGTCTCAATATCACTGCATTTACTTCACAGCTGCAGGTGTCCGGGCTATGAATCAGCAAGCCCATGAAGATAGGCTGCAAAGGCTGCGTCACCAAGCAGGTTAGTAATTATTCTGCATGTACTGTTATATAATATAAATTAGAGAGCCTTTAAAAAAGTGTTTGAACCCAATAAATAAAGGTGTAATAACTCTTTAATAAAGGTATAATTCCTGGAGTGCGTCTGTGTGATTTTCTTTGATATGTTGTTGTACTGTTGCATTTTACAAACAGTACTGTTGTATTAAGCAGTGTTAACCCACACTTGGGTAGGCCCATATAAACTGGATGAAGGGAGTGCCAGTAGCTTTTATGCATATTTACAGCCCTCAACTGTTGGTTCATGCCCAACATGTACAGGTTAATCTGGCACATAAGTAGCTTGGTACTTGCTAGTACCTTTTATGCATATTTACAGCCCTCAACTGTTGGTTCATGCCCAGCATGTACAGGTTAATCTGGCACATGAGTAGCTTGGTATTGTGTTCCCCAGAAATGTCAGTGTGCTGTCAGAAATGTAGGGAGTTGTTAACATATAACTGATAATTTCACCTGAACATATCTAGATAATTATATGAAAGCAGAGCTGTCAGTGTACCATCTCAGCAGTAGTGTGTGTGAGCAACTCTCAAAATATGTAGCAGTAACATCTGCATCCTGGACAGTTTGTATGTCAGATACAGCTCATGTATATAATGATCTAGCAAAATCCAATTGCACAATAGAAGGACATTGGGTAGTGCAATAATACATGTAAGGGACATATAACTGCAGTTAATAGGAATGTAGTGCAAACTAGAAGGATATATAAGTTGTTAATTGAGCTATCTTTTTCCACCCTACTGTATGTGCATAAAAAAATGCAATTCCACACCTCAATGGGTATGTCTAATCTCAAAACATTTGTTGGGACATATGTCCTATTGGTTTATAAATATTTGCATTTATTTCTATGCATGTGCCCTGTTCAAATACCACAATATTGGTGGCCTGTTGCCATCAATTAAATCTGCATGCTGTTGCAATGTCCACTATTGTTGTATATATGCATGTGTTATGCTTGCTTTAACTGTTGAAACTCTGGTGTGTTGGGTTAATGGGAATACTTCTGCATGCTGTTATAACTAACTGGGGATACTGTTGACTGTTACTAACCCATATCTTTATTAAATTCTCCAAAACATAGTTCGTATGGGAAGGCCAGTCCCAGCGGACCCACCTGTCCCACCTCAGCTGGCCATGGCACCTGGCAACAGCAAGTCCGGTGCCCAGCCTGGGACCTCCTCCTCTGTTGGCCCTGTGCCACCTTCGGGTGGAAGCACTGCAGGGGATGGGGCTCACCCCCCCATGCAAGCTTGGGCGGAGGAGGGCCACCTATCACCCTTCAAACGGTCCGAGCTGTGGTGCGTAGAGAGATCGAGCGTTCTGTTGCAGGACCTCTACGCAAGCTTGAGGCACGAGTGGCACAACTCCCGGGTCAGCCTGCCCCTCTTACACAGCCCCCAGCACAGCCACCCTCTGGGCTGTGAAGGTGCAGTGGTGACTGCCCATGGATGGGGATCTCAGTTCTACTGTTGCCATCTGTGGGCTCATGGGCTTGCGATTTCCAAACATCCCTCCCCGTCAATGATGTTCACCCACCACATGTGTCATATTCCGCCCCTGCATGCGTCTTGTTTGTCTTGTCTGTTTACCTCTCCAACCTACCTCCCCAAATATACCTACTTCCCCTACCCCACATTCCACTCTCACCTAAAAAATAGGGCAATCTGCTCCCAAAAAAAATTATGCCCCATACATAGCTGCCCATTTTGCACACATGTCCCCGGACACATAAAATGTAATTTAATTGGCATTACAACATACTCTGTTGTTCTCACCCCTCTCTCAGGGGTTGAATGTTTCATATTTACCTCCAAATTTATTCCATATGCACAGCTGTTGCTGTTAAAGAAATGGGCAGCTATGGACCTTCCCTACACCCATCCTGCACATCCCGGGCTATTTTCCCTACTGTCTTTCCCTCTTTGTGCCCCTTTTTCACCACTTTCCTATCTCCCCATTTTTAATTTCTTTCAAAGAAATGAGCGCAGGGGTTAGCGAGAGTAAGCACTATTAAGCAGTAGTTAGCGGGTTTGCGCATGTGTGCACTTAGAAGTATTGCTAAGCATCGCGCAAACCCACTTACAACTGTTTAAAAGTGCCTTAGTCACTCTGTATGTGAGGGCCCTTGTTCTGCTCAGCAGCAAAATAAAACACCTCTGTCAGTCTCGAACCCCAGACCTTGTACACACTACACTGCATGAAGTACCACTAAGCCACGGTAGATGTACAACAAGTTGGTGCTGAAATAAATATATCATGCATCAGAATGAGTGAATGTAAAGGAAAAATAGGAATGCCATACCACACAACTTGTTCTGTGGATCTTTACCAACAGTTGTTGTGGGATTACATTACATGATGTGATAAGAGAAGCAGCCATTCTAGCAGGAAATAATGTTACACCATCATTTTACAACGCCCACACAGTATCATAGCAGGACAAACACTGGCATATCTGTTTAGGGCAGAGGCCATACCTCCCAACTGTCCCTAATTTTCAGGTATGTCCCTGATTTTGAAACAAAATTTAGCTCTGTCCCTCTGAATCCCTCCAAAAACTAATGACTTTGCCCAGAAAGGTGGTGAATTACACTTAATGAGTAATGACAATAATTAAGAGTTAGACACTTCTTTTACTTCGGAAAAGGTGCATTAATCCATATGCTCTGGTTCTCTCAAAGTCTCAACTTAATGGCACTAATATTTTAAAGGTGTTCCTGACTTTTTCTCTACTTTTCCCAGAGTCTGTTCAAATATGTACCTGAGTGTTTGAGAGGTCTGGCAGAGGCAGAAACACACAGGCATAGCAGACTTTCTGCTGTTACACACTGTGCAAATAGCTTTGGAAGGAATTCCGGAAGCATACCCTTATGGAGGAATACAGCACTGAAATACAAAAGGAAGTAGCCATGTACTGGTAGCAACCAACTGTAAAAATGCCATTGCTCTAGTGCTGAAAAGACATGTGTGGTGCACAGACAAAGAATAACAGGCTAATCTCTGTCTACCATGTGGATAGGTCCAGAGTTGGAGTTACGCAGACAGACTACTTGCCTTGATAAACTAACATGTACACAGCAACCCTGTAAGTTCAGCAAGATAAAATCCACACAATAATACGTACGCTCTCTGTACTTCTGCACCTTTACCCAAATGTAGAATATACCTGTGTGTGCAGGGTCTACCAAGGATGTAGGTAAGCATGCTCACAGTACTGAAATGTGTCCAGTTTTCTTGAGCAACTTGTGCCAGTGTTAACACTAAAAAAGCACAAACTGTTTAGAACTGAGTAAATGAATATTCACAGTATAGCAGTTCACAAACAATTCTTGTGTCAAAGGAATACATCTCAATAACTAGCTTTGTATGGCAGTTAATTGTAAAATTTGAAAAGAAAGTACATCCTCCCATGTATCTTGGGTTAGCATTTTGAGGGGTGAGCACATTTTTACACTGACAAGTGTGTACTGGAAGCAGCAACTTTTAGGTCTGAGTACAAAATGTAAATCACTGGCTACACCCCTGGCTTCTGATATAAGAACTATACCAACATTCTGTCTTAAACAATGATGTCCACAGCAAACAAGGATGATCTCCATCTTGGAAAGCTGAAAGGGCCACACCTACCTGAGTTAGCAATTTATAGTACTGGGTTGCTATGACAGTGATTACTGCAATTACTACACAGCAGGCTGCATGCAATTAGCAAATGGTGGCCACTAATTGGTGCAGAGGCCATCACATGCTCATGTGCAAATACCTACAAAAGTAGGCTGCAATCGCTGCCAACAAACTCAATCACTCTATTGCAGAGACTGACAGAGAGAGAGAGCGACAGAGAGAGAGAGAGACAGAGAAAAGGAAAAAGAAATAATACCAAATCATACAAAGGAAAGGTATGTGACACATATGTATTTACTGGCATGTAGTAGATATTTTTGAAGAGTAGTCTACACAATGTGAACCATTCATATGTGGCAGCAGTACTTATCTATGCACAGATGTCCTGCTTAACTACTGCTATGGACAATACAGTGTGTACCTTTGGGCAGTGGGACATACCTGTGAAATGTGTAGCTCAGCATTAAATGTCAAAGATCTGATCCATGTTATCTGTGTTCTGTACAGTAGTGTGGCCAATGGCTGTTGGGGGGATTAGTGCTGCCATTATATAAACATGGGTGTGACAGAGAAACACATGCATGATAGTCATATTAAAGTGTAGCTTAGCATTAGCAACTGCTGTAGCAGTCTAGTATGCTTATCTAGCATTTGTAGCTATATATACCCCCACTAATGTTAGTGTGTGTTCACAGGTGACACCTGTTTGTGTTGCAACAAGGCCCAACAGTTCAGCTGTGAGGTCCAGGGACTTACAACAGTGTGAACCTTGTGTGTGTATGTCACACACATATGGAGAAATATATATGTGTCATATATATTCATATCTGTATATGTGCATAGAGCAGGGGACATATTGCAACTGTTTGTGAAGGGTGGAGATATATATGTTGATGAAGGTTAGTATGCACATATTTGTATGTAGGTTTTAGTGTGTGACAAACAAGACAGCATACAGTGCTGGTATATGGCATGTGGTGGTTAAACTGTGTGGTTGGTTTGTTCAGTTTGCAATGTTGAAGCCAGTGAGGCCTGCTAAAGCTACCTGGGCTGTGAACAAATTCAATGCATTTATCACAAGACTGTGTGACATTATTACATTACTGTACACCTCACATCCTTTGTATAATTGATATTCCCACTATGAAAGGTGAAATGTATATCTGCCTATCTGCCTACACATATATGCATATGTACACCAATGGACGTGTATATGTATATATACGTATATACGTATATATATATATATATATATATATATATATATATATATATAGACAGAGAGAGTCATATATACTCATACACACCTACATCTACTTGTTGCAATAGATTCTCTGTACTGTTGACTGACTGTGATGTCAATGTGTTTGTGAATACGTCAAAGATATGTATTTGTGGGATAGCTTAGTGGGAAACTGTTTATGTCATGATATTATGGGTCCTTGCTTTGATCCCAGCAAAAGCTGTGTATTCTGTTGCTAGGCAGAAAAAGTGCTATGGCATACAGTGGGATTAAGTCCCTTGGTTTTAACTGGGGTGTGTCATTGGAGGCTAAAGCACTACATCTATGATTATTGATTGGTACTGATGTTGAATCCAAATCCTGTGTGTACTGTAGTACTACTTGAAGCTCTGGGCCTGTACAGCAAAGTATGGTGTATGTCCACATTGCTTGCATCCACTGTTTTGTGTGCTCCCTGTATTCATCACAGCTTACATTCCTCAAGATTAAGGTTTTGTAAGTACTGACACACAGTACTGTATAGTACACATGTAAAGCTTATCTGGGTTGCCATACCTTTGTGTCCTGTAATTATGTCTGATGTGTGTGTGGGTATGTCTGTAGTCTGTAACATGTCCTCTGTCATATGTGTGGTAAAACATATAACTGCGTATCTAGCAACATTTATAGTGTACTACAGCAGTATGCGACCTATATTCCCAGTTGTGCACATATTTTGGCCACGGGTTTGCCATTAACAAGTTGTGTGGTATAACAGTAATACATTTACTGGACCTTACACTCATTGTGATGGATGACATATTTCTTTACACATCAGCTTGATGTATATCTGCTGTGGCTAAGTGGTGCATTGTGTTGCATACAGTGTGGCAAGTACTCTTGTATAGTCTTATATAGTTATTTTATTTTGTTGCTGTGCAGAACATGGTTCATTAGATAGAGTGAGCCAGGCACTTTCAAGCAGTTGTGGGGTGAGCAGTGATAAGTGGTAGTTAAAGTGTTCAGTGATATCTGTACTATATAATGTCAAATGTGCCATATGACTTGCTCAGACATATTTTTTCTTTATGTCTTCCAGGGATTATGGCACATCACAGAAATCCCAGCTATAGTAGTGTTGAAGATGAGATCATTACTAGCTGTATGATTCAGCACTACAGTCTAATGTTCTCACGAACTAGCCAGGACCAGCAGGAGCGTACTGCAATATGGCAAGATGTTGTCAGGAGGGTAAATGAGGTAGGCCTGCATAACCGGACATATGAGCAGGTATGCCACCACTGCAGTGATCTACTCAGACATGTCCATCAGCGTGCTTCTGATGTGCAGAGACAACAGCTTCCAACAGGAGGTAGTGTTAATATCCATCCCCCCTCACCAGAGTGGAGGAGCTGCTCCTGAGCCTTGTGGCACCTGCCCAACAACAGCAGTAGACATACACCATGATGGAGGCTGGAGCCACCCAGCAAGCACACATGGAGCATGCAGGTAACATGGCATATCTGTAGGCTACTGTTATCTGTATTGGTAGATCATGCATATGTGAGATGTGGAGTGTGTAGTTAGAATATGTGGAGCCTGTTGTTGTGCAATACTGATCATTTGGAATATAATCTGTAGGCCTGTGAATGTAAACTGTTGTTCTACTGTAAGATTGCAAACACACAGTAGCAATGCCACAGTTGTGGCCACTGACAAACTGTCTCATCTCTATGTAGGTCCCTCTGGGGTGACATCAAGGCAGCGGACAGATGCTGGTGAGTGTGTTCTACATTTATTATTGTAAATAAAAAGTGCATGTCATAGTTAAGGTGTAGGCCATGTACACATGTAACACATCTACCCATAATGCATGATGTGCATGTTTGATGTAAGACCATGCACATCTCACTAATGTGATTAGCTGCCTCAAACACATGCAATACCCAGACCATCTCAAACAAATGTGGCTACACTGTTGTGACCATTGGATAGGCAAAGTTGATACTCAACATGCACATAACATACACAGCTATGTCATACATAAAGCATTTTAACATGCTACACATAAAGGATTCACAAACCCTCTGTAAAGACACACTCCAGTACCCAAAATCTCATCCACACATTACACATAATACATCTGAGGGGTAGAGGCCAATCATGGGGCATTCAAACACTCTGCAACACACTACACATTCATGTCAGGGGATGCTCCTTATTGGCCTCCTTACAAACCCATGTAACAACTGGTTGTGAAATGGTGAATGTAGCCAAGGTAGTACAGTTCTGGTACAGCATGATTAGTGCTGGTTTGGGAAACGTTTGTAGCCTTGAGTGACCACATGATGCTTCATGATGATGACGTATGATACTATACCCCATCCAGTTAATGTAACCACAGTACTACACATAGCTTTCATTGCTAAACACCTCAATGTTGTGTGTGTGCAAACATATGCACCTCCAAACAATATGCATACCAATCACCATTTGCACAATTGACACATATATGTCTTGTGATGCTACTGAGTGGCTAGGTCATATGACACATATTGGGTATGTGTGACATTTAAATATGCAGTTGTGTTTTAGCATGCCATGTCATGGATGACATTGGCATGTCCACAATATGATCTACACTCACCATAACTACTGTACATTGGGTATGTGGACAAATGGTATTCAATCAATTATACATGCACCACTGATGATGTTGTGTGAATACTCATTATGCATGTGCTAAAACTGTGTCCACAATTATTTTCTAAAGACACAGAGGCTGTAATCAGCATTGGATACCTATCTGACACACAGATACACATCCAGCCATTGTATGTAGACCTGTGAGTTATGGTGCACAGTACATTACACAGTTTTGAATACTTGCACATCAATGTTGTGTCCATGTATGCATTGGGTTCCAGGGGGAGGCCAGTCACCTAATAACAAAACACATGCATCAAAGCCATGTATACTGTTAGTAACAAGGACTGTCTACACTTGCACTGCATGCTGTTGAGCAACACATGTCCTGCATGCTGACATGTGTGATATGACTGTTTTGCTTGTGATACTGTACCCCATCACCTGCTATTGTGTATGTTCTGAGATTGCTGGTGTTGCTTGTGTGTGTGTGTGTGTGTGTCTGCTTTAGGGAGGAGTGTATCTGTGTGTGTGTATGTGTGCATGTGCGCATGTGGTCTGACATCATGTTCAGGTCTTAAAGTGTGTTTCCTGTTTCCTCTCACAGGTGCTGAGGTGGGGCTGGTTCAGTACAGCAGGGAACCTGATGTCACTGAGACAGACAGTGATCATGAGGATAGGTGTGTTGAGGCACAAGCAGGTTTGTCAAGGTCTGTTGTTGGGCCACCAATTGACAGTACACAAGTCTCCACCCCATCCATGCACACAGTCATACTGCCTGTACATCCATCATCACCATTGCCCTTAGCTGAGGGACAATGTACAGTTGGCACTGGCCAGGACAGTCTGTGGGACAATGTACAGTTGGCACTGGCCAGGACAGTGTGGTACCTATGGCACATGTATCAGGACACAGCAGCCATAGCCAGATGTCTGGAATGGTACCACATAAGCAGATGCCCAGGGGTTCTCGTCAGAGCACTGCTGGTGATCATGTCCATGGCAGACGTGCCACAACTCTTTCAACCACACACATGTTCCAGGCTGTCATGGAGGCACAGGCACGAATGGAGCGGTACACCAGACAAGGACTAAGGGCAGAGAGGGCTCATAACACCTCTGTAAATGACAGTATCCGTGACCTAGCAGGTGCCATACGTAATTACACTGAGGTCATTGATAGACACTGGGGTGAGACATTGGATGTCCTCCACAATGACATGTCCATGTGTCAGGACAGTGCGGGACAGTTGAGATGTTGACGTGGATGTATGCCAGCAACATCAGCAGCTGGTGGTCGCCGTGGACATCCAGCAAGTCATAGCCGCTCCCGTAGTGCCAGTACCATCCCCAGCAATGTTGGGGGGGGGGGCTGTCCATAGACCGTCCCCACGTGCACGTGGCTCTGGCCAGTCCCAGCAGGGACCTGGATCCAGTGGACATATGTCAACCACTTCGGATAGTACCCAGTCTGGATTAGTACCTGATACTGTCTATAGCACCCCTGTCAGGCACAGGTTCCGTATCTGTGGCCAGAGACGTTAATCTGTAAAGCCTGCCAGGTACAGTCTGAAGCTGTCCCACAAATCCCCGTATATGGCAGCCACATGGTGGAACTGTGTGCATGCAGACACACACACATATAAACCAGAAACCTAGGGCAAACACATACCCGCACACATTACATCAACACTGGCCCATAACAGTACTCATGGCTCTCACACCCACACTCACATGTTGACTGTATGGCTCAGTGTAGGCCTCTGGCAAACCAACAACACACCCTGTGCATATGATGAAACCTGTGCCACCTCCTGTCATCTGTAACATTGATGCAGGAACAGGCTAACATGGTGCTGATGCACAGGGTGACTTTGATAAAGTATAGCAATGGTTGAATATGTAGCATGTTGTCAGCAGTAAACTGTAATGATATCCTTGAACGTGTAGCTGAGCAGGCATGATGCATTAAAGCTGTAATCAGCAATGTTGTATTGTTTACACCAGTGTTTATTCCAATTGTGTTTTGTTTGCCCATGTGCCACTTGGCTGATGTGTGTAGTTGTGTCAGCATGTGTTATACAGTGGACAGTAAGTGTGGGGTGTGTGCAGCACAGGTTTGCAGGTGTACATTTGTGAACATGGTGGAGGTGCACTGTCTGCATGTACGTGCATATTGGACACATGGACAGGGTGACATGCCCTGTATTGGCCAGTGTTAACACTCCATAGTTTCTGTTGGTGGCCAGTATGCATTGTACTACACACATTTTGGAACTTGAGTATGTATGTGTGTGTATGACACGGGTTGACACTGTGCTGTGGGTGATGCTGTTGTTACTATCTGTCATTGGTTTGCATTACTAAGGTTAACACTGTCCCAGCTGTATAATCCTGTATTAATGCAAACTATTCACCTACAGGATTGCATGGACTGTGCTATCACAAACACAAGAAATTCTCACTTATACAGTAAAAGTGCATTAGTCTCATGGACCCCTGCCATAAACTAAATATATAATAGAAGGTGTGATGTTATACCAAAAAAGAGTTACATACCAAGAAGGGATAACCTCTCTGGTCAGTGTCATTGGGAAAATTCAATCCCTCAATAAACATACAAGGCAAGCTTCAAAATTCAAAATGGCGACGATTCCAAAGACAACACTAAAGATTTCTTTACTGTTGTTCATAATCTACAGGGAAAACCTCAGATTAGGTCACAGTTAATGTAAATGGTCACAAAGTACACTTATCTGACTTGACATTGCCAATTCCTTGTCAGAGTTTGAATGCGGACTTCACCACCCTGTCACTATACAAGGGCCACATTTCCAGACCTGCAGAAGGTAATACCTGATGATTCACAGACACTCTAGTTAAAACATCTTTTTAACAAGGTCCACACCACAGTGGCAATGGTACTGGACAGTGTCCCTGGCTGTGTCATACACAAGCTGACATATGAAGTCACCACTCACCTAAACACTCTGTCCAGATGGAGCCTCTATGTGGAATGACGTACGGTAATGGTGTTCACAGTCCACAAGGGTTGAGCTACAACGTCTTCTTCTCCTTTCGGATGCTCCCATTAGGGGTTGCCACAATACATCATCTGTTTCCATGTCTTTCTGCCCTCTGCATCTTGTACTGTCACACCATCCACCTGCATGTCCTCTCTCACCACAGCCATAAACCTCATCTTAGGCATTCCTCTTTTCCTGTTACCTGGCGGCTTCATCCTTAGCATCTATTTCACAATATACTCTGCATCCCTCCTCAGCACATGTACAAACCAACTTAATCCTGCCTGTCTGCCTTGGTCTACTAACCTTCAAACCTGGCTTGACACTCTAATATACTGTATTCTTAAACCTGTCCACCCTCATCACACCCAGTGCAAATGTTAACATAAACTCATTAAGGGTAGAACTACAACAGGTCCTGGAAACTCTCACCCTATAAGCCAGACAAATGTTATCTGGAAGGCTATGGAGCACAGCATTATGGAACTCATTAACAGAGACATTATGAACCTGCAAACACTGTACCATACCCACTTAGGTTCTCTAAAGGCCAGATCATGGCGCCTATACCTAGTAGACCGAGACATTCAACAAGGCTATAGGTGAGGGAGGGGAGGTCAACACAGTCAAGCTATAGCTCACCAGCAATTCATACCCGTCCCATATTCTGGTATTATACATAACCTCAACAACCTGCCCATAAATGATTGTTAGATGATGGCTTGACAACTGACGCACATATGTAGGACAAACAGTAACATTTGCAGCCTCCATGTACTATTCTATGCCAGTAACAACTGGTATTCACCTGCACTCAGTCCTGGGACCACTCCTGTTCGGCATATAGCTTTCTTAGGTACAAGCAAACACAGTAGGGATATGACTGCCCATGTCTGATGACAATGCATACTGTGGGCTATACTTCATTCTCCAGATGACACACACATCCTCCAAAAGGGTATCATACAGACAGATACCTGGTGTCAAACTCATGCTGTACAGCTATAAGTCAAAAAAAGCATAGTTATACACTTTTACAAAACAAAGTATCCACAGAGTACCACATAGGTAGTAGCCCCCAAAAATGTGGAACAGGTACTAATGTATACATAGAGCCATGTGTTAAGTCATCTCTCCTTTGATAATCACATTACCAAAGGGTTTTGGAAATCCCTCTGTGGAGCACATACGCAATAAAGGGTTTGCATGCAGATCCACAGAGGTTGTTGCACACCTATAATGATTAGTCATCTTTGCCAGACTTTGCTTGCTTTTGAACAGGTTTCAAATATACCTCAAGCATAAACCCTCACTCACACTATTCAATAGAAACCGTGATGAGTGGATGTGAAATGGATAACATTGCCCAGGGATCACTGCAGTGGCTAAGCTTGTCACAAGCATACAGAAGTGACCTAAGGTCTGGAAAGCGCCAGCACGCTCTGGCAAAGATAACAGATGTGTTCATGGAGAATGCAGAGTATCCACCTATAAAATAATTGAGGTCACATGTATGTATATGTATTTGCCCCACAGCTACCTTACATGTGTAATGCATAAACATTTGTCATTGTGATATGTCATACACTAGAAAAAGCAAAACCCACTCCACATTGACCAACAGTGTCACACACCTGGCGCACACACACACACACACACACACAGAGTCAGCAAGTGCGAGATTCAAACTTCTTCCTAACTATATTATGATACCACAGCAGTACGCATTTATATGACGCACTATACAAATTACTGGTAGTGCTTCTTTCCACAGGTATATTTGAAGGATAGTGACATCATCAGACTTGACAAAGATGACTATACCACTTTCAAGGTATGTGGGTAGTCTCCAAAAAGGTTGCTCCTCTCCAGGAAGACACACACACACACACTCTCGCACAGTTGGCAAGTGCAGGATTCCAACCCCTACCTACCTACATTATGATACTACAGCAGTACGCATTTACACGACGCTCTATGCACATTACTGGGAGTGCTCCTTTCCACAGGTATATTTGTAGGATGGTGACATCATCAGACTTGACAAAGATGACTATACCACTTTCAAGGTGTGTGGGTAGTCTCCAAAAAGGTTGCTCTTCTCCAGGGAGACACACACTCTCACACAGTTGGCAAGTGCAGGATTCAAACCCCTACCTAACTACATTTTGATACTACAGCAGTACGCATTTACACGATGCGCTATACACATTACTGGGAGTTCTTTTTTCCACAGGTATATTTGTAGGATGGTGACATCATCAGACTTGACAAAGTGGGTTACATTAAGTGATATTAGGTGGCCTGCACAGAAGGAATTTCTAAACACTTTGGCAATGTGATTATCAAAAGAGAGTTTACTATCTACCTGGGTCCCCAGGTCCCTAATTACATTTCCGTACCTACTGGATTACCACCTATGTGGTAATTTCTGGGCACTTTGTTTTATCCAAAGGGGATGACTATGCATTTTTGGGCATTCAGCTTGAGGCCATTGTTTTGACACCAGGTATCTGTCTCTGTAAGACCTTTCTGGAGGATGTCTGTGTCAGTCAGAGAGTCGATTATGGCTCCCAGTTTGCAGTCATCTGCAAACTTTGTCAGCCATAGTCCTCCCATGCTTGCCTGTACCTCAGAGAAGTATATACTGAACAGGAGGGGTCCCAGGACCAAGACCTGTGGGATGCCACTTGTGACTGGTTTAGAGTCGGACATGGCACCCACAAATCTGATCATGTGTGTTCTATCCGTGAGCCAGTTGGCCACTCATCTTGTGACATAGGGGTTAATGTTCAAGCTGGTAAGCTTGTCTATGATGCCAGAGTGGGGAATGGTGTTGAAGGCCTTCGTGAGGTCCAGGTAGGCTATGTGGACTACTTTCCCTTCATCTATGGCCTTGGTAACTGTTTCAAAGAAGTCAACTAGGTTTTGGAGGCAGGATCTGCCTTTAACAAAGCCGAATTAGGTAGAGTCCAGTGTCTGGAGGTTCCCAATGTCTCTGTTTATGAGTTCCATGATAATTTGCTCCATAGCGTTGCAGACCAGGCTGGGTAGGCTTATAGGGCAATAGTTCCCAGGTTCTGTTGTGGCACCACTTTTGTGGAGTGGGATGACTGTTGCTGTATGCCATTTTTTGGGTACATAGCCTGTGGTAAGGTTAAGTCTGAACAGTGAATGTAGGTGAGGGTTTAGTTCCTTTTGGAGCTTGTGTAAGACACAGCCTGGGACACCATCCAGTCCCATTGATGCTGTGTTCTTAGCTTTGGAGAGGGCTGTTTTTACCTGCATGTCCATGAAGTCTGGGGCTCTGCATTCTTCTGGGATGGGCACGGGCCCTTTTGGGGGTGAGGTGGGGGTGAAGTTTGCACTGAACTTGTCCACCAGGATGTTGGCAATGTCAGTTGGTTCAGTATAATGTTTTGCCATTTTGCAGTAGCTGAAAGCATATCTGAGAGTTGCCATCTAAATGTTTGATATAGCTAAAGAAGGCTTTGTGGTTATCTTTAGAGTCCTTGGCAAATTTTCTTTAAAAACTGGACTTGGATTATTTTATGAGCGATCGTAGTTTCTTGCTAATAATGATCAGTGATGCCTTTCCTTTTTGGAATTTTGCTCTATCATGTGTTAGTTTCCTCTTTCTGTTGTATAGCTTATTTATGGGCAAAGACCACCAGATTGGTTTCTTCTTTTTGGAGGATTGAGTCTTGTTTTTAATTGGGATGGCTCGATCCATGCATCCCTGTAGATGCTCATAGAATGCACTTGTAAAGGATTCTGCAGATTGGATAGCATTATCCTGTAGCAAGGTGGCTTTGAAACTTTCCACTTCGGGCTTGAGAAGTGTGAAGTTTGCTTTTGAAACGTTTTTCACAGTGGTTTCGTTGACTGGGGGGGTCGGGATGTGGATGTCCGGTGTGATTACTTCATGATCTGATATTCCCAGCGAGGGGTTTACCTCTGGTGTGGAACACTGATCCCCCATGTTGGTGATGATCAGGTCCAGTATGTTGTCCCCTCTAGTGGGCATGGTGACCAGCTGTTCCAGGCTATTTGAGTTTATAAACTCTAGGAAGCATTGGGCAAAGGACTTTGTACTAGAGTAATTCTCCCAGTCAATGTTTGGGTAGCTGAAATCTCCTCATATCATGGTGTTCGGTAGGACCTTTATATTTCCCAGTGTTCTCAGGAATACTGAGTGAGGGTCCTGAGATAAGGTATGTGATCTGTAGCAGGCTACAATCTGATAAGCAGATTTTCCCAATGTTAGTTGCACTTGCATGGTCTCCAAGGCCTCGTGCTGTGTCACTAACCTGGAGGTGAGGGTATCCTTTATGAAAATGGATACACCCCCTCCTTTTGTATTTCAGTCTGGGTTTTGGGGCCGACACTCGGAAGGATTGGGATTTCTTTAAGTGGAGCATGTCCAACAGCTCTGTGTGTGACATAGCTTTGTATGTTATGCAGAGATCACCTCTGAGTAGGCGATATGCGACAGAGTAAAGCTGGAGTGTTTTGAGACGGTCTGTGTATGGCATGTATTTGAGGCCGCTAATCCTTTGTGAGGTATTTCTGCAGGCTTTCCAGTTGTTGTAGATGTCTTGTGAGGTACATAGCAAAAGGGGCATTGTACTCTATAATGGATCTAATGAGTGATGAGTAGAGGGGAACAATGACCTCTTTTATTCAGCATGACACACCTTTTGTGATGAGGTGTGCCACGTAGAAGGATTTCCTGACTACTGTGGCGATGTGATTATCAAAGGAGAGTCTACTATCCACCTGTGTCCCAAGGTCTCTTATCACACTTTCGGTGTTAAGTATACTACCGCCTATGTTGTAGTTCACGGGTACAGTGTTTTTACCAAAGGGGATGACAATGCACTTTTTGGCATTGAGCTTGAGGCCATGGCTTTGACACCAGGCATCTGTCTCAGTGAGGCCCTTTTGTAGGATGTCCACATCGTTAGTAGTCTCGATTATGGCTCCTAGTTTGCAGTCATCTGGGAACTTCATTAGCCAGAGACCTTCCATGTTAACCAGTACTTCAGGGAAGTAGATACAAAACAGGACAGGACCCAGGACTGAACCCTGTGGTACTCCACTTGTCACTGGTCCGAAGTCGGACTTGTAGTCTGCTACTTTCACAGTGTGGGTTCTGTCAGTGAGCCAGTTGGCAACCCATCTTGTGACATAGGGATTTATACCTAGTTTAGTGGATTTATCCATAATTCCGGAGTGGGGGATGGTGTCGAAAGCCGTGGCAAGATCTAGATAGGCTGTGTGAACCACCTTACCCTTGTCTACGGCTTTGATGACTGCTTCAAAGAAGTCTATCAGATTTAGGAGACATGATCTGCCTTTTACAAACCCAAAATGGTTGTGGTCCAGAGTTTGGAGATTACCAATGTCTTTGTTTATAAGTTCCATGATGATACGTTACATGGACTTGCAGACCAGGCTCATCAGGCTAATGGGGCGCTAGTTCCCGGGGTTCGTGGTGGCTCCCCCCTTGTGTAGTGGGATAACCATTGCTGTGCGCCATTCAACAGGCACAAAGCCTGAGGTGAGGCTATGACTGAACATGGTATGTAGGTGTGGTGCCAGTTCGTTCTGTAGTTCGTGTAGAATGCAGCCTGGGATGTAATCTATCCCATGGATGCTGTGTTTCTGGCTTTGGAGTGTGGTTTTTACCTGTGCAGCCATGATGACAGCAACTTTGCATTCTTCTGGTATAGAGATGTGCTCTTTCATGGGTGAGAGGGGGGTAAAGTTAGCACTGATCCTATCTGCCAGGCTGTTGGCAATATCAGTTGGGTCTGTATATTTAGTGCCATTGTGCTGTAACTCAGAGCAGATTTGAGTGTTGCCATTAAGATTCTTGACATAGCTATAGAATGCTTTGTGGTTGTCTTTAGAATCAGTGTCGACTTTGTTTTCATAACTAGCTTTGGAGGATTTTATCAGGGATCGCAGCTTCTTCCTGAGGCTGACCAGGGAGCTCCTCCACTCATGGGAATTTACCCTCTTTTGCAACAGTTTCTTCCTTCTGTTGTGCAGTTTGTTTATGGCAGGGGACCACCAGATTGGCTTCCTTTTCTTGGAGGATAGCGTCTTGGTATTGTTTGGGATAGCACGATGCATGCACTCATGCAAGTGCTTATAAAGTGCAATTGTGAAGGATTCAGTAGTCGTAACAGTATTATCCATCTGCATGGGTGTCCTGAAGTTCAGCACTTCTGTCTTAAGAAGCATGAAGTTGGCTTTGGAGACATTTTTTAACATGGTTTCCTTAATGGGGGGTGGGTCCAGAATGTGGATATGTAGGGTAATTAGCTTATGGTCAGATGGGACCAATGAGACGTTGACTTCAGGTGTGGAACACCGGTCACTCAGGACACACCAAACCCCATAACCAACACAAATAACCACAAAGTCAGCTAAATGCTACTCACTGCAAGTCTCAGCCTCCAGATGCACACACTTGAGGTACATCTCAGTATGGAGAATTTATATCTGTGCTGTAACAGAAACCTAGTTCAAGGCTCCAGAGAGCACACCAGCACTACCAGGATACTACTCATTCCATACCTTCCAGCATCAGGACTTGGATCATAGCACATAGGGTGGGGATGTATCCATATTCATCAAGGATACCTACACCACTCTCTACATACTCTGTACAGGATTATGTAGAATGTTGCACAGCAACATTCTTCACACTCCACAGGGGTGGGGCCACAAAATCCCTTGGCATTCATGCTCTATGAACCTGACGAGTCTGATCTTTAAGGCAATGGAGCCAATCATAATGGAAGTTAACAATAAAGAGATTGTGAACCTTCACACAGTTGAGCACACCCAGTTTGGCTTCATCATATGCAGATCATGCCTCCTGAACTGGGTGGATTTCTTTGAGACCGTTACCCAGGCTACAGATGACTGAAATGAGCTCAACACAGCCTACCTATACCTCACTGCAGCCTTTGACACCATTCCCCAGTCAGGTATCATACATGAACTCATCAACCTGGGCATAAATCCATACATCACAAGATGGATTGCAAACTGGCTCACAGATAGATCCCACAAATTAAGAGTTGCTGGCTACATGTCAGACTCTACACTGGTAACAACTGGTGTCCCCCAGGGTTCAGTCCTGGGGTCCCTCCTGTTTGGTATAGACTTCTCAAATGTACATGCCAACACAGGAGGGCTGTGGTTGACTAAGTTTGCTGGGAACTGTAAAGTGTTTGCCATAATAGATTCCCCGGATGACACAAATATTCTCCAGAAAGAACTCTATGAGACAGATATGTGGTGTCAGAATCATGGCCTCAAGCTCAATGTGGAGGAATGCATAGTGATCCCCTTTGGTGAAAACAAAGTGCACACAAACTACCACATAGGTGTTACCCCCTTAAAACTGACAAGGTAATAAGGGATCTGGGGGCACAAGTAGATAGTCATCTTTCCTTTGACAACCATGTTGCCAAAGTGATTGAGAAATCCTATGTGGCCCACCTAATCAACAAAGGGTTTGCATCAGAATCCGAAGAGGTAGTGGTGGCCCTCTACTCTTAAGTCATCAGACCCATCATTGAGTACAATGCACCATTTTGGATGTACTCGACTACGCATATCCAGCAGCTGTAGAGACCACAGAGGTACCTCACCAAGAGGATTACTGGCCTCAAACAGTTGTGTTATGCAACACAACTGGTAAAACTAAATCTGTTCTTCATTGCGTACCGCCTACTCAGAGGCACACTCTGCCTAACATACAGAGCCATGTCCAACACATAACTGCTGAGCATGCTCCATCTACAGATAACAAAATTGAGTCACCCTACACACTCCAGGGATATGAACCTCATCACAACAATGAATACAACATGCTGGTGGGATAGAGTACCATCCCAGACATTTGCCTTATTGTGGAACAGAGTCCCAATGTACATCAGACAGAGCCCCTCGCTGACACTCTTCAATAGGAACCTTGATGAGTGGATGGGAAACAGACAATTCACGCCAGGCATCACATCAGCAGCCCCACTAGAAAGGAACTTAGGGTACTAACTATTAGAACGAGGGCTTGGGAGACTACCCAATGGGGTGGTGAAAGCTGCACAACTTGCCTAGGCTAACATATGCCTTATTGAAGATAGGTTCATAGGTATGTAGTAGACTATGTGACAGGTACATGTCTACAGATAGTAGATGTGTACTTCATTGTACCGTCATGTTGTACAGCAGGGACATGGACCACATACTCTGTAATGCTTACAGATACTGGTGGCTGTTATGTACACTGGGTGAGATGTGCACCTCATGTCTTTTGTGCCATTGGGATGTGTGCTGGGTGGGACAGTCCTGGATGGCTCCCTGTCATGGTCACCCTCTTACACACATCTCTGCCCATCCATCTTTGGCTTATTATACTGTGTTCCCCCTATATATATATATATATATATATATATATATATATATATATATATATATAGGTACATAGGTAGGTAACAGGCTACCTGCCTGAAGGCATATATTAGTACGGCCAGAGTGTGCAGCTATCACCACCCATGGAGTTAGTTCCCTAGGCCTCTGTGTAGTAAAGCTGATGAAGTGATCCATGGTGTGACAGTTCAGTTTCACATACACTCATCAAGGCTCCTCTGGAAGAGTGTCAGTGAGGGACTCAGCTTAATGTAGTTTGGGAGGGAGCCTGTTCCAAAGAAAGGGAAGTCTGTGAGTTAGTAATGTATCCCTCCAACATGTTCTATTTATTGTTGTGATTATGATATCCCTTGAGCATGTAGTACAGTGAGCTTGGGTTTACTTCAGATAGCACATGTACATCAGTTCTGCATTGGATATGGACCTGTCTGTTGGGCAGAGATCACCTGAGTAGACAGTATGCAACAGAGTACAGATTGAGTTAAATTCAGTCTTGTTGCATGGGGCAACTGTTTGAGGCCAGTAATGCTCTTGTTGAAGTACGTCAGTGGTCTTTCCAGCTGCTGAAGATGCCTAGTCAGATTCATTGCAACTGTGTCGTGGTACTCTACGATGGGTCTGATGACTGATGAGTAGAGGGAACCTCCTTTGACCTACATGCAAAGACCTTGGCAGTTTGTGGGAACATATAGCATGATTTTCTAACCACTTTGTGAATGTGTTTCTGGAAGTAGTGATGACTATCCACATGTGTCCATAGATCCCTTATTATTACCTCCATATTTAGGGTGTTGGCACCTATGTGGTATTTGTATGACTGTAGCTTGAGGTCATACGTTTGACACCACATCTGTCTGACTGAGACCCTTTTTAAGGATGTCTTTGTTGTCCCAAACATCGATTATGACAACCTTTTTGCAGTCATCCATAAACCTTGTTAAACATAGCCCTCATGTGTTTGACTGTATTTCTGAAAAGTATACAACAGACAGGAGGGGTCCCAGGACTGAGCCATGGGGGACAGCAGTTGTTACCAGCTTGAACAGGAGACCACAATTCTTACCTTGTGGGATCTATCTGTGCCCCAGTTGGCAATCCATCAGATGACATACGTGTTTATGCACAGGTTGTTGATTTTGTGGATACGACGTGTGTGGGATGTTGGAAAAGGGCTTTTCAAGGTCTATGTAGGCCATGTGTAGCTCATTTCATTGATGTATGTCCTGGGTGACTGCCTTGAAAACTGTCTAGCAGGTTTAGGAACCATGATTTGCCCCTGACAAAACCAAAATGGATAGGGTTGAGTGTATGTAGGCTCTCAATAGCTCTGTTTATGAGTTCCATAATGATGGACTCCATGCCTTGCACATCAGGCTTATTAGGCTTATAAGACAATAGTTCCCGTGGTCTGTTGTGCACCAACACTCATGGAGTGTGCTAAATGTTGCTGTAACCCATTCCACAGTTTCATAGCCTGTACAGACGGTGAGTCTCAACAGACTGTTCAGGTGCAGGGTCTGTTTGTTTTGGAGTTCACATATGACACAGCCAGGGAAACCATGTTATCCCATACATGCCATGTTTTTAGGTTTGGAAAGAGCTGTTTAACCATTGTATATGTGATTTCTGGGTTTTCACAACCTCCAGGTATGATAATGGACCCTTTTCTCAGTGAGAAGGGGGTAAATATGTATGAATTAGAAGTTATGTACCTACCATAACGTTCCATGTTAGTTGTCTTCTATCGCCTTCTTTCTTGCTGGATGGGTTCGGAGACGATCCTCGGCTCCGACTCAGCACTTGCTTAGCTTGAGAACTCCTTTTACCAGCTCGAGGCAACCCTATATCCCATGATGCAAGGCGGGACTACCTCAGATCTCGTTTGGTAGCTAACATACCCTGCTAAGGACTAACCTAGTAGAACTAGGAACACAAAAATTCCTAACAAAGGACTCTTCTATTGAAGACTCAGGAGGGAACAACCTGAGAAGAGGAAACTCTTCAAGATCTGTCCAGGCCAGGGGGAAGGAGGGAGGGCCAAGAAAGAAGGCGAGAAGACAACTAACATGGAACGTTATGGTAGGTACATAACTTCTAAATGTTAAGTTGTCAATCTCGCCTTCATTCTTGCTGGATGGGACCGCGTCCCTAGCACCTGTATCCCGGGTGGCTCAATGGAACAGACTCTTGAGAACTGTGGAACCAAAACTGGCCCTGTCTCTGGAGGCCAAATCTAACTTGTAATGAGAGACAAAGGTATGAGGAGTGGCCCAAGTAGCTGCTGCACAAATGGTATCAATGGGTAGTCTATCCTGAAAGGCTGCAGAAGTGGATAGACTCCTCGTTGAGTGTGCTTTCGGTTTAGAAGGTAGTTGCTAGCCTCTGAGTGAATACACATAAGAAATGGTGGAAGACAACCATCTGGATAAGGTCACTTTAGAAACTGGGAGACCTTTCCTGTTTTCTGCATAGGAGACAAATAATTGGTCCGATTTCCTGAATTGTTTCGTTCTATGCAAATAGTACCTGAGCTGAAGATGGACATCCAAAAAATGAAGCTTTTGTTCAGCTCTGTCAGAATAATTTGGGAAAAAGACTGGTAGATCGATGGATTGATTAATATTAGTTTGAGAAACAACTTTGGGGAGAAAGGACGGGTTCGTTCTTAAGGATACCCTGTCCTTGTGAAAAACCAAGTAAGGAACGGATGCAGAGAGCTTGAATTTCGGAAACCCTTCTTGCTGAAGTGACAGCCAGTAAGAATATAGTTTTCCAGGTCAATAACTTCAAAGAACATGAGGCAGACGGTTCGAAGGGTGGTAAAATCAAGGATGCTAACATTAAATTCAGATCCCATTGTGGAGGAGGATGTTTTATTGGTGGCTTCAGAAGAAAAACTCCTCTCAGAAAGGCTTTGCATAGCCTATGTGACATAATGTTATGATCTTGTAATCCAACATGATATTTGGAAATAGCCACCAGTTGAACTTTGACTGTTGATGAAGAGGATCCTGACTGAAAAACTTCAGCCAGGAAATCTAAAACAGAATGCACAGGAGCAGTAAAGGGATCAATGTGCCTGGAGTTTGCCCAAATGGAAAACGCCGCCACTTGCTAGCATACACGGTTCTGGTGGACGACTTCAAAGAAGCTACTAAAATATCTCTGACAGGATCAGAGATCATAGGAAGCCTGGCTAGGGAAGGAAGTGGAGCAACCAAGCAGTGAGGTTGAGAGAATGAATGGCCCAGTGCTGTTGACCCAACTGGTGGATCAAAAGATCCGGAACTGGGTCCAGATGCCAAGGCCGCACCAGGAGGTGACGATGCAGAGTCGGGAACCAAATTTGTCGAGGCCAGTAAGGGGCAATGAGAATCAACTTGGCCCTCAAAACGGTGGCTTTCTGAATAACTTGTGGAATCAAGGGAAAGGGAGGAAAAGTGTAAAGAAGTCCCCGGGGCCAATCCTGGGTTAGAGAGTCTCTCAGGGGTTGGCCTGGAAGGGGAAAGAGGGTGAAAAAGTCGGGGCACTTGTTGTTTTGGGGAGTAGCAAAAAGATCGCAACAAGGTGTGCCCCACTTCAGAAAAATCTGGTCCACAATAGATTGATTGAGAAACCACTCGTGAGGCATGAGAATGGCTCTGCTCAGCCTGTCCGCCAAGAGGTTGGACCTGCCGGGATGTGCGTTGCTATCAGAAACCGATGAGAGGAGATTGCCCATTGCCAAAGTCTGAGAGCTTCTCGACACAACGGATAGGACCTGGTCCCGCCCTGCTTGTTGATGTACCAGACCACGGACATGTTGTCCGTTTGCACTGCAATAGTCCCCGTGGGAAGAAAGTCGTTGAGGGCTTGCAACGTTAAAAGCACCGCTCTCATCTCCAGGACATTTATGTGCAGATGGTATTCTATGGGTTGCCACGTCCCGTGGACCATCCTGCCCTGATAATGCCCCCCCCACCCAATCAGAGAGGCATCCGTAGTGACTGTGGCAACCGGAGGAGGGGGAACAAATGGTCGGCCCTGGTGAAGGAGAGGGGAAGATATCCACCAGTTCAGATGAGCTCTGCATGACTGTGTGACTAAGATTTCGTGTTTCATCAGAAGACTGTGAAACAACCACTGAGTGAATAACATCCACTGCAGCAGACGCATGTGGAAGCAAGCCAGTGGTTGAAGAACAATGGCCGCAGCCATAAGACCTAGAACTTTCAGAATCAATCTGGCTTTGGCTTTGCTGCTCTGCAATAATATCGAGCAATTTTTGGATGTCCAGAATTCTCTGATGTGTTAGTCTGGCTGACAACTTGACGGTGTTTAATTCTGCGCCTATAAAGGTGATAGATTGGCAAGGCCGCAGAGAAGATTTTTCGAAATTCACTGAAATTCCCAAACTTTTGCAAAGCTGCAGTGTGTAGTCTCTGGTCTGAAGAAGCTGAAGCCTGGTGGTGGCGGAGAGGAGCCAGTCATCCAAATAAGGAAACACCTGGAATCCTTGACGTCTCAGGTGAGCTGCGACCACTGCCATGCATTTGGTAAACACTCTGGGGGCTGAAGTGAGGCCAAAGGGCAGGGCTCTGAATTGATAATGACTGGTCCCTAAAGCGGAGAAACCTCCTGGAGCACCTGTGGATCTTTATGTGATAGTACGCGTCCTGAAGGTCTATCGAGCACATCCAGTTGTCCTTGCCCAGGAAGGGCAAAATGGACTGAAGCGTGACCATCCGGAATCTTGCCTTCTTGACAAATCTGTTTAGATTGCTTAGGTCTAGTATAGGTCTCAATCTCCCGTCCTTTTGGGGACCAAAAGAATCTGGACTAGGCCGGATCCTACTTGGTCTGCTGGAACAGTCTGGATGGCTCTTTTTGTAGGAGCTTTGTAACCTCCTGTTCTGCCAAATCCCTGACCGGGTGAGATGTCTGGAAGGGATTGGTGAGTCGGATACCTTCGAAGGGGATTTTGTAACCCTCGGATATTATCGACTGTACCCACATATCTTGTGAAAGGGAACGCCAGGCTACTGGGTACAGCAAAATCCTTCCCCGACTGCCCCAAGGGTGGACAGTCGGGCAACACCTCAGGGATGCTGAAAGGGCTTCTCAGGAAGAGACTCCCTGTTGCCCTGGTTCTGAGGACCCCTCTGCCCCTAGGGCGGCTTATTATTGTTACCCCTCTGCCTCTGGGGGTAAACTGCCCACGTGTGTCCGCTGCTCCTTGGGCTTTGGAACCACATCTTTCCTCCCTTCTGACCCTTGGGGTAGGGTCTAGAAGGGGTGGAAAAATGGACTCCAACGGCAGAAAGAGTTTTGCCGTCCTGCTCACACCTGATCAAGGTTTCCTTCACCTGAGGTCCGAACAAAGCCGAACCGTCAAAGGGGGTATTGGTGAAGGACGCCTTAAAGGGGTCCGCAAAATTACAAAGCCGCATCCAGGCTTGACGCCTAAGAGCCACTCCTGTGCCTGCGGCCCTGCGCCATCGGCTGCATAGGATATGAGCCGCATGGAGGAGTTAGTTAAGGAATTCAGGATTGCTAGCTGTGAGGCAATCTTTTCTTGAGCCCCAGCAGAAGAAGGATCCTGGACCACTTCACCTAGTTCCTTGAGAATATCTCTTTGAAGCCTGGTGAAGTGACAAAGGTAGTTCAGCAGCAAAGGTCGCTGAAGAAAACATCCGCTTTCCATACCTGTCCATGGTCCTAGAATCTTTGTTAGGAGGATGGACAGGTACTGAAGGATCCGCAGTTCCTTCTTGGTGGCCGCCACCACCATAGCATCCACAGAGACGCCCTTGGAAAGAAACTGCTTATCTGCAGGGGCCGTGATAAATTTGGATGGTCTCCTGGGACGGTTCCACAGAATCTGGAGCTGCCCACGCCTTCGAGCCACTACCTGCATAAGTGGGTTGAAAGGCGGAGACACCAGGAGGTGGAGGTCGGGATCCAAAGCCTCCAGGTATACCGACTCATCCTCGGAGGGGTCAATGGAGGGCCAATTCCCCCTCTGTTTGAGGAGCTCAAGGATGTCTGAAAAGGAGACATCCTCAGAGGGGGACCGTGGGGAACCCTCCGACTCATCTAAGTCGGTATCAGATGTTGTAGACTCAGGGGAGTCTGTGTGTTTCCTCTTACACGTCCTCTTCCGAGGAGGTTCCCCTGCAGGATCAGGAGAAACCTCGGAAGAGGAAGATATTCCCAATGGGGACACCTGGGGCGATGGATCCCTGGGCCTGGGAGCAAGAGGCTGGCAAGAGGCGTCTACAGGCACCGAAGAGGGAGGAGCTAATGGGATGGACCGTTGACCTGGCTCAGGTGCCAGGACACTCCTCATCACCTCAAAGGCTTCCCTCCCCGGGAGGCGGAATATTCCCATTCGAGGAAATAGGAACTCCGGCTCCACTGAGAGGAAGGCTCGAGGCGATGTCGGTGCCGAGCTTGCAAAGCGCCCGAGAGGGAGGCGGGTCGGACAAGGGTCCGATGCCACTAGCCCCTCGGAGCCGACAAGGAACTTCGACGACCGGATCCCTCCAAGGAAGGTCTCATGGAAGAGATCGGAGCAAGACGACGGAGCCGAAGAGGAAGTATCGGTTCGTGCCGACAGTCGCTGTCCCGAAGCTCCGGCTCCAACTCTGGAGGAGTCGGAGGAGGAAGTTCAAGGTAAAGCAATAGCCAAGTCTGCTGAGACAGGCTATGGAGCATTTGGGCTAGTGCCTGCGACTTCAACAGCCTGCTTACCACCCTCTCTAAATCGTGGTCAGACAGCCTGGAAGATCTCAAGATCGGCTCCGATGACTCCGCTCCGACAAAGAGGAGACCCGGGCAGTGGATACTCTCCACGAAGGGACCGAGATCTCTTCCTGGACGAAGTCGGAGCCGATGTCCCCTGAGTTCCAGATGGAGCCGAAGGCTTCTCGCCCGATACTGGATAATATGTCGGCTCCAGCCGAGCCGACAAGGCAACAGTAGATTGGGTGTCGGAACCGATCGGAACCGACACTACTACTTTAGAAGAAGAAAGATCGGCTCCGGGAGCCAATCTCGACTCCGAAGGAGCCACCGGAGAAGGCTTAGAAGCTGTAGCCTGAACCTTCGTGGCTTAGAAGGTTTACTAGACCCAGTTTTAGTGGGTGAACCTTCTGGCTTTAGTAAGCCACGGAGGATCAATTTATTCCTCCTTTCCTGCAGGACTCTCTGGCTAAAAGAATGACACAAAGCACAGGAGTCCTGCAGGTGCAAAGGCCCCAGGCAGTAAACACAAGAAGTGTGACCGTCTGTCAGAGACATTTTCTGACAGCACGAGTCACACTTCTTGAAGCCTGAGACCTTGCCTTCCTTAGACATAGTCCAAGAAGAAAAAATACTCTCACACACCCCAAACAATCACACAATTAATCCCAACAAACACAGACACACAGGTAGGGATTAAGAAGGGGGCCTAGGCCTAACTGAAAAATCTTTAAACTTTTTATAAAAACTAGAAGATTTTAACTAAATGGGGAAATAGGGTGGGCTGTAGAAACACTACACTCTATAAAAAGGAACAAGGGAGAGAAAAAACCCTGACTAAGCTTTTGAAAATTCCAACTTACCTCAGCTGGCAAAAAGGAGACCTCTTTCGCAAAGCGGCAAACGAGATCTGAGGTAGTCCCGCCTTGCATCATGGGATATAGGGTTGCCTCGAGCTGGTAAAAGGAGTTCTCAAGCTAAGCAAGTGCCGAGTCGGAGCCGAGGATCGGCTCCGAACCCATCCAGCAAGAATGAAGGCGAGATTGATAACTTAACATCCTGTTTTACAAGATGTTGGCAATGTCAGTCATGTACATGTATTCATTTACAGTTTGCACTGACTCAGAACATATATGAGTTTACATTGATATTTATGACATAGTGAAAGAAAGCTTCACGGTTCTCTATGGACTCTTTGACCATGGCTTGGATAATGTTAGGAGTGCTCATTGTGTTTTGATGATACTGATCGGAGATTTATTGATTTTTTTTTTGGTTTTTCACTTTCTTTGAACAACTTATGTACTTGGAGTACACAGTTTGATTATGACAGGTGTCCAATATATTATATGGGTCTGTTTTCATATCAGTGTGTGCACAAGGCAGGATTGGTGAATAGTGACAAGTGTCTGGAGTAAGAACTGCAACTGCCAGATATGTGTGGTCCACTGCTGTACTCAGACATGGCCTAGGTGTGTGAGCATGCCCTTTATGACCTTTCAGTATGTTGCTGACTGAAATTTGCTAAATTTGTTTAAGTGTGTGAGCACGCCCAGTATGAACATATATACTATATGTGTGTGAAAATCAAGTTGTTTTTTACTTCAGGGCTCACCTTTGTGTTGTACACCGACAGGAAGCATGCGGTGCCTGCTGGGCTTCCATGAGTCACTTTGCATAGACTTATAAACATTTCTACATAGGATGAGGGGTTCACCTGACACTTATACACATTTGTTAGGCCTGCACAGCTATGTCAGGTACTCCATTTCAGTCTGTACTGTTGCCTATCGTACTGGCTTGAGGCATACCACTGTACTACAGACCTTAGCTTCCAATTACACGCATATCAGTTTGTGACTTCATAGCCTGCCCAACCCACATCACACTGCCTGGCCTGCTGTTATCTGTCTGCATAGTCCTGGGGGGAAGTTACTCATATGCCTCTTCAGAGGGCATGATACAGCATTTGTTTGTGTTTGCGTTTGTCTACATTTGTCCTGCTGGCTGTGACTGTTAGGTATGTGACCCCCCCTCAACTGGTATGTGTGAGTGAGTTAAGTTGTGTCTGTGCCAGTGAAATGCTGTCATGGCTTAGTGGTTCAGTACTGTGACTATAGTACACAGTATCCTGAGTTCAAGCCCTGTCACTGCTTTTTATTTTCCTGCTGGGCAGACCAGACTGCTTAAGGAACAGTAAAGTAGGTGTGAGAGTGTTTACCCGACTTTGCTCAACTTTGCCCTACCTTGCCTGACTTTGCCCAACATTGCTCAACGTTGCCCGACATTGCGCTGGTTAGCACGGTGAGCAGCTATGCGCAATTGTATTTAAATATGCTCAATACTGGTAAAATGTGCATAGCAGTGCTTTATATTGCTTAAAATAGGGCACTCATGCCTCAGTTTGTGCTACAGGGCTGCCTATGTCGGATGCACATAGTACACTCCCTATACATGTTTGAAAACAGGTAGTGTCAAGTTAGGTATCCCTTTTACAGTATGTGCGAGTCAGAGAGAGGTGTCATTTCCAGGGTTCCTACTGAGTCAGTGTATGTGCTATGAGTTGCCTCTTTCCCAAGGCCATGGTGGGGGGCTGTTTGGGCCTGCCCCATGCTGTTCCTGCTGCAGCTGTTTTCGCAGGATCATATTGTGTAGCACGGCACATACCATGACAATTTGGGTACATGTAGTTGGTGAGTACTGCAAGGCTCCACCAGATGTGTCCAGGCACCGGAACCGTGACTTGAGCATCCCAAACACACGCTCAATAATGTTTCTTGTTCATGCGTGTGCCTCATTATGAAGTTCTTGTTCGGGTGTGTGTGCATTTCTGATGGGTATCATCAGCCACGGCTCCAGTGCGTATCCAGCATCCCCCACTAGGTGACTGTCAGGGATGTCCCCATTAGCAAATCTGTGGTACAGCTGTGTCAGATGCCAGATGTGGGAATCGTGATAGCTTCCAGGGCAGCCAGCACACACATTCATTATTATGCCCTGGGCATCGCACACGACCTGGCAGTTGATGGAGGGGAAGCCCTTGCGGTCGATGTAGACCTTACCCCGCTCACCGGGTGGTGCTTTGATATGTATGTGCGTGCAGTCTATTGCACCCACTACCTCAGAGTACTCTGCTATTTGGTGGAAAAGACGCATATTGCTGACCAATGCCTCATGGGAATTGGGGAAATATATACTTGCTCACCAACATGTGCTGACATGGCATCCAGGAACTGGTACAGTACCCTGGATGCTGATGCCTGTGAAATCCCCATCATATCACCAGTTGGTCTCTGGAAGGTACCTGTAGCTAGTATTCTTAGGCCAACACATACCTTGGTATCCACTGGGATGGGTTCCCCTCTGTTGATTCTGTGTGTGAGGCATGGCTGGCACAGCTCAACAATTTGCAGCAGGAGGTCTCTGTCCATCCTATAGCGCTCCACTATCTTCGGCTCATGTAGCCCCTGGTAGGTTACCCTGGGTCTGTACACTCTTCTCCATCTCCTCACTGTGGGTTGCTCAGCAGTATTCACAACATCACCACTGTCAGCACCTTGCACATGTTGGTTTATGACAGCAAGAGCAGCCCCTAACATTTTGTCTGACTTTAAAGTTTTTAAGCTTTCCCTCTTTGTATACTGCAGTGTTGCAGAGTTCTTGGGAAAAAATAGGGGAGACTGCTGTTTGCAGAGTTTAAAGTGCTGGGCTGAGCTGGGCTAGTCTGCTGCCTGTGTAATTGGCTGATTCTGATATATTTCACCTGGCAGCTCTGCTAGTTCTCCTTGGTTAACTTCCTACTACTTCTTTTCCTTCCTTTTCCCTTTCTGTTTCTGCCTGGGACAGCGCTGCGCAAACGAGCGCACACGTGCACACACGCTGTGTGCACGTTTGCAAGAAATTTCAGATATATTCATGGCGTACGCCTTTGGTTTCTGGTTTTCAAAAAGGACAACTCTAGACACGCCTCTTGCAATCCTGAGCTACTCAGGGCAAACACAAGACACTGTGCTCCAATAAGCATACAGCCTTTCTGACACACCCCCTCATGATGTCACCTATCTTCTACTGTACTACTCACCTACTCCTACACTTCCACTCTTGGGACATGGCTCACATGCTGGGGAAAATTGGGATTCACTATCCTTATCCTCATTTGCATAGGATTGTCTACTAATGCTTGGTTAAATCTCTCACACTGAGCATCCCCCCCCTTAGCAACCAGTACTCAGTGGCCATGTTGTCTTCAGCCTGCCATTCACCTGCATGGCAGGATAAGCTTTTTAGTGAAAATGCCTATTTTTGGCTATTTTTAAATTATTTTCTTGGTTTTTTAAGCGCCGCACATTTGTGCGGCGCTGTGCTTAAACATCGGAGACTGGGGGAAAAAATACATTTAAATAATTTTAAACATTTAAAAATGTCAATGGCCTTATATTTGGCCATTGGCATGCTTCCTCAACTGGATGTATCCTTTATTTGGAGCTGTCATAGCTCCGTTTAGCTATTTGCAGAACGGTACTCCGTTACCAATGGAGTACATTTCTGCAGAAAACACTACTCTTCCACGGACAGGTTAGTGTTTCCTGGATTGCAAATTTACCTCATTTGCATAGCTTTCAGCAGCAAATGAAGTAATTTGCATACCATGACACTGTCCATGCAAGAGTAGCTTTAGAAGCTCTCATGCACGCCCCTGCCGGCTGTTGCTGGATCGCTCGGCAGACATATTGGCTGTCTGACATCTTACTCTACTCTACAACTCCGTGCAAGCTTTCATAAATCCGGCCCATACTGTTATTCATGGTTTACTATCATAATCAGGAATGGCACAATATTTTTTCTTTAAAAGATTGAGTATTTTTGTCGATTTTAGGAAGTTTGTGTATACCAAATGTCAAACTTTATAAGCACGGAAATCAACATTCAAACTCCCTAACTTCCAGTTTTGAATGTCCATGTTTCCTTTTAGTCCCCATGTCAGGGTCTGCACCCCCCACCCCCTGCATATTATATATACCAACTCCAAGATCACACTACAGTGAGGAAAAAGATAAATGTTCCTATCCACACTGTATTGCAATTTCCATTCAATAAGTCAACTTCATATTAGCAAATATATACTTACATTCACTAATATAAATTCGATCACTTGCAGTTCAACATTAGGGGATGTTGAAAACAAGCATTCAACCAAACTGTATTCGCATATGTGCCATTACTGATTATGATAGTAAACCGTTATCCATTATATTTGACAAAACAGATTAAAGATCCAACCAAACGCATGAAGGATCAGTACATACAGGTCCTTTTTATTGGTTTACTGAAGCTTCTATGCTTCTCTTTCTCTGACTAATCACTCTACTGGTGCCTATTTGCCTACTTCTGCACTAGCTTAGGCTTGTCTCCAAGTTTTGACAAGTCCCATCGTAGACTAATGAATGCTAGTGACTACAGATTCACTGACTGTATACTTTTCTTTCTCTGTACTGGTCTACTGGCTATCATCTCTGTGTCATCTGGTGTTCTCTTTGTGATACAGACAGAACTTAGGCTTTTTACCACCTAAAGTCTGGTAATTAACTAATTTTCTCCATCTTCATTGATAGGCAGCGAATATCAATTTTCCATTCTGGTCGGCTGATTTTTCCTTTTCAGTGATTGGCCTCCACAGTTGCATTATGATTAGTTGCCTTCCTGTTTTCATTTCCCAACCCCCCCAACTGGAGTGCTCCTTGGGGAGCAGTTCCACCTTAGCCCACGTTCAGTTATTAGCACAAGCAAGGTCTATTTGACTGCTAAGTGAAGGTGACTACAGGTCCCTTGGTCTACTGTGGACTGCTACAGTGCTTTTATCACCAGAATATCTGCTGCTCTTTGCAAAGATAATTTCCAAAACTGCTGCACAGTTTCTTTAACATATCCTAAACAATGAGAGTTTAAGACAAAACAAAATAAACACGAACAACTAATACCGCAATGTGAGAGTTTTCAAATGGGTTAATGCTTTCAGTTCATTTCTTATCAGTATGCATTGGAGCATGGCACATTATAAACAATTCAAAATTATTTTGTAATACTTAAAGTATAAAAATGTCTCTCATACTCATTTTATTACCATCTTTTCAACTCTTCACTCATGGAATGTTTTGGATAATGCCTTCTTCAGCTTTGCAGATTGGTACACTGAAAAACAATGATTCTAAACAGTATCATACTGCTATTCTTAATTAAACAGCTCAAAGTACACCAACCAGAATTCAAATTCTTCTTCCTACTCAATAAACATGATTAAATAATGAAAGCTATATTAATCCTGCATCATCACAAGCATTCAATTTAATTTGCCTATTTGTTTTTAACACTGTCAGCTGGTTTTCTCTCTCTGCCACCACAACATGCCATTCACAGTGCAGACATCTTTGAAATTTACACTCAAGACTTGATACATTTTTGTCACATACTAAAAGCATAATTGTTTTTCCTCACACTATTTATATCGCAATGTGTTCAGATATTCTTGTTCTTAGATGTCTAACTGTCTTACTAATGCACTTGCAGTGTGCTACATAAACTCCATACAATTTTGAAACTGCTTGGTAACAGTATTTTCTTAGTAACTGGATGTATGACCACATATGACTCCAGTATACATCTGCACTGTACATAGTGGCTATGTGGGTCTTGTTCCTTTCTTGTCATGGACAACAGTAGGACAATACAGCATATGTTTTTGTACCAGCAGTATGATACTGCTGCCTCAGTATAGCAAAGAATAGGACTACAGAAAATACTGTATCACATGTTCTCTGTGTGAAGTTTTAAATAAAATTAATAAATCTAGTACTGCACAGCCACTTTTATTTTTTTTAAGTATTCCATATATGGTGGCATACTGTAGTAGATTGGAGCTACCAACTCAGCATGTACAATAATTAGTAAAGCCTGTCCACATGGTTCAGCACTTAGTCTGATGTGTCAAGGAATCATAAGCACAGCTATATTGCCATGGGGCAAACAACATTCAGCAGATTGAGGAGGGGGGCCAGGAATAAAGGAAGTTGGTTAGTATGAGGAAGGGGTGGGGAGGTTGTGTAAAGTTTGACTGGTAGGTACAGGAAAACTTTAAAAAGCCACAGATACCCAGGCAACATCTCTTGATTGGTGTTGGTGACAGGGGACTGTCAGTGTTTGGTTGTAGATCCCGTCAGCCATTGGTGTATGTTGGTACAGGGACTGCAGTGGTGTGTTATGGCCTGGGTAATCTGACTTACTTCCAAATTCTGCCTTCTGTGCACATCTGAATATTACTGGTTGGTATTGATTGGTGTGATTGGCATTGACTTCTAATCTGGCACTCATCTGATACATGATTCTACCTGACTGGCATAATAAATACATGGCTGTGGCCATTTCTTTCAAGCAAGTGTGTGGAATGATATGTTTAATGTTGTGAATGATTATTTTCATCCAAAGGCAATGAATGCTTCCAGCAATTTTAATGGACAACTTTCAGATAAATGTTGTCATTTTTCATGAAAGGCATGTGGCTGAAAGGGCTCTGTTATAGGAGGATGTAGCTTTGAAGAAATAACACTTATGTTGGCAGTGTGCCTTTTAGTATTCAGAATGAAGGCACTACATGGTAGATCTCTTGCAATGTGGGAATTTGGGTAAATCCTCGTAGACTTCAGTTAAATATTTTGAAATGCTGCCTCTGGTATGTCTGTCAAACACCCATCACCTAATATAAATTCAGACATTATGTAAGGTCCCTTTCTTTCGCCTTTTCAGAGTCTGAAGATGGAATGACTTCTGAGACATGTTATGTTATGTTTTTCAAAGTCCCACAGATGTTAAAGAAAAAAAAAAAAAGAAAACGGACAAAACTTTGGAGCTGAAAATATTAAAAGCAATATGATATATGACCTCAGATCTGTTTCAGTTGTGGTATGCAGTTAATGTGAAAAATTGAAATATTTCATGTAAGGGGTCCACTGCAGGTTGCAGAAACACAGTTCATCTAATCTAAATTTAAAAGAAAATGTTAAACTAGTCTGTGCAACCACTATAGATCTCCAGATTAGTTGTGTGTGTGTGTGTGTGTGTGTGTGTGTGTGTGTGTGTGTGTGTGTGTGTGTGTGTGTGTGTGTGTGTGTGTGTGTGTGCGTGTAAACTCCGCAACCCTTCATCCTCAACACAGCCCAGTTCAGTATTGTCTTCTTTGGCTGTAGCATCTATCTCTAGGTGTTACTCCTTTTGGAAAGGGCTTTAGGTGTCGGTTCAAGAAAATTAATTCTAGTTCCACTGGACTGCATCTTGACAATTCATCTTGCTTCCTTAATTTGAGACAAGTATCTGGGCTATGTGATGGATAGAAAAATGCAGATTTTTATATTCAACAACAAAATGACTTTATATAGGAAAAAAATTATTAAACTTGATTCAGTCTTTTACTCTGTCATGCAAATTTCACTCCTTAGCACCTTGGACCTTCTGTGGGAAAAAATATGGATTTTTTTCCCTAATTTTTTTAGAACATCTCATAAAATGGTGTGAGATAAGGCTCTTTGTAGCTTAGTGTAAACATGTGAAATGGAAGTATCATTGTACATTACTTTTTCCAGGTGCAAAACAATGTGCTCAGTTGTGAAGCTCAGAGCTAGCTCTAATACTAAGGGTATAGCCAGGTTTACCTTTGTTTTTTGTTAAGCTGTAAAGCTGGAGGTGAAAGGCTGAAGCCACCCTATGACTGTAATCAGGCTCAATGCAGAGCTCCAGAGCTTGCAGCTGTTGCTCTGTGTTTTCTGCAGTGATTGGCAATTCCACATGAAAGTTTTCTAGCGAGTAGTATCAAGGTGTGACACCTGAGGTGACACCAGCTGTGCTGCACCTGGTGTAGGACAAATAATAAAAAAATGTTATGCAGACTGTCATACTGCAAAACAGTTGATATGGGTAATAGTTTGAAATTCTGAGACTTATTACTCTGAGTCCCAAAATAGTCAGACTAGATGACTGAAAATGTGGGGGGGGGGGGACTGTTGTTCTTTGGAATATTCCCCTTTCTCTGAGGTGTGGTAATACTGTGTATGACCAAACTGCCCTAATGTTGAATGTAAAACACTGACACAATAAGTTCGATCATAGCTAACCCCCCCCCCCCCAAGAACAATAATATCAAGAGAGGCTCTGTCCCTCTGCACCACCTTAGTAACAGGTGCTAATCCTAATGCTGCCCGTTCAGCAACCCTAACCCTACACCTTAACATCATTAAAACCTTCCCATAGCACTGCCACTACACAATATAGACTCATACACACAAAAAATATATCTGTCCCCTAAACCTACCCTAAAATACACAAACTCGTACACAAACACACACAACACCCATCCTTCACTCACCACTAACCCTAACTCTAACTCTCACACACACATATACACACACACACACACACACACACACACACACACACACACACACACACACACACACACACAACCCACTTACCTGTATCAACATTCCATATCACTGACATATCCACTATTTGGCTATCACACACACACACACACACACACACACACACACACACACACACACACACACACACACACACACACACACACACACACACACACCTTTGGGGAGGCTTGCTGGCCCCCCACATTAGGGAAAGCAGGAGAACTCTCCCACTGCAAAAAGAAAAAAAAAAGGAGAAAAATGATGTTTCACTTTCACTTTTTTCCTGTTTTCAGTCTTTTTTTTTCATTATTTGGGACTCGTTATTACAAGTCTTGACATTTTAACAGAAAACCACTGGTACAACACCGCATCCTCTGGAATTCATATGGAAAGTACTAATATGTATTCTAAAAACAATAAAATGCTTACTGTAACCCTTCCACATCTACATTCTGCAACATGGTGTAATTTAAAACTCGTTATGCCACACATCTCTCTCTCTCTCTCTCAACTCACACATACAAGTACAACAGTAGTGAATTAATTTGCTCTATGTGCTGTAAGGCATAATACCAAAGTCATAAACAGCACAATCCTGCCACCCATACATCTTAATTAGCCTGCCTCATTACAGCTTCCTGAAATGTGCACAGACGTACATCTAACTTACATATCACATCATTTTCTTCTGGCAATTCTCAGCTACATCTACATCAACAATCTGGGAGGAGCCAAAATGCAGTGCATTGTCTCAAAAGTAATGCTGTCATATCACAACTGGTGTATTAGTGAATTGTAGGTCTGTGTACCGGAGAGGGGAGCTAAGACGTTGTACACTCTCATATGCTGTGCATGCACATGATGGAGCATGAAGAGCTTCTTGAGCATTCTCACTCCTTACCTGTGATTCCAAGACAAAGACTCCAGTCACTGCTGTGATCCATGAAATAAATACAAGCTGGTGGAATGTAGTCATAATGATCATTTGCATTATATGTGTGTTATGTATGAAGACTGTAAACATGAAAGTTGTTAATTTTACTTCTAGGACTAAATGAGTCATGTTTAAAATGCAAATGTTCATTAACTGCTTTGCATACCTGGAAAATTACTACTCCCAAAATAATTATCCCCATATTTTAAACAAATAAATATGAGTAACGTCGGAACTAAAAATTGGAATTCATAGGTTCATAGGTAGGTACTAGGCTAATGGCCCAAGGGCCTACGTAAGCCTAGCCAACAAGGTTCCCTGGCTTATGCCACCCAAGAAAGTTATTTTCCTGTGCCACTGTCGAGCAGAGACACAGAAGTGATCTTCGGGGTGTATTTCCTATTTCCATCCACTCATCAAGATTTTTCTTGAAGAGTGCTAATGAAGAACTTTGCTTGATATAGATGGTTAGCCTGTTCCAGAGTATGGGAAGTCTCTGGGACAGGAATCTATCCCTCCAGCTTGTCCTGTTTATTGTGGTGACAAGGTTTAGGTCCCTAGAGCGTGTACCTCAGAGGGATTGGGATTTCTTTAGGTGTAGCATGTCCAACAGCTCTGGGTTTGACATAGCTTTATATGTTAGGCAGAGATCACCTCGGAGTAGGCGATATGCTACGGAGTAAAGCTGGAGTTGTTTGAGACGGTCAGTGTAGGGCATTTGTTTGAGGCCAGTAATCCTCTTTGTGAGGTACTTCTGCGGCCTTTCCAGCTGCTGCAGATGTCTTGTGAGGTATATTCCAAAAGAGGCGTTGTACTCTATAATAGGTCTAATGAGTATCGAGTAGAGAGGAACAATGACCTCTTTTTTCCTGGATGAGAACCCTTTTATGATGAGGTGTGCCACATAGAAGGACTTCCTGACTACTGTGGTGATGTGACTATCAAAGGAGAGACTACTGTCCACCTGGGTCCCAAGGTCTCTTATCACACGTTCGGTGTTAAGTAGATTGCTGCCTATGTGGTAGTTCATGGGTACAGAGTTTTTACCAAAGGGGATGACACTGCACTTTTATGCATTGAGCTTGAGGCCATGGCTCGGACACCAGGCATTTGTCTCAGCGAGACAGATTTAATTTAATGTATTTCAAGTATAAAATACATTTAGTTCATCACAAAAACAAAAAAGTAGTATTTTATTTATATACACATTTTAGATTTTGCTTTATTAACACATCAAAAGTGACATACTATGCATATGTTGTTTTTCTTTGTACAAGAACTGTATTTGCACTTCCACTGAGAACAATTACAAAACAGAACATGAGAATATGTAGTAAGTAATAAGAAAATATCAGAGATACTTTTCTTCATGTGGTTTCACCCTAGAAATTCACTCCTACTGAATTCTCATAGTCAAACAATATGTTGTGAAAAATATATTTTTTAATTAAATAAATATAATTTTGTGGGGTCTGGTATGTACTTGTTACATGAAATATCTTACACTGCAAGCTCAGCAGACGTGCTTCTTGAAAATTAGTGAAGCCAAAATTCAAAGACAGAGCTCCCTAATCCTACAATATAATACAATACATTTACAAACAACACACAAACACATATCACTTATATGTTTTATGTTACACTAGTGCTTTATGGGCTACACTATTTGCCTAGGTTATACTGAATGTGGCATTAGGTAGTCTGTATTGATTTATCTAAATGGAATGTTTTGTCAATGACTCTGAACAAATGTTATTGTTATATTTTTAGTAGTAACTTTTTACTTATTCAATGTATTTTATTGGGAAATGTTGACCAAGGTGGTCACCAAGGGAAGAGGTGGACATACATTCTTGTATACACACAAGAATGACCTGTCAGACAAGATGTTCAATGGCCAGGAAGGAGGCAAAGAAATGCTCGGACAGGCAGATGGAGGTACCATTTCCAAAAGTATTCTCTGTACCTGCAGACAGCATGCTGAGGAAGGACAGGATTAGAGAATACAATAGCTGGTTGCAGCACTGGACTAAAATGACGAGCATGGGACAGGTAGAAGGATAACGGAAGTCTTTGTGTATAAGTGGAAGAGACAGTGATGGTGAAAGGTGGGTTAGAAAGGTTACTCTCCATAGTTTTACCTTTTATCTAAGACAAAAGAAGGGATGGGTACTCAGACAGGCAGGGGGAGAAATTAATTACAGAATGCAGCCCAGACATAAAAAGTGATAATTCAGTGTGGCTGGACAGGAGTAAGAAATATAGGATGGATCATGGAGGGAAATAATAAAATAAATAAAAATATAAATCCGAAAATAATACACTAACACTAATCATAGAAATTCATAGAATGTCTTGTGCTGATATTTATTTTACATTTGTTAACCGGGTAGAGTCAGGCTGAGCAAGTAGCCCGTTTTCAGGGGAGACCCGGGGAGATAAACTCCATAACAATAGTACAAAAAGATTACAAATTTTTTTAAAAGATTTACAAGCAATATACAATAAGTTTGACCGTTGCCAACAATCACAATTTACAAAAAGGTGAATACAAAACAGAAAACATTACATTTCTTAACCCTTACATGAAACTCATTAGATATATAACTAAAAACCATTGTGGTATTTTCATTTGGTAGAAGACAAGAAGATAGCAGAACAGAAAACATTTGATCGAAGGCATGAGAAACTAGCCAGGAGTATTACAGGAACATAGCCATTGTTGAGTAAGGTATTCCTTTAGGAGTTTTTTGAAGCTATGATGATCTGTGTTTTTCAAGATATTCTGGGGTAATAGGTTCCACTGTTTGGCTACAGTGAGGGAGAAGAGAAAGTCACCAAAGTAATTATGGAGCTTTGCAACCTTGATGATCTAAGGGTCCTGGGGTTGGTATTTAGTTGCACTAGGGTGGAGGGTGCAAGGGACTTTTCAGGTTTGTGGATAATAGAGTGGGCAGTGGTGAGCTGAGTGAGCAATAACAGACTGGGAAATTCAGGCCAATATATAAAATACTGAATAAAGAGCTCAGCAAGACTGCAAACTCTTTTATTAACGCTTCTGGTATCTCGGCTCAAACGCCTTCAACGAATAAGTAAATTCAAACAGCAGCAGTCCTTTTATACACAAGCAATTGGTTATTAACATTAATTAAACCATTAATAATACAATTATCTGCCCATTTACCCACATGAAATCAATGGAAAACAGTGAAAAACCAAGCTACCCTTAAAGAGACATATATTGAATATGAAGAAACCCCTACTTCATGAAAACTTTTTATGCATATGCATATACTATATTCCAAACTTTATACACCATATTTTATGACAATTTAAAATACAAAATGACTCATATATTAATATTTGTCAATGATAAATAAGTTATATATAAATTATTTACTTAATTATTTATTTTTATGTATGAATTATTAATTTCCAAGTTCATCTCTCTAGGATACAAGGTTCTAAAATTCACAATGAAGCCAGTGTAAGTTTTGAAGAGCAAGGCAATGATGGGTCCTGTTGGGTATATTAGCAGCAAATTTTGCTATTTTGTTATAGCAGGAATCAAGTAGATGTAAATCAGACTTGTGCAGGTTAGTGAAAAGTTGAGAAAAGTAGATAGGAGCTGGGATCTGGCTGTGGCTACTCTGGCATTTTGAGTAAGGTAAGGTTTGGCCCTATATAGAGCACCAAGTTTGATGTGAACTTTCTTTATTGTGAGTGATATGTGCTTATTGAATGCTAGGTTGTTGTCTATCGTGATGCCAAGTAGTTTTGTTTGGTTAACTGATTCTATTATAGTGCCATTAGTGGAGTAGATGGAGAGAGGAGGTGGTTTTGCTTTGGATTTCCTGTTAGAGAAGATCATTAATTTTGTTTTGTTTGGGTTTAGGATGAGTTGAAGTTCATTTAGATAAATTTCAATATCTAAAAATGACTTTTGCAGTTTATCTTGGAGTAGCCTCATTAGCATATTGAATAATAGAAGCAGTGGCAGTGTTTAGACTATTTGTGAATATAATAAAAAGAAGAGGCCCAAGTATGGAACTCTGAGTAACCCAAAAAGAGACTGGGAGAAGTGTGGAGAATTTATTATCCCATTTAGTTGATGGTTGTCGATTAGTAAGGTAGCTGAAGAACCAGTTGAGAGCTGTAGAGTTGAGGTTGAGGAAGCTAGAGTGTTGAGTAGTAGTTGGCGGGATACAGTATCAAAAGCTTTGGACATATCAAGGAATATAGTAGAGACTAGTTGCCCATTGTTTTTGAGGAGGTTGATGTAGTTAGTGAAACTTATGAGGGCTGTGGAGGTACTGTGTTTTGTATGGAAGCTGTGCTGTGAACTAGATAAGAGGTTATTTGTAGTGAAGTTGCCTAGGAGCTGCTTATGGATACATTTCTCTAAGATTTTGGCTAGGGGTGAAAGAATGGCAATGGGTCGATAATTAGAGAGATCTTTAGATGGGCCTCCCTTGTGGAGTGGGATGACATGGGATATTTTCCATACTATGGGGACATATTGTTCTGCGATGGAACGGCTGATTAGGATAGATACGGGACAGGTGATGGAGCTTGCAGCAGTTTTTGAGAAGTCATTAGGGAGTTGGCCAGCTGCTAGACAGGTAGGTTTTAGTTTTGATGGGAGTTTTTTGATATAACATAGGTTTAAAAGAGAAGTAGTTGGGTTTAGAGTTAGTACAAGTAGGCACTGTAAGGGGTTGGTTAGATTTGTGGTTGTTTAAAAGTGAGGTGACAGTTGTGATGAAATGAGAGTTAAATTGGGATGCTATACATTCAGTGCTATTTGTTGCAGATGGTGCAGGGGTAGAGGTTTTGCCAGGGTTGAGGAGGTAGTTATGTTTTGCCAAAATCTTTGTGTGTTATTTACGTGTTTTTGCTGAGAAGCTAGAAAATAAGATTTTTTTTGTCAGATAATATTTGCTTCTTAGTTAGGTTTCTTAGTTGTTTGTAGAAGATGTGGTTTTCTGAGGTTTTGCAGGTTTGATAAGCAGTCCAGGCTTTCTCTATCCTTTTGTTTAATAAGAGATTTAGCATCTTTGGTTATCCAAGGTAGGTTTTTGGCTTTGGAGCAAATTTTTCTTGTTGGTGCGAGGTTATTAAGGATGATGAGGAAGGTATTGTTAAAATATTGTACAGCTTGGTCAAGGTGGAGTGATTTTAGAGGTGACCAGTTACAGTTTTGAAGTAGGGAATTTAAGATGGTAGGGGAAATTTTTTTTGCTGCGTATGTGTTTGAAAATGACATTACAGGGGAAGTGAATGCATTTCCTTAGAAGAAAGGTAGAGGAGTGATCACTGAGAGAATCGGAGAGGCACCCAGCCTGGTGGGCAAAGTTGGGCTTATTGGTTAGTATCCAGTCTAGAATAAATTATTTATTGATGTGTTTATCGATTCTAGTGGGGGAGTTTATAGTTTAGGTAAAACTGAATAACCTGATAAAATTGGAGGCCTTGTCAGATGAGCAGGATAGCCAGTTCAAGTTAAAATCACCTAGCATTATAGTTTATTGGTAGAAAGTAGAGGATGCCCAAGATAGAAGACTTTCAATGGTAGGTAGATTATTTCCTGGTGATAGGTACGTGGCAATAATTATGATGGCTTTATGTGGATGTACTTCAAATTGGGTAGTTAGAACTTCTGCTTCTAACAGATCTGGGGGAGTACAGATTAATTTTTCAATTTTGAGGAAATTTTTACACATGATGGCAATGCCTCCACCACGCTTGTTCAGCCTATCATGTCTAATAACATTATAACCAGTAGTAAGTATTTTCTCATCTTTAATGTGGTTTTAGCCATGTCCCTGTAATAATTACTATATCAGAATTGTAGGTAGTTAGGGCTGCATGAAATTCACTATTTTTTTTTTGTGATACTTCTGAGGTTAAAATTAGTTATGAGTAAATCTGATTTGGAATTTTTTAGAGGAAGAAAGTGGACGGCAGTATTAACACGTGTGGTTGGTGTTATTGGGTGGGGTGGGAGTAGCTGTTTGAGTCCTGGGTTAGGATGTATGTTAGCTTGGAGTTTGATTTCTGTTAGTGAGGATAGAAGGAGAGAGAGTTTGAACTTGGGTATCTGGAAAGGAAGGAGGGTTGGGGGTATGGACATATTTATAGTGGAAGAGCAATATGTTAGAGTTAGTGTAGAGGTTAGAACAGATGTGAAAATGGATATTTAGTTTTGTATGGTATGTAACAGTGGGGAGTGTAGGAAAGGGTAGTGTGTTATGTTTGATGTGATGAAGGAAGTGGAGTGGGAGGCTAGGTAGAGGGTAATGAGTAGGAGAGAGTTGCTCAAAAGAGTGGTGATAACTGACATGGTGAAACAGTAGGGAAATAGGAAAAATATGGGTGGGTTGGTGTCTGCAGTTTAGTAGAGAGAGAAACATGTACTAATACTGTTATGGGGTGACAGTGTTATATAAGGGATGAAAATAATGGTTAGTGAGGTGGGAGGGGAGAAGATGAAAAAAAATAATTGATTGCGGGTGTGTTGGATGAGGTAGCTGCAAGTTATAGGATAATGAGTTAACAAGGTGTGGTTTGGGTTAATAAGTGTAAGGAAAGTGGGGGTATGCGGGAATGCGAGTATGGTAGGGGAACAAAGTGAGCCCGAGCGAAGCGAGGGTGAATGGAGCGGGTTGAGCCAAGCCCAGAGGCAAGCACAGTCCAGAAACAATTAGTAAAAAGTCTAACAGAAAAAGGCTATGTACTGTTAATAGTAAGAAAAAAGAGGTTTTATTGTGTAGTACTATCAGGTAAGAAATGTCTTAAAGCAGGCTGATTAGTCCAGCATTTAACAGGCATAAGTTTGTTGAAAACTAACAGAGTCTTTTAAGAATGTGGGGGGGGATCCTTGCTGCCAAGCTGCTTCCCAGTGTACCAACTCACTAAAAAGTAGGTAATGCCTTAAATAAGTATATTTTAAGACTTAAAAAACTAAGCCAACATACTTTGTAGAGAAAAAAAAGATGCTGCAAGGTGAGAGATAACACAGCTAAATGATGAGTGATGTTCGTTGCAACCATTTATTCAATATGCAGGACTTAACAATACACTGGCAGTATGGAGAGGAAAAAGACAAAGCTTGACTGTTAGCTGAGGAGACAAAAAAAATCATTACTAATTATGGTGTTTAGCACACAAAAGATAGATGGAGGTATTTTAGAGAGTACCCTTAGGCTATGTGACATAAGCCAGGGAACCTTGTTGGCCAGGCTTACTTAAGCCCTTAGGCTGATAGCCTAGCACCTACCTATGGTACATCTTACATCTGTCCCTGTAATCACAACTACGTAGGTAAAAGCTGCACTCTCTAAAGCCAAAAACACAGCATCCATGGGACCGGACAACATCCCAGGCTGTGTTTTACATGAACTTCAGAACGAACTGGCTCCCCACTTAAGCACCATGTTCAATAATAGCCTCGCATCAGGCTTTGTGCCCACTGAATGGCACACAGCAACAGTTATCCCACTCCACAAAGGGGGAGCCACCACTGATCCCTGGAACTATCGACCTAGTAGTCTGACGAGCCTGGTCTGCAAGGCCATGGAACGTATCATCATGGAACTCATAAACAAAGACATGGGTAACCTCCAAACTCTGGATCCCACCCAGTTCAGGTTTGTGAAAGGCAGATCATGCCTCCTGAACCTGACCGACTTCTTTGAGGCAGTCACCAAAGCCGTAGATGAGGATAAGGTGGTTCAGACAGCCTATCTTGACCTTGCCAAGGCTTTCGACACCATCCCCTATTCTGGAATTATAGCTAAACTCACTAAACTAGGTATAAATCCGTACGTCACAAGATGGGTTGCCAACTGGCTCACTGACAGAACCCACACTGCAAAATTTGCAGACTCCAAATCTGACCTCAAAGCAGTGACAAGTGGAGTACCACAGGGTTCTGTCCTGGGACTTCTCCTGTTTGGTATCTACTTCTCTGAAGTACAGGCTAACACAGAAGGCCTCTGGCTATCGAAGTTCGTACATTACTGCAAACTAGGAGCCATAGTCAAGTCCCCAAATGATGTGGACATCCGACAGAAAGGCCTCACTGAGACAGATGCCTGGTGTCACAGCCATGGCCTCAAGCTCAATGCCAAAAAGTGCAGTGTCATCCCCTTTGGTAAAAACTCTGTACCCATGAACTACCACATAGGCAGCAATCTACTTAACACCGAATGTGTGATAAGAGACCTTGGGACCCAGGTGGACAGTAGTCTCTCCTTTGATAGTCACATCGCCACAGTAGTCAGGAAGTCCTTCTACGTGGCACACCTCATCATAAAAGGGTTCTCATCCATGAAAAAAGAGGTCATTGTTCCCCTCTACTCGACACTCATTAGACCCATTATAGAGTACAGCGCCCCTTTTGGAATGTATCTCACAAGACATCTGCAGCAGCTGGAAAGGCCACAGAAGTAACTCACAAAGAGGATTACTGGCTTCAAACAAATGCCCTACACTGACCCCCTCAAAAAAACTCCAGCTTTACTCCGTAGCATATCGCCTACACCGAGGTGATCTCTGCCTAACATATAATGCTATGTCAAACCCAGAGCTGTTGGACATGCTACACCTAAAGAAATCCTAATCCCTCTGAGCTACACGCTCTAGGGACCTAAACCTTGTCACCACAATAAACAGGACATGCTGGAGGGATAGATTCCTGTCCCAGAGACTTCCCATACTCTGGAACAGGCTACCCATCTATGTCAAGCAAAGTTCTTCATTAGCACTCTTCAAGAAAAATCTTGATGCATAGATGGGAAATAGGAAATGCACCCCGGGGATCACTTCTGTGTCCCTGCTCGACAGAGGCACAGGAAAATAACTTTCTTGGGTAGCGTAAGCCAGGGAACCTTGTTGGCTAGGCTTACGTAGGCCCTTGGGCCGATAGCCTAGTACCTACCTATGAGCCTATGTTGTATAATATGTATTATATGTTGGAAGGGTGGCCTAATGGTGAAGGTGTTTGCCTTACAAACACAAGGTGCTGGGTTTGAGTCTCACAAGGGATAATTGGCTAGGCTTAAAATGGCTCGCAAGGGCAGTTAGCTTAATACTTACTTATGAACCTATATGTTGCGTTCCTTACTGATGTTAAAATAATGAGTTGTACATTTAGCAATTTCTTTTGCATATCACTGTATTCACTGTTATATTGCTTGTACAGTAAAGTCTGTAACTTGGAGCTTTTCTCCCTGGGCCTCCGCTGAAATGGGTTCTTTTTGACCCAGACGAATCCCGGTAAACAAATGTGAAATAAAAAAAAAAAAAAAACTACAATTCATGCCAAAGGAGCAAGATCCATTGGCATAAAGAGATAAAGCCATACTACAGCCTGGGTGTCCCTAGTTGAATTGCTTGCTCAAGCATACTTATCCTTAGGGGAAGGGGTAACTTGGAACCATCCAATGCAGCCATCCTTTGGAAGAGGAACAGCTCAGGAGTGGCTGACTGGCCACCAAGTTACAAACATAGTGGCCCTCATCATAGGTGCACAGGAGTCTGCACTTGGATGGGGAATGCACAGTAACACTTGAGATGATTTAGGTCACTTATCCCTTGCCCTGATGAGGTATTAAGGCCATACCAAATATGTCTGTTTTGACAGGATGTAGGAGAGGGCAAAAAAATTGCCACCAAGGCTGCTTGTATGATGGCTTCACCCAGCCAGCTCTTATCCTCATTGAAGAATGCCCAGGACAGAAGAATTAATGGGTCTGGTTGTCAAGGGAGACATGACTGCCAGCAGTCACAGTGGCATAAACATACAGAAAAAAAATCAGTGTTAAAATAAAACATAGAATACCAAGTAAAACACATTGTTTACAGCCTAACAACTATGTTGCAGTAATTCAATACTTCATACACTAGGTAACACTATTTACTCTTAATGATTTATTTTCTCTAACATTCCTTATAACAACACAGACTTCTCTGAACTAAATCTGGTATTTTAAACTTTTATCTTTTGAGAATAAAACATTTAGTGTACAGTATTTTTGTCATCTGAATAAATGGCCAGCACACTCCATATGGAACAGTACATTTTCCATCTTCTTTTCATATTTTTTATACACCACACTTTCACATCATATACTATTTAATCATTTCATCTGCGACTTTCACCAGTATATTTCCAAAAGCCCTTCATGAACCAAAAGTCAATTAATAGATATTGAAATGTTTCTACAACTAGCTGGTATCCCCATCTACTCCAAAACCCCAGTTTAACTGACAGCATTTTAAAAATCCTTTACCAAGGACACAAACAAAATAGCTGCCCTCTCGTATACATTCCCTTTATGAAACAAACTTTGCTGTCATGGGATAACCACCAAAATATTTATCACCTTTGTAAAAAGTTTTTTTCTATCATCGCTACATACTGGCCTTTTCTGCCACAATTTCACACCCATCTGTCTCTTCTATACCACTACATACAAATATTAAAATCCACACGTATACAATCATATGCAGAATGACATAAAAAGACATATGATTAGGAAAACAAGCAAGCCTTTATCTAGATAACTTAGTTTTCACAATGCAACCACATTAAGAGAAAAAAGCTGAAAAACAATATTTCAGTCATAAGCAATCATAAGCAAAAAGAATATAATCTTTGATTAGGACAATATACTAAGAGTACGTGCATGACGTTATGCACAGTATTTACAAAATAAAGGAAAATTAGCATAAGGAATATAATATTTGATTAGAACAGTACAGCAAGATAACAGGTGTACTTTATATGTACAATATTTACAAAGTCTATAAAAAGTGTCAGTAGCAATGAATTGTGAGTATGAGTCATTAAGGCCTGACTTGAGCAGAAAATAAATTAACCAACATCTCTAAAACTTGTGAACTTGCACTGTAGTAGTAGATAATAATGTTTTCTTAAACAGAACATATTATCTAAGGCAGTAACTTCTTTAAGTAGGCTGTTCTATGCAACATGTCCAGGCCTGCAGAAAGATTTGTATTCATAAAACATTAGTGAGAAGGGAGGAATGTACATTTTTAATGAATTACTTCTAGGGCATAAGAAGAATCCAGCACCTTTTATTTTTCAGCAAGTAGTGGAAAGTAACCTTCATTAAGCAGTTTAAGGGTAAATGTTTTCAGAAAACTAGGCCTAGAAGATACAGGAAGTCATTTATCTTGCTCAATGTGGAAGAACACTGATATTTAGTCTAGCTAGCAAGGTTAAAAAAATCTTCAGATTTTATTTTTGGTTGTTTTCCAGATCACAGTGTTGTAGCTAGAAAAAACACAATGATAGGTAAGACATATTCAATTCTTTTTCAACACCTTTATTAATTTATCACTTAATACACAGTCAAACATACCTTAATAGTAAATAAAACAAACCATATTAACATGTTTTTTATTTACATACATTATACTTCACACATTTTCTTTCTTTATAACTATCATCAGTCCAACTTTATATAAATTGCTCAATATCTGCTTTCCCTTGACCTCACTCTCCTGCTGAGCATTATTCTGCACGTATTCCCACAATTTCAATTTATTCCTATGTAATTTGCACCTTCTCTTTTCTAAAGATCTCTTCAATTTTTTAACTTCTTTTAGAATAGTCAAAACTTCAACTACAGTTGTTACATTTTGGATTCCATTTTCGAGTAACTGCATTTTTTTGTGCAGCCAACATAATTAAACTCCCTTTCAAAACGCTGCTAAGGAAAAGCTCAAGCGGAACTCACTGCAGACACCAAGCGTGGCAAACGAGTTCTGAGGTAGCATGGGGAAGAGCTCAAATTTAGATTCTCGAGCTGTTAGAAGGCGGACGGTCAGTTCCGAGTGTCAGAACCGAGTCCCTCAGTTTAATGGAATGACTTGGACAACATCAGATCAAAGGTTAAATAAACTGTCCATATGGTGGTGCTGCGGTAGCGTTGTCGCCTCACAGCAAGACGTTGTCCTGTTCGATTCTCAGCTAGAGCATCTTCTGTGTGGAGACATGCGTGAATGGGTGTACCTTCGTTGAAGGTTGTGCATCAGGGCTGGCAACTCGGCACGTAAAAATCTACTGCCAATCAGCGGACCGGAGTTTCGCTGTGGCGATCCCTAACCGGGAAAAGCCGAACGACACAACAACATCAATGTCCTAACTGATTTGGAACTAAAGGACTGAACTGACTGTACTGGCAGTTTCTTCTCTGTAAAAGGTGACATTTCTGTTTTCTGTAGTACTTGTGTATATAATATGTACTAATACTGACTGCCTTTGAAATGTTTATGCTTTTGATTCAATGTATTGTTTTTGTACATGATACTTGTCTTTGTCTTGAAGCCCAGGCACTTACTCAGCTAACAGAGAAACAAGCACAAATATATAAATAAACAAAACAAAAACTGCATGTACTTGAGAGTGTATGACATTGCTCTTCACATTACTACATCCCACTTCATTGCTTTTCTAGCAATGAAGAGTGGCTATAGACTTTCATAAGACCTATCCTGGCAGCCGCATGGTCTGTAGATTGTTACAAGATACAGGCAGTGAAAGATAGCACTTTCCTGTTTTCATTCTCTCAAGGCCATCAGCAGCTTTGCTTAAAAATATACGAAGGAGCCTTAAAGGCAAATTAGTAGCAGTGAAACACCAAGGCTGACCATCTCCACTGGAAAGAAACATCTCTCCTGCCCTCCCCCAAGCTCTGTCTTATCTCTGAACCCAGGTGGCTAATGCTAGAAACAGCATGCCACATTGCAGATTGGTATACTTTCACAGATGAATACAAGGGCCAAACTAACCCATGCCTTACAAGCATATTTATCTATTTGTATTTGTTCTGCAACAGATAAATTCTAAGGAGCAAATTAACATATGCCATATAAAAATATTTACTTTTTTTTCAGAGGTTTCACCTTGGTACAGTTATACAGCGGAATCTTGGAGAGAAGTTCCAGAATTAAATGATTTGCTACACGCTACAGATATAATTTATATACACACAGCAATAAGTATGCATACAACAGTATACAAAGACTACTACAGCAATGAAAAAAGCTAGTGCGTGTCAACAATTTAAGAAACATGTATACAACATTAACACAATGACAATTACTTTGTTACATCATAAATGATGTATAAGCAAAGCAATAGCAGTAGCACAGTATGCACACCATGCAATGAATGCAGACACAAATTTGTGACACTTGTACATAAAAACAGTGGCGTGCATACAGACATGATAGTAGCTCAGTCCCCCTGTATTAATGCACAACTTCCCTTTAGCTTTCAAAAGTCTGCTTCAGGGCCCTTAGTGAAAAAAAAACTTGCTGTACTCCTTTGCTTTAACTTTAGTTCACCTCAGCAAAACAGTGTATTCACAGTCCAGTTCTTTTCATAATTTCATATTCATAACAGGACTTGGAACAACAAATGATTTACATAGGACATTTTCCAACTGCTGCCACACACAGCACACACTGAATGAAGTCTGGTTCCCACTTCCTTTCAAGACAAAGAAGTCCTGTTTACCAAGCGTAAAAACTGAATATACAGCAGCACTGTTTGAGAGCCAGAAGAGGGATTCCCCTAAAATATCCTAGCAGGAACATTTTATTCAAAATTATCAGATTTAACATGACTATCACAATTATTATTTTAGATGAAAGGTCGATTTAACATGGATATCTCAATACTAAAAATAAATAAATACAGACCAAAAGGCAGTGTAGAAAAACAAAGTCATAGCCTGACTCACAGGTCCTCGTTTTATTCTCCTTGATGTAAATAGAAAGAATTTTGACAAAAACATCAAAAGCAAAATGCATCCTGTTGTTTTAACTGTTGCATTCTTTATCAGTGCTTTCACCTAACACAGCAAGACTGGCATCTTTTAACACAAACAAATGCTGATAGCTCATAAAATGGGAATCTTTAAAGACATCTGGAAATACAGAGTGGTCTCTGTTCCCTGAAGGCAGCCATCTGGGCTTGTCTGTTTATGTTTTCCACTCTCAGGAACAGGGGAGCTCCCTAGCACTTAACTGAAGGCTGGATTGCTTCTCTCAGTGAGAAAGCAAGCAGTTATCGCCACATTAAAATATAACAAAGGGTTTCTTTTCTGTTGGGATGCAAAAGTCCTGTAAAAAAAGCAAAGTTTTGTGCAACTGTTTAATTATTACAGTATAAAATACAAAAATAAAAATCTGCCATATAATTAACTTGCACATAACTCGTCATAGTTATATATGGCATTATTTTCAGGTTCTAATATCCTCAGAATGCATTCCCACTTTAGAAAAAGTATAGAAAAAAACCTACACAGCAACATTATCTCATAACTGTTTTGCATTGAAAGGCAATAGAAATCAGTAAAAACAATACCTGATTGCTGTAAATGTGAATATTGTAAAAGTAAAAAACAGTTTACACATATTCCCCATTTTCTTCCTGATCCTAGCAATAAATACTACACTTTAAGACCTTTTCTGAGTTATGCATATGAACTGCATTTCTTGGGTACAGAGACAATTTAAAAAGCTCTACAATGCTTAAATACCTTTTACTTACCAAGATATGTACTAGGTTGTGTAATGAAAATTAATCAAGACAACAAAAGAAACATCTTACCTTCTAGAGAAAAGTCCAAGAGCATGTATTCATAAGCAGTATCTGTTTTTGTTTCTACTTGTGGTCTCTTTAAAGTAGAGAATATTTTTCCTGGACTACTGTCATCAGGGTCTTCCAGCTTTCTCAATCCACATCCCATTGTAGTTCTATAAAGAGAGAAAACTTTTCAAGACTAGAAAACTCCAGCAGGGAATGAGTTGTCACTTGGATTTCTGTAATAAGAATTTCCACAGTGTAAACTTAGCTTCTTTTCTTCATGTCTAGTATAAACGCAGCATCTAAATGTTACGTAGCAGTCAGAACCAGCAGCGACCAAAACTTGAAAAAACTTTCTGCTTTCAGTATGTCTGCAGTCATCTTACAGCTCTGCAAGCTGTAGCCCAAACCTGCATGAACTCCATGCAGTCACAGCACACACACAAACTGCAAGAACTGGAGAGGTTTGTCATGCCACGTCAGTCTGTAGCTGACCCCCCATTACAGTTCTGTTGATCTGCATACCTCTGGAGCTCCATCCACCCACACCGGCTAGCTTGCCGGTAGTCAGATGCTGAAGAGAGTAACAGTTCTGTTATTTATGGCAGGCACTATCAATAAAAAGAGAAAACAGCAGTACTGTGGAGTGTGACCGAGGTCCAACCTGGTCAAAGACCAAAATTATTTCCAGAAAGGAAGTCAACAGTGCAGAAAGGAAACTGCTTCTGGCATCTCAGAAGAGTGGAATGTTGCTAAAAAGTAGTTGTGTAATCTAAATCTAGTTTCCTGCATTCTTAAGAAAATCTGTATTGTAATGCACATAGTAACAATTACCAGAAAAGCCTCATAACTGTTGCTCTTCTGTGAAGTCACACACCTCAAGCCTCTGGATCAGTTAACATTTTTTACTTTATGTTGGAATACCAAATATTAACTCACACAGAAAAGACCTCTGACAAAGAACAATAGAATGTAACATTTCTTAAATAATTTTTTGTGAAGATATGTTAAAATGTACATTTGCAGTATATATTCTTTTGTCTGGGAACTGTGGGAAGGAGTGCATTTTCAGTTAAAGGGTTACCTGGCTGAGCTCTGTATACTTGTATCACTATTGCAGTGCAACCTGGAGTCTCCTTCCCTTTTCTTCATGTGCACTCTGACCCTGTAATGACAAAACAAGACCCCCCCCCCCCAGCAAGGCTTCCAATGCCTCTTCCAGAAGTTTTTTGGCTAGAATTTGAGTAACTAAACTCATAAGTGCTACCATTATTGGCTTGGGATTGCCAAGCTTACATACTCTGATTTTATGGCCTCTGGCTGCATGCATACCTACATTTGCTGTGGATCAGCTTGGCGGATTGGCTTTCAACATTCCCAGGAAGTTCCTAACCATGCTTACTGAAATAAATAGCAAAGTCCTGCTCAAGGATTCATTCAGACAAAAGAATATGCCTTTCCTACAGGCAAAGCAAACAAAACACTGCATATATTTCCTACTTGTAGCCAGGCAAGTGTACTCAGCTAAATACTTTTTTTTTTTTTTCTGAGCATCTGTCAGGTATGTCATAGCTTGAGGAGACATGAAGATGTATTTAACTCACCAGATATTGTCTTATAATATATCTGAACAATTTCTGATTGGAGACTGTATTACTGTGAAAACAGCCATGTATGGCTTATATGTGACAATACATTTAAATGTACATTAAGAGCAGCAGTTTAAGATTATAAGCAGAAAATGGAAGTTTTTGGCTGCATACCTGCTACTAAAATCCTTAATTCAGGGTTCCTGGTAAATTAAAGTGATGAGCACTGTCAGTAGGGTATAATGTTTCTTTTCTACCACCATGCTTTAGGAAAACAAACATATCTGCCAGCTGCAGAAAGATGATGTATTGAAGCCACCTCTAGTGTCATACAAAGATAAAGCCCTGACTACTGCCTAGGTAACCCAAGCTTGATTAGCAGATTTAGCACTTGACAGAGCTGTCAGGGAGGATGTCTGTGCCCATCTTGGGTGAGGGGGTAGAGCTGACTGCACACGGCTGCAATCCTTAAAAGGAAAGTGGGGTGGTACATACAGTCTTGGAGGGTAGGCATGTTGTGCACCAAACAGCCATACGACGGCAGACTTCACTGAGCAAGTGCATGGTGGTTCCCACAGTGACATGGATCACAAATACCCCCCCCCCCCCACAAGCAATTCTCACAGCTGCCTAAATGATAGCCCCTCAGATGGCTCTTACATTTGTGGATTTGGAGATGACTCCACCATAAAGGAGGGAATGGGCTGAAGTCCAGCTGGAAGAGGCTTTATGGTTGGCAAATATAGAGCAAAAAGGACCTAGAAAAAAAAAAGATGACTTCACCGTGACTGGGGTATAGCTGTCCTGGAATTGCTGTGAGGGTGGGTGGAATAAGCTGTCAGCACTGGTTCATCCATCCCAGAAGGTGGAGGTGCAGTGGCTCCTCTCTCTTGCTGTAGCTCAGGTGACTTCTGAGTGATTCTGTGTGGCCTGGGATTAAGTTATAGATATAAGGAGCTGGCCAGAAAGAATGTAGCAATGTGGAAACACCCCCCCCCCCCCGTATGACTGATATTACAAACCTGCATGGCTGACTTCCAAGGCACAAATCCAGGCTTAACTGTGTCAAAAAAAATCCTACGCTCTTCTTTGCATATGTAAAGACTATGTTTACAAAAGTACACAAGAGCAAAATAAAACCCATTCTGATCTCAGTAACATCTGAATGCTGTTATCCATACTATTGCTGATCATACCTGTAATAATTTGAAATAAAATCTTGGAAACGTGTACGTAAATATTAGTTTTTACCATTAACAGCCCTGGTTTCTAAGCTGACAGATACCAAGCTATCACTACCTATTCTGAAAAACTGCTGGATTGTTTGTAATCGTCAAAGAAACTGTAATGCAGTTGTGTCATTTATTCACTGTGCATATTTGGAAATGAACTGCTAATAAAATAGTACACTGTCCTTTATTTCAGAATAAAATTATAAAACACTATCTGTGGTGACTGACAGAAATTAATGCTTGCTAGCCCTGGACTTAATCAGAGTTCAGCAACTGGCAGAATGTTATTATTTTGCTATGATATAAGCTTGTATACTATTTCAGAGAACTGACAAAATAAGAGTGTATTTGTTTTCTGGATGACATTTCATCGGCTGAAGGCTTGTAGTGCTTAAGACGGTATAAACAAAATTAGAAGTTATGTACTCACATTGTCTTAGTCTTCCTCCTATGAAATCTATAATTTGAGGGATTCAAGAAAAGAAGTTCCTAGTTGATCGTGATGCCCAGCCTTGGGCAGCTGGAAGAGTTGAAAGGCTGCTGGACTGGTGAAGATGCCTTGATGATGCCTGCTAGAGCAGGCGCAGTCGGTACTTTGGAAGACCTGTAATCCCTGGCCCCTGGGTGGGCCACTACCACCTACCACGCCTTGGTAAACACCCTGGGGCTGAGGGGCTGGAGGTGAAGGAGGACCCTGAACTGATAATGACTGGCTCAGGCCGCAAGCTAAGAAACCTCCTGACTGCCTGTCCGTCCTAATGTGGTAGCACGCGATCCTTGAGGTCTATGGAACACATCCAGTACTAATGTCGGGCTCTGCAGTGGTCACAATGCCGGAGCCGGGCCTGTCGCCGGCCTGCTAGGCCCGAGCGCTGCCTCTAAATGCATAGACAGTAGCCTGAGACAGTAGCCGCGAGGCTATCTGATGAGAGAGAATCTGCATAGATGTATTCGAACTGATTCACAGTAGCCATCCTCGGGAGGACCTGTTTATTTGAGACTGATCGATGACTTGAATCAGATCCCGCTGCATCCTAATGTCATAAACTCGGGAGATTCAGCGCCTCATCCATAAGGTTGCTCAACTAATCCATCCCTCCCAATGCATCCATCTCCCGATGCTCCTTTCTCGGAGGATGCAACGGAGGACTCCTGGGCCCATTCTTCCCGGGCTCCAGCCTGGCGCATGGAGCACGGTGGGACCTACTGCTCCATCTCTTAGTCCCAGTGAGGCATCCCTGATGGAGGAGAAAGAATGCATCCGGTGCTCGGATTAGTCCGGACGGGATGGTGTCCGGATCTTCCCAGGGAGTCACAGGGTCAGCAGGAGCCCTTCAGGAAGAGGTAGAACCCAAGACGAATGCCCGCCTTAATGCCTCCAAGAACACAGAGCTTAAAGGGGGCAGACCACCCCCTGATCCCCAACCTGAGGTAACATCACCATGCCCTCCCTATTCTCATGATCAGGGGGTGACCTAGTGGCTCTCCCAAGTTCAGGTTCAGTGACTCTCAGTGACGACGGACTCTTCTCCCTGTGCCTCCCACGCCACTCCCACGGGGACTTACGGGAGGGGTACTTCTTCAGCAGCGTCTTGTTGGAAGTTCCAAGGAAGGGAACGGGAGGCGGCTGTGGCTGACCGGCTGACTGGGGCCCTGGTGCACGGGACTGCAAGTGCGGGCGGATGGGCTGCAGGCAGGGGGTCCGCCCGGATGTCCTCGATCTTGCCCTTTTACGCACGCCGAAGCCGAGGGGGGAGCCAGATTCTCTTAGCCCCCGAGAGCCGACTCCCCACTGATCCGGACACGGACCGGGAGTCGGAGCCCCAGAGGATCCGAGAGACCAGTGGAGACCCCTAGAAGAGACCGAAGACACGACACCGCCTCGGATCCGCGAGCCTCGTTCGCTCCCTCGGCACCGGGGCGGGCGGCAAGCACCTGGCGAGACGGGGATGAGGTGTGTCGCTCACCCACGATCCCACCCACCCCCGATCCAAATCTGTCCGGGCCGACAGCTCGAACTCATATGGTATGGAGGAGAAGGGAAGAAGGGAGGAGCAAAAGGGGTGGGGTTCCTCCCGGATGGGGCTTGCCTTAATTACTGTACAGCATGTAATAGCAGAAGAGATGGTAAATGAGTGAGCCATCCTATTTCAGTACTTACCCAGGCCTTATAATTTGTATCTCTGAATCAGTCTTACACAATACTAACTTTTTAAAATCAGAGTCAAATCAAACTACGATTTTCTATGTCAGTAATATCTCCTGGGAATCAATACGCCTGCGCAGTGCCATGTTGCCTTCAGGGAGAATGGTGGCTGGTGGCAGTGAACAGTCAGTATCACCCTGCTACATACAAGCTGAAGTCTGGTATCTGGCATGACCTGTAATCTGGCTGTATTGATCTTACTACTGCAGATCTTTATTTTTAGCCCTGCCTACTGCTTTGCACTCTTTGTTATATGGTATGGAGGGACTGAATATAGAGTGAATGTGCAAACTGTAAATTATTTAATCCAATATTGGTACAGCACTGCTCAGTATTCTCAGAGCTTAACTGGTTGTGCCATTATTTTCTGAATGTTTCTACTTTTTGTTATGGAGTTGGCTTGCATTTGGAGTTATCACTATGCACTAGCTGTGGTGGTGTGCTGAAGATGCTCACTGTAATGCTGCCTGCAGATTACATTACAGATGTATGGTGTGCATTGCTCACAGTGCACTGTTTGAAGATACTGAGCTGATGAAAGAGTATGCACAGACCAAATACAGAGGAAAATTATATATAGTATGTTGTGTCTTTTGGCTTTTCCCGGTTAGGGGTCGCCACAGCGGAACTCCGGTCCGCTAATGATTAGCAGCAGATTTTTACATGCCAAGTTACTTAAAATACACAGATCACCTACATGCAGCTCTCTTGCAGTCTGTGGCAAATCAACAAATAAGAGTAAGGATGAGTAAAAACAGGATTTGTCCTTTTGACATGACACCCATAACATTTAATCGCAATTTGTTTTCAGACCTTTCTCTCAGACCTAGAAGAATACTGTTCACTATACCACTGCCTGTCCCCTGTGACTTATTTAGCTATCCTGTAAGGGAATACTGTTTTTTTTTCTGTTAGCAACTCTACTTTCCAAGTTGATGACACCAAATTACTGCTCCCCATGACAGCATACTTGGTATAACCACTGTGAAAAGATAAATGTTTTAGTCACTGATCCTGTTTCATGGCACAGTGAAAGAAAACCCTGTAGTCTTAACGATCCAGGATCACCTAGTAACCCAGGCAGTGGGAAAGCAAGCAGGGAAGGAAGTGTGACAGTGAGCAACTGACCCCAGATCACCCATCCTGGATGAACTGAAGTGGTCTGGCCTCCTCTAGTGTCAGCTTATACACGTGTGAGGTGCACCACATCCAAAATATGGGCTGGGGGCATATGCTTCATTGTACTAAGCTGTAATTTCGCAACAGCCTTCATAGCATTTGTGTGGGAGTATGCATGTGCATGGAGGAAGATGTGGCAGACCCTCATATCTGCAGAAATACAGATCAGTTGCCAGGGGAGGGAATTGGATATAAAACAGAAAATCCTGATGGCTACCTGTATGATGACCTTCTCTGCAATCAGGTTTCTGCCTGGTGAGCAGGGAAACAAAAGGACAAGATCATGGAAGTGCACTTGATAAGTTAAAAGGCAAGGGGCATAATGCATTCATTAAAAAAAAAATCAGATAAAATGCAATACAATCAGTCCTTGTATTTGAAGTACCCTCTCTCCATTCATTCATCACACTGTTAGATACCCCTTTATTTCCCACACTGTGGGAAACAGCTAGTGATAGTGACACACTAGTCATTACTTCAAATGAGAATCTTCATAGCTGACTTGTTCTGACAAAACGGACAGACATCAAAGGTGTTTACTGCCAAGCCCTTGTATTATCACTTTGTGTCCTCTCCTCCAACAACAGCACTGAGGATAAGTATGGGTAATCTAGTTTTAAGCAAGAAAAAAAGCATTACCACTTGCCTCTTTACTATGAGTCTCAGTGGACTCCATCTGAACACACTTTGTGTAGCTGCGTTACGTAACTGGAGACTAACGCATATTAATGTAATGGTATTTATTTAATATCTACTACCCTAGACCAGAATCGGAACTCTAATAAGTAGCAACTGGCAGAATGAAATTACACTGCAAGGCTAGGCTTGCATAGTATTTGTGCACTCAGGTATACTACCACATAGTGACTATGCTTTATGGTTGTCATTTAATGTGCTAAAGGCTTGGAGTATTCAGGACAGTAGAAATTAAACATTAGTGTTGAGCATGTAATGACATAAATTATGGCAACTGTACAGCAGAGTCATTTCTGTCCCCTGCTACATTGGCCTTTGACTGCATATCACTACTCAAGCCCATCTAGGACAAATCTTTTAACATTATAGTGAAATAAAACTTTGTTCTTCCATTATGTTGGGTCAGTTTATAATTTCAAAGGTTTTCACTAAGCTAAGTAGACCATCAGAAGCTCAGCCACATCACCCAGTATTGGGGGTAGATGAACAGTGGCCCACATTAAGTAGATTTTCCTCATATTTCCCAGGTGAAAATTTTGCAATCAGCTCTCCAGAGCAGTTTTAAAGCTTGTCAGGGAGGTACTCTGCTTGATATGTCAGAACAGCCTATTTCAGAAATGGCATCTAAACCACAGAAGGTCACAAAGACAAACTGCTTATTAAAAAAGTACTACAAGAAAAGAAAGACCCAGGAATGGCAGAATATTCACTGTAGATTTTGTTATTCCAGAAATGTTGGATATATTGTGCTAGCTACATGTCTCTCCATCTAGTGCTGATGTGGCAGTATAGGTTTAGGTCTAACCTTAGGTTACCTACCTTTAGGTAGTAACCTTTTCTTCTAATGGATAGGCTGCTTAAAGTGTTATACATGACCATTTTGTTTTAACAAGTCATTTTCAACCTTGTTATGGTCAGTAACTAGTTCTTTATTATTACTGTTGTTATTGCTCATTACATTTGATTTTTTAACACCTTTATTAAAATATCACTTAAGACGTAGCCACATACACATTAACAGAAAAGAAAACAAACCATATTAAGATTTTTCCTTTACATGAATTATGTGTTATATTTTCTCTTTCTTTAAAACAACTGCCTTTCAATCCAGCATTACATAAATTGATCAATTCCTGCCTTTTATTAAACCTCACTCCTCCTATATATTATGTAGTGTTTCCACAAATTCCATTTACATGTATGCATTGTACTCCTTCCCTTTTTTTAAAATCCCACTTCCAGTTTATCTTGTTTGCAGTATCCCACACTTCAAATACAGGTGGTTCAGATTTTGATTTCCAGTTTCCAGCAATTATTTTTTGTAGCCAATAGAATTAAACTTAGTAAGGTCTAAAATAAAGTCTAGGCAATTCAGATCCTGTATTCCTGCTCAAACGAGTCATTTACTTAGTTACATTTTACATTTGCTCACCCAATATTTCTGACTACCCTGTAGAGAATTTTTAAAATCTGCTAACTCATTACACACTCTCCGAAAACATGTGCCCAGTTACCTCTGTCTTTCTTATCACACCTCCAATAATTATTTTAAGTCTGCTTGGGGTATAAAAATACTTATACAAATATTTCCAAGCAAAAATCCTAAGTCTTCTGGACTTTGCTGCATACTTGAGAGTCATGCATATGTCTCCCACTGTTCTCTTGTAAAATGTTTTTTTCCAGTCAGTCATCCCAATCATTTATCACCTTCACTGATGGATTGTTATAGTTATCATGCAATATATTCTATGCTGTACTAATTACCTCTTTTTAACAGAAACTTCTGTTCTAGATTTGATTAAAAAGTCTACAAGTGCAGGTGTTTCAGTTAAGACTTATCCCTTTCTGTTTGCCTTCGGTCTGATATTAATTTGTGGTAGACAAGGCCGTCTCTACACCACAGTCCAGACTTCTTCTTGGCCTCATCCCATTCTATTGCCTTTTCATCTCTAGTTTTTTGCTCCCAATACCTTGGTTCCTTTGCTAGTTTTTTCCAGTAAATTCTAGCCCCACTCTTGCCTATTTTCCGTACCCTACTTCCAGTCATCCCTATTGGCAAAAATCTCCTTTCTCCATTCCTCTGTTAGCTTAGTTCTTAGAATACTTTTTGCAACTTTATAAATATTAATATTCTGTATGGTTATTATTATTCTCCGTAAGGATCTGTATACAAAAACTCACTCTCTTATTTCTGAAACTTGTCCCCCACTTCATCATCATCCCTTTCTACTTTGAATTATAACCTTCTGCTCATGTTATGTATATAACCTTTGTGTAGCTCTAAATATACCTTTAAATCAGGTAATCCTAAACTACCTCTTCTACTGAGAGGATCAACTTATTCAACTTAATTCTTGCCCTCTTCCCCACACAGGTAATTTCCTTCAGCTCCTTATTAATTATTGCCACAACTTCTCCACTGGTTGATGAAAATATTGCTGACCTGTATATAAAACTAAAGGGACTAAAAACAATTTCACTGATTCTATCTTACTATCCACATCCATAAACAAAAGCTTCCAGTTTCTCAGGTTTTTGCATTCTTTTGTTTAGTCTCTTCCCACATATCATCAGCTGCCACACCAGAAACCTTTATTAATCCATATTTCTAAATACTTCACCTTATTGTGTTGCCATAAATATAGGTATTTCTGAACTGATTCATGTGTTGACACATAATCAGTAGAGCTCTTTCCTGAGGATGATTTTTGTGTGCTCTACAACGTAGTGACCACGCCTAGTCCTTTCTGATGAATCTCCAGCTTATCTAAATTCAGAAGTTGGGAACATGACAGAGCAGTCACAATGGTTATTTGGGGACCTAGACAACACTAGAGGAGGCAAGAGTATGTGATGCTTCAGAACTTTCCTCAGATACCAAAGCAGACCACTTCCTCTTTTGCTGTTGGCTAGGCATAGAAAAGGAAAAAGAGCTAGTGGAGTTTAAAGGGCCTCCAGAGAAGAAAGGGCCTGCTTCCTCTGCACAAAACTTTTCAGCTGGTCCTGAGCAGCCTGGATGAACAACGTTTCCCCAGGAATGAGAATCCAGGATCTTGTAACAAAAATTCCTCCCTAACACAGGACAGTCTCAGCCATGTCATCCTGCAGAGGCACACACCTAAGTCTGCAGCTCTAACCAAAGCATCTGAACAAAGTTACAGTGGAATACATACTGCCATGTAAAAGACTGAAGAAGTCACAGGTATGATCTAAACAGGACCTTCTTTAAACCAAGACTCTGAGAGGTCATCAAACTTCCCTAGATCTTTCCTAAGCAATTGGAAAAGGAAATGGAACAAGTGAGGTGAACAGCTGAGGGCTCTGAGCCCTAAAACATGGCTAAGTAAATGAGAGTAATATATGAATATGCCATCATGTTAGATTTTAAAGACTCACATCCATCCACTTTAATACTAGGACTGGATGCAATCACTTGGTACCCTTAAAACTCTCCCAGACTCTAAAACTGCTCCCTATCTACCATAATGCATCACACTTCCCCTTTTCTCCAGATTGAGCTTACATCAAGTATACATAGGCCCCACTAAATATATCCTCACGGCCATTCATCCAGGCTCCTCTACATGAGAGGGCTGTGAATTAAAGGAGAAAGATAAGCAATTTTTTTGAAGTGGACGGATGTAGATTATGAAAATCTAACATCATGTTAAGTATATAACTTTTGCATCTTACGTGATCCAATCCATCCACTTCAAAATACTACAATATGGTCTTCAGGTTTAACCACTTGGGTAGCAGCAAGAAAGAATTTTTTGGTGTCCCCAAATGTTGACCTAGACCTTTAGATCACATCTAGGTTATAATGTCTTGCATGTGGTGAAGCCTGTGTTGCAACCACATAGATATTGCTACCTGAAAAAGTTCAATGATGTAGCTAAAGCTCTAGTGGCACTTTAATGTGCTTTAATTTTGTTTTGGTAAAGTATTTTTGTAGTTTCCATAGCAAAATACAATGCAGTCTGAGAGTTACTTGGGCAGGGTGACTAGGAAACCTTCTGTCCTGTTTCATTTGGTGCAAATGAAACAAATAATTGATAATTATTTCTTGAATCACTGATTTTGTTTAAATAAAAGTGTAGCCGATGAACACCTAGGCAAAGAAGCAAATAATCTCCCTGGCTGGCGTCTTGTGGAAACAAACCATGAATACTGACTGATTTGTAATGATTAAAGTTTGTTGCCACTTGTGGCATTAAGTCTGGATTAGTCTGTAGAGAAATCGTAGCTTTACAGAACATAATATTAAGAGGTTTAGAAGATAATGTTTGAATTTTCAAAATTCTCCTGGTTGAAGTATGTGCCACCAGGAAGAGTGTTCCATGATAAATACCTCAGATCCACTGCAGCTGCTGATTCAAAGGGGTAACTATTAGCTTTTAGGTTCATAGGTTGATACTAGGCTATCTGCCCTAGGGCATTTATAAGCCTAGCGAGAGTGTATTTGGCTTTCGCCACCCTTTTAGATTAGTTGACTGTGCCTCTGTATAGTAGGTCACAGAAGGTTGCCCTTTTAAGGTTAGTTTACTATACCTCTGTCAAGCAGGGACACAGAAGAGATCCCAGGGGTAAACTTACGATCTCCCATCCACTCGTCAAGATTTCTCTTGAAGATGGTCAGTGAGGGGCTCTGCTTAACATGGACTGGGATTTTGTTCCAGAGTGAGGGGAGCCTCTGGGATATGAATCTGTCCCTCCAGCATATCCTATTTATTTCTGTGCTGAGGTTCACGTCCCTGGAGCATGTAGCTCTACGGGATTTGGATTTCCTGAGGTGAAGCATGTCCATTAATTCTGGGTTGGACATGGCTTTATACTTCAGACACAGATCGCCTCTGAGTAGGCATTACGCAACTGAGTAGAGCTGGAGTTTCTTTAGCCGAACTGCATAGGGCATCTGTTTGAGCCCATTGATCCTCTTGGTGAAATACTTTTGGGGTCTTTCCAGTTGCTGAAGGTGTCGGGTAAGGTACATCCCAAACGGGGCATTGTACTCAATTATGGGCCTGATAAATGATGAGTAGAGGGGCACAATGACCTCTCTTGATCTAGATGTGAACCCTTTCCTGATAAGGTGGGCTATATAGAAGGTCTTTCTAACCACTTTGGCAACGTGATTGTCAAAGGAGAGATTGCTATCTACTTGGGTCCCCAAGTCCCTAATTACTTCTTCTGTACTTAATGGATTACCACCTATGTAGTAATTTGTGGGCACTTTGTTTTTCCCAAAGGGGATGACTATGCACTTTTTGGCATTTAGCTTTAAGCCATGGCTCTGGCACCAGTTATCCATCTCTGTGAGACCCTTTTGGAGGATGCTTGTGTCAGCCGGAGAGTCGATTACAGCACCCAGTTTGCAGTCATCTGCGAACTTGGTCAGCCATAGTCCACCCGTGTTAGCCTGTACCTCAGAGAAATATATACCGAACAAGATTGGTCCCAGGACTGAGCCTTGTGGGACACCACTTATAACTGATTTAGAGTCTGACTTGGCACTTGCTATTCTGACCATGTGGGTTCTATCCCTGAGCCAGCTTGCAACCCATCTTGTGACATAGGGGTTGATATTTAAGCTGGTGAGCTTATTTATGATGCCCGAGTGGGGTATTCTGTCGAAGGCTTTTGTGAGGTCCAGGTAGGCTGTGTGGACTACCTTCCCTTCATCTATGGCTTTGGTAACTGTTTCAAAGAAGTCGACCAGGTTCAAGAAGCAAGATCTGTCCTTAACGAAGCCGAATTGGGTAGGATCCAGTGTCTGGAGGTTCCCAATGTCTTTGTTTATGATTTCCATGATGATACGCTCCACAGCTTTGCAGACCAGGCTAGTCAGGCTTATAGGGCGATAGTTTCCGGGGTCTGTTGTGGCAGCACCTTTGTGGAGTGGGACCACTGTTGCTGTACGTCATTCCTTGGGTAAATATCCTGTAGTAAGGCTGAGACTGAACAGTGACTTTATATGAGGGTTTAGTTCTTCTTGGAGCTCGTGTAAAACGCAGCCCAGGACACCGTCTGGTCCCATTGATGCTGTGTTTTTTGCTTTGGAGAGGGCAGCTCTCACCTGTGCATCTGTGATCTCAGGAAGGCTACACTCTGTTGGGATAGACATTTGCTCTTTTGGGGGGGAAGAGAGAGAGAAGTTTGCACTGAACCTTTCTGCCAGGATGTTGGCAATGTCTGTGGGTTCAGTGTATGTTTTGTCATTTTGCACTAACTCAGAGCATATCTGGGAGTTGCCTCCCAGGTTTCTGACATAACTAAAGAATGCCTTGTGATTATCTTTAGTGTCTTGTGCAATTTTTCTTTCGAAGCTGGCCTTAGATGATTTTATGAGGGATCGTAGTTTCTTGCTAGTACTGATCAGTGACACCTTCCCTTTTTGGGATTTTGCTCTGTCATGTAGCAGCTTTCTCCTTCTGTTGTATAGCTTATTTATGGCCGGGGTCCACCAGACAGGTCTCCTGCCTTTGGAGGAGTGAGTCTTGGTTTTATTTGGGAAAGCATGCTCCATGCATTCCTGTAGGTGTCCACAGAATGCTTTTGTAAAGGATTCTGCATTTTGGGCCATATTTTCCACTGGCCCGAGGGCTTTGAAGGATTCCACCTCAGTTTTGAGAAGTGTGAAGTTTGCTTTTGAGAAGTTCTTCACCGTGGTTTCCTTGGCTAGGGGTGGGGACGGAATATGGATGTCCAGTGAGATTTGTTTATGGTCTGATCTTACCAATGAGGGGTATACTCTGGTTTGGAACATAAAGACCCCATGTTGGTGATGACCAGATCCAATATGTTTTCCCCTCTTGTGGGAGTGGTGACCAGTTGTTCCATAGCATTTGAGTTTATAAATTCTAGGAACCGTTGCGCGAGGGTGTTTGGGCTTGAGTAGTTTTCCCAATCGATGCTTGGGTAGTTGAAGTCACCCAATATAATAGTGTTTGGAGAGACCTTCATATTCTCCAGTGTTCTCAGGAAAGCCGAGTAAGGTTCCTGTGTTTGGGAGGGGTGGTCTGTAGCAGGCTACAAACTGAAAGGCAGTTTTTCCCACTGTTAGTTGCACATGGATGGTCTCCGATGCTTCGGTGCCACTAACCTGGAGGTGTGGGTATTTTTGATAAATATGGATACTCCCCCTCCTTTTGTGGTTCGGTCCGTGTTTTGGGGCCGGAAAACATGGTATGAAGTATAACCTGTTAGTGCTGGGGTGCTCTCGGAAGCCTTGAACCAGGTTTCTGTTACTGGACAGATATCGATATTCTCCATACTGAGGAGAGTCTCGAGTGCGTGCATCTTGAGATTTAGACTTCTGGCATTGAGCAGCATTACCATTAGTGTTTTTTTCTTTGTGTTGTTTATGGGGGTGGATTTGTCTTTTGAGCCTTGCCTAAAAAAGGCACTATAGGGGAGGCAAGAGCCTTTGCCAGTATTCGAAAACCCAGGGGAGACAGGTGCAAGCCATCCCTAGCGAAGCAACGTGGCTTGTCGAGCATGTCATCCCAGGCTGACAGACACTGGATCCCCTTTGAATGACACCAATACTTTAGCCAATTGTTAAAATTGATCATTTTGTCTTTATACTGTGGCATCATTCCTGGTGAGGGTAAGATGCTACTCAAGGTCAGGGCATACCGGCCTGGGCAACATGATCAAAGAGCTCCTGTACGTCTTTTTTCATGTAGTCCAGGGAGGTACGTCTCAGGTTATTCACACCAGCATGGACAATGACGGAGTCATATTTGTACTTGCTTTGGAGTGACCTGAGTGCTTGTGTTATGTGGCGGATCCTGGCACCCGACAGGCAGCTTACAGTAACCTTCTCCTTGTTCAGCCTGGTGAGTGGGACATCAGTGTGTCTGACGATAAAGTCACCTATTACAAGTGTATTAGGTGTGTTGTTTAGCCTTAAGAGCTGTGACTGTGTGGCACACTGACTTTGTGAGCTATGTGCTACGTGGATATTGCTTCGTGGTAGGTGTTGCTTGGATGTCTGCTTTGGAGGTCTCTGCTGCTTAGGCAGATTTTTATTTAGAGCCTCCGAGTATGTTTTTGTGTGTTTATGTGTTTGGTCTGCTGATGCGATAGGTCTATGTGAGACTGGATTTGTGGTGTGTGTGGTTACCTTCTACTCCTGACAGGCTGTGCCAGTACTGGGTTGAGAGAGCTTAGCCTCCAGTTTGGCTATATAGTTGCATCTCTCACATATATTTGAGCTTGTTGGGAGGAGGAGAGGGTGGTCTGTATACATAAGGCAGTTGTAACATTTGTCTCAAGATTCCCAGATTCACCAGCTGAACTGGAGAGTAAACTCAAAACTGACCTTTGGACATGCCTGAATAATACAGGGAACTACCTATTGACTGATCAGAAAGAACCAATAGGGAGCAAGTGCTTAGAAGGAGTATAAGAAGATGTAGTGCTTTAAATTGTGTTTACCTATGAGATTACTTATCCGAGCAAGTGCAGGGCTTTAGAATGAAAATAGAGTGCTTAATTAGAGATTTATAGCAGTTCTAAGGGAAAAAGTGAAGAGCAGACTTTGTAGAGCCGGGAATAGTTTAAGGAAAAAGCAACAACCACAAGTTCCACCGAAAAATTTAATAAAAAGCTTAGGTTATCTTCTCTGACGTCTCGGCCAAAAGCCTTCAAGGCTTTTGGCCGAGACGTCAGAGAAGATAACCTAAGCTTTTTATTAAATTTTTCGGTGGAACTTGTGGTTGTTGCTTTTACCTATCGTGTTCCAGGGTGCTGTTGTTTCATTTTCCGGGAATAGTTTAAACCTGTTTAAGCGGCGCTGCCCAACGCTGCTCTGTGAGCAAGACTGCGCTAAAAGAGAGTTGCAGGGTTTTAAGAGAGAGAGATCAAGGAGTTTAGAATTGACCCAAAATTGCCAATAAAACTACAGCTTCTAGGCAGTAACCACTCCTACAGGGACAGGTAGGCTGCTCAGTGTTAACCACTGCCACTGGTGAACACAGAGACTTCCCTTTAGCCCAAGCAAGCACTGGCCTCCAAGAAATTTACAAACAGTTCAGAACAGCAAATCTGTAACTGAACTTTCTTAAATTTCAGAAAGTGGGGAAAAAAGCTAAATTTTTTTTGTTTTTTCTTTTTTTGTTTTAGTTTAAAGGTAGCAGAGATACACAAGTAGCAAAATATTCACAACAGTGCAATAAATGACCCCACACTTGAGTGCTAGGCCAAAGTCAGGCATAATGCAATTTTAAGAGAAAAAAACGATTTTAAATTAAGTGCAACACAGGAAATGCAGTAAACAGGCTCTAGATGTGTTCTAAATACTGTTTCTAATACAGATATAAACTTTAGCAAGCCAGAAAACGCCGAAAAGTAGGCGGCAAAGCAGTAAGTCTAAACAAAAAATCAGAAGAAAATACTTAAAATCTCAAAAGTGGCTCTTTTCGTCTCTCAGCATTTTCTCCCCTTGGAAGGTGCTTCAGCAACAACTAACAAGCCTGGAAAGACGCCAAAACCACGAGGCAGCAGGGTTTTAAGAGAGAGAGACCAAGGAGTTTAGAATTGACCCAAAATGGCCAATAAAACTACAGCTTCTAGGCAGTAACCACTCTTACAGGGACAGGCAGGTTGCTCAGTGTTAACCACTGCCGCTGGTGAACACAGAGACTTCCTTTTAGCCCAAGCAAGCACTGGCCTCCAAGAAACTTACAAACAGTTCAGAACAGCAAATCTGTAACTGAACTTTCTTAAATTTCAGAAAGTGGGAAAAAAGCAAAATAGTTTTGTTTTTTCTTTTTTGTTTTAGTTTAAAGGTAGCAGAGATACACAAGTAGCAAAATATTTACAACAGTGCAATAAATTACCCCACACTTGAGTGCTAGGCCAGAATCAGGTAAAATGCAATTTTAAGAGAAAAAAACAATTTTAAATTAAGTGCAACACAGGAAATGCAGTAAACAGGCTCTAGATGTGTTCTAAATACTGTTTCTAATACAGATATAAACTTTAGCAAGCCAGAAAATGCGGAAAAGTAGGCTGCAAAGTAGTAATTCTAAACAAAAAAATCAGAAGAAAATACTTAAAATCTCAAATGTGGCTCCTTTCTTCTCTCATCGTTTTCTCCCCTTGGTAGGTTCTTCAGCAACAATTAACAAGCCTGGAAAGACGGCAAAACCACGAGGCAGCAGGGTTTTAAGAGAGAGAGATAAAGGAGTTTAGAATTGACCCAAAAGTTTAAATCCTGCATAGGGGCAGGTTAACTGAGGTGATATCTAAGCAGAAATGCCTCCTTCAGAAATGCCTTACACACACACACATTTTATATATATATATATATATATATATATATATATATATATATATATATATATATATATATATATATATATATCTATAGTATCCGTACTGATTCCCGAATAAAATTTTCACCGAATCACTAACGGCCGGGCATACTTATGCAAAAGTGATTTTCACCGAAGAAGCACTTTTGCATAAGTTTGCCTGTTGCGGAGGTTGTACTACGGTGCGGATAAGGGAAAATTCCCTTTTCCCCACTGCAATGCAATCTCGGAGTGAGAATATTAAAGTAGGGGGGCTTGCCCACCTGCAAAAACGTTAATTTAATGTTTTTTTTTTTCTTTAACACACTTTAGCGAAAGCGCTTTTTTTGGTGAAAGCGCTTTCGATAAAGTGTGTTCAGTGATAGTGGATTTAGACTGTTGAACTTTCGTTCAACAGTCCTAGATCCATGTATATATATATATATATATATATATATATGTGTATATATATATATATATATATATATATATATATATATATATATATATATATATATATATATATATATATATGTATGTATATATACACACACACACACACACACACACACACACACACACACACACACACACACACACACACACACACACATATATATATAGAGAGAGAGAGAGAGAGCTAAAGACAAGAATTTCACACCATGATGAAAATTAGAAATGGCTGCTAAGTGAAATTTAACAATAAAGCAGATGGAGTCTGAAGAAGTCTCGCTAATAGTGAGACGAAAATAACTTCACATTTAATAAAGGAGTGTTCTTGTACTATTCTGGCTGTATTTGTAGCTTTTTGCAGTGGCTGGTGCTCTCTAGCTTTTTCGTGGTTTTTGGTTTGCTTGTATTCCTGCTGTTCAACCTTTGAATAGTACAATGTGTCACTGGCCATCTGAGGAGGTGGGAACCATGAGGTTAGTCTGAGGGACTGAAGGTTTATGTAAGGTTTGCCAGATGGATGGGACAAGGAGACGTCTGTGAAGCTGGAGGAAAAGCAGCTTCTCTAGTAGATTAAACCATAGGAGGGGAAAACAAACTTGTCCGGCCAGAGCAGAGCTATGACGTTGATCCTGACCTTGTGCATTGTTGTTTTCTACTGGAACTTCATTATGAGTGGAAACATGAGGAAGATGTAAAGAAGACCTGATGGCCCACACTGGACCACACTGTCCTGAAATGTACGTCTCTGAGTACAAATAAGGAAAAAATAACTGCTGCATTTGGGGTTGGTCAAGACTGTAACAAGATCACAGCAAGGTCTTCCCCAGTGGTAGAAGACTGCATTCACTGCTGATTGACTGAGGAATTATTCATGACCATAAGGCACTAGTAAGCATCAACTTAGCTTATTCACTACAGAGCTGGCCTGACTGGAATATGTGCAGCAATCAGAAAGTGGTATGCTGACATGGGCAATTCCACAGCCCCACTACCTCCTAACACAGTATACAAGAACAAGTCCGCCAGCCACTTGATGATGTACTAGACCACTGTAATGTTGATGGAGTGGAAGATGTTCTGTAGAGTCTACAGTGTTAGGAGGACTGTCCTCATCTCCATAATGCTGATATGCAGACAGGTCTATAATTGTGACCAGGCTGCAGACAGGATATTGTAGAATATATGGACTATATGCCCTCTACCCACCCAAGGACACAAACATTTCTGAAAACTATCACAGTGAGTAAGTGATGGACAAAGGAACAGTCCAGGTGAACCCACCACTGAAGCTGCTGATGGCAACCTTTGATGATAAAACTGGGAAGGTCACAGGATCTAAATTATTTATTTATTTTTTTTGCACCTTGCAGCTGACCATCGGCTGCCACTGGTGTCCCTCCTCATCCATTGGGTCTACTGGGTCTATATCATATGAGCGAATCGCACAAATTGTGAACACTCATAATACTGAATGTACCGGACCTGGAACTTCCTATTGTGGGGCTGCACACCCCCCGCTAAATATATATTCTAACTCCAAGATTACACTACAGTGAGGAAAGGGCAAATATCCCATTCTTCACTGTACCGCGATCTCAGAAAAAGCACTTTGAGGTCTGGTACGTTCGATATTATGAGCGTTCGCAATTTGCGTGATTCGCTCATACGCTATAGACCCGGGTCTACCGTGCTCTCCTAACTTACCTGTATTTAATACAATCCATGCTTGGGGCCAGTGAGGATACTGAGGCATCCTGGTGCAGCATCATATTGCTGACGGAGGTCCCACTTCTGCCTTAACTTCCCAAGTTCCTGCAACTGCCCATAACACCCTGTGTGTGTGACTTACCTTAGGTGCACCATGCTGATATGCTCCTCATATTTGCAAGGAGATGATATCAATAAGCAACTCTGCTCACCGTTCAGAAAGCACTCTATGGTTGGCTCACCGCCTCTGTCACAACACTTGGTCACTTTGTGTGCCCATGTACCCCCCCCCCCCCACACACACCAACAGGCATGCTGGTCTTCTCTTGCCAGCACCTCGGAGACCTGAGCAGTTAATCAAACCCAGGTTGCCTGGGCGTAGTCAGGCCGTTATCCCTCAATGCCGTGACATTGATTACACTGTCTGAATTCTAATTTCACTGGGCCCCAAGTGTTCACTGAAGTACACTCATTCTGTATCTCACAGAAGGACCCAAAAAAAATTGTTGCTGAGGCACACGGAAACAGCAGTTGATTTGGAGGCTGATAGGAGAGTGCAAATGGAAGACCAGCTCTTGTCAATTCTACCTGGTAGAAGACTGATTACATGTCCTTGTATCCAAGTGTTATTAATACAGGTCTGTACTTATAATTGCTGCAGCTCTGAATTCCTGATGTTCACTGAAATCCCCAGGCCCTGCACAGCTATGGTAAGTTGTCTTCTGCTCTGATCAGTGAATCCTTTCTTGGACTTGCCATGAGCCAAGTAAGGGAAAACTTGAATGCCCCTCAGCCAAGGTAAATTGCTACAGCTGCTGTGCATTTGGCAAACACTCAGGGGGATGTGGTGAGACCAAAGGGAAGGACAAGGAACTGAAAGTGACTGACTCTAGACATGCAGGAATCTCCTGCACTCCCTGGTCATCCTGATGTGCAATCACATGTTCTACAGATCGAGAAAGTATATTCAGTCTCCCTCCTGCAAACATAGGAAGATCAAAGCACACTGATTATCTGGAATTTTACTTTCTTTACAAAATGATTTAGGCCACTCTCATCTAACATGGGTCTGAGGTCCTTTGCCTTTTTGGGAACCAAAAAGTATCCTGAATAAATGTTGAATCCCATGTAGTCTGATGAGACATCTTAGATGGCCATTACTGATAAAAGGTCTGCTACCTCTATTTTGGATGTGTGCTTGGATGGGCTGGGATGTCCATATGTAAGGATGTGGCTTTTGATAGCTTAAGAAAGGAATGCTGTAGCCTCTAAATAGGACCTCCCTGATCCACTTGCCCTGCGTGATAAGATATAAAGGAATGTGCATGGAGACTCAACCCCTGACTGCCTCCAGAGAGGGACAGCTGAGCAAGTCTCAAAGGATTTTGTAGTTGTCCTAATGATGAGGACAGTGGGCAGTCTGCCTGTTCCTCTAGAGTGACACCTATTCTGGAAATCTCTGTGATTATACCGCTTTTTGTCAGAATACTGCTCAAACAGAAAAAGGCTGCTTTCCTTAAACTATAATATCCTGCACTTTTTTTAGTTAAGTGGAAATGTTTTTCAGGACAGGAGTACTTCTTCAGTCCAACTGATGTAAACATCTTTCCTACTTGGTCGTCACTTTTCTGCAGCTAACTTTTGTTTCACCAGAGGCTCAAAAATGGTTAAAGCTGCCATAAGGAGAATTAGTAAAAAATGCCTTGAACTAAAATTAGAATGCCCGAGCTAGGCATGGCAGTTAATGAGAATGCCTGACCCATGTGCCCTGGCTGCGCAGCCTAATATATTATGTAACAGTTTCATGAACAGGTTATTCACTTTGGCTAAAGTCACCATCTGGGAAAGTAGCTTTTATTGTTGAGTTCCCACCAGGCAACTTGTTCAGCATCTGTAAAGTTTTTTTCAAAGCTGCACTGAAACCTGGTCAAGTGCATCAGGTAATTCAAAGCACTGACAGAAGAGGTACCCAATGTGTATGCATGCTTTCTAAAATGGGTCAGTGTCTAGGACTCTCTGACAGCAGGATGAAATATTGGGCTCTTTTCAAAGGTATCTTTCTTAGGGGCAGTGGTTGCTACAATGGATTCAGTAGAAAGGGCCGTGCTCCAGCTTTCTTGGCTGGGGGTAGGGATGGATCTTGTCTAGCCTCCTTGGAATAGGTACATCACACCTGCTCTGTATTCCCCTCCCCTGCATGCCTAGCATCACATTATAACTAGCTGTACTTGGGGACCTATAGAATCCAACATCACCCCTGGGCCATACAGGCAAGTGTGCAGTGGCAGATAGACTAAGCAGATCCTGGACAGACCCTCACAAGTGGAAGCTCCACTCAGAAATCTTCCAGGACTTGATCGAGACATGCCATCTACTCTGCCCCCAAGCCTGACATCTATTTCTGTCTAAGTTCTGGCCTCCACCAGAACTCCATTATTTTTATTTATTATTTATTTATTTTACATTTGTTGCCTGGGATTGTCTGACTGAGCTAAAGAGCCCTTTTTCAGCGGAGGCCCGGGGAGAAAAGCTCCAACATATTATACAATTTTCATTATAAATTAGCATTAAACAGCAATGTTACAGGATTATTACAAGGCATTAAGTAGCAATACAATGTTATACAATGTCAATAATCAGTTGTATAGCATAACTATTTCAAGATGTATAAAAAGAAAATAGAAGTTATGTTCTTACCATAACGTTCCATGTTAGTTGTCTTCTTCTCGCCTTCTTCTTGCTGGATGGGTTCGGCCACTCTAAAAGCTCGAGAGTTGGTTCCACCGGCTCGAGGCTCCCCTATATCCCACAATGCTAGGCGTGAGTTACCTCAGATCTCGTTTGTAAGCTAGGCACTGCCTATAATAGTAGTAAAATAACTAGTAACAAAGTCCACCTCTATAAACAAGGGAGAAGGGTGACCTGCATCCTGAACCAGGAAATATGCACATCAGAGCATATACCTAAAGTAAAGAGGTGGTAGAAAGAGAGGTCACAATCAAGACTCCTCTAGGTCTGTCCAGGCCAGGGGAAGGAGGTGAGAAGGCGAAGAAGAAGACAACTAACATGGAACGTTATGGTAAGAACATAACTTCTATATGTTAAGTTGTCTATCTCGCCTTCATTCTTGCTGGATGGGACCGCGTCCCTAGCACCTTGTCCCGGGTGGCCTAACAGAACAGACTCTTGAGAACAGTGGAACCAAAGTTAGCTCTATGTCTAGAGGCTAAATCCAACTTATAATGAGAAATGAAAGTGTGAGGAGTAGCCCAAGTAGCGCTGCACAAATGGTGTCAATAGGCAGTCTATCTTGGAAGGCTATAGAAGTAGCCAAGGCTCTGGTAGAATGGGCTTTAGGTTTGCTAGGCAGCTTTTGGTGTCTAATTTCATACACAAGGGAAATCAGGGATGTTAGCCATCTGGATAATGATACCTTTGAAACTGAAAGTCCCTTTCTGCCTTCTGCATAAGAGACGAACAGCTGGTCAGATTTTCTGAATTGTTTTGTTCTATCCAAATAGTACCTTAACTGACGATGAACATCTAGCCAATGTAATCTTTGTTCAGATCTGTTAGAATATTCTTGAAAAACACCGGGTGGTCAATGCTTTGATTTACGTTAAGGCTATTTTAGGTAAAAGGACGGGTTGGTTGTAAGGATACTCTGTCCTTATGGAACAACAGATAAGCGACAGCTGAGTGCATGAAGTTCTGAAACTCTTCTAGCTGAAGTAATAGCTACTAGAAAGAGAGTCTTCCATGATAGTAATTTTAAGGAACAGGAGGATGCAGGTTCGAAAGGGGAGAGAATTAAAGAACTGAGAACTAAATTTAGGTCCCAAGGAGGAGGAGGATTTCAGAAAAACTCCCTTCAAAAAGCTTGTGGGACATGATGGCAGAATCTGAAATGCCCACATGAAAGTTAGAAATAGCTGCCAATTGAACTTTAAGAGTCGAAGGAGATGAACCTGCATGGAAGAGTTCAGCTAGAAAATCAAGGACCATTTGGATGGAAGCAGTGAAAGGATCTATTTCCTTCCTTGAGCCCAATAGGCTAAACGCTTCCACTTACTCAAATAAATCTTTATCAAAATATCTCGAACAGAGTGAGATATTTGGTTGGAATTGGAGGAACCAAGCAGTGAGGTTCAGAGAGGGAGAGGCGATGAAACTGACCCGACTGATGGATCAAAAGATCTGGAACTAGGTCCAGATGCCAAGGTCGCTCAACAGAAACTGATGTAGAAAGGGGAACCAAACCTGTCGAGGCCAGTAAGGAGCAATGAGGATCAAGGAGGCCTTCTGAGCGATAGCTTTCTGTATCACTTGAGAGATTAGTGGGAAGGGAGGAAATGCATACAGAAGTCCCGGGCCAAACTTGGACTAGAGCGTCTCTGCTGGGTGAATAGGGTGAAATAATCTCTGCACTTGCTGTTTTGGGGAGTTGCAAAAAGATCGCAGCAAGGCTGACCCCACTTGAGAAAAATTTCTCTCACTACAGAGTCTTTCAGAGACCACTCGTGAGGCATGAGGATAGCTCTGCTCAACTTGTCCGCAATTTGATTGGACTTCGCTATCAGAAACCGCTGAGAAGAAATCGCCCATTGCCACAGTCTGAGGGACCTGGTTCCGCCTTGTTTGTTGATATACCACACTACAGACATATTGTCCGTCTGGATTGCTATCGTTCCCAAGGGAAGAGAGTCTTGAAGGGCTTGCAACGCTAAAAGCACTGCTCTCATCTCTAGAACATTTATGTGCAAGTGGCATTGCCATGTGCCCTGGACAGTTCTGCCCTGATAATGCCCCCACCCGATCAGGGAGCTGTCAGAGTAGCAGCCCGGAGGGAAGGAACAAAGGGTCTTCCCAATAAGAGCTGAGGGAAGACATCCACCACAGAAGATGATTTCTGCATGTTTGTGTGATTATAATGGTGTGAGACATTGGAAGTTGCTGAAGAGCATCCATTGAAGGATTCTCATGTGGAACCTGGCTAATGGAAGCAAAGGTATGGCAGCCGCCATAATCCCCAACACTTTCAGAACTAACCTGGCTTTGATTCTGTTGCTGCTGAAGAGGAGAGACCATTTTGTGTATGTCTGTTATTCTCTGATCTGTTAATATGTTGATTGTGTCTAGATTTATGCCTATGAAAAGTAATAATACGACAAGGCGACAAAACAGACTTTTCGAAATTAGGCAGTGGAGGACCAAGGCAGGGCCCCCAATTTGAAAATGACTGGTTCCCAGCCTGAAGCGGAGGAATCTTCTGGAGCGTCTTTTCATTTTATGTGATAGTACGCATCCTGAAGATCTATAGAGCACATCCAGCTTCCCTTTCCCAGAAGGGGAAGGATGGACTGCAGCGAAATCTTGTTTTCTTGACTGACTTGTTCAAGATACTGAGATCCAAAATTGGTCTCCAGTCCCCTTTGGAACTAAAAGAACCTGGAGTAGATTCCGGATCCTTGCTGGTCTGCTGGAACTGGCTGAATTGTCTTTTTGCAAGCAGCTTTGAAATTTCCAAAGCTGCAAGATCCTTTTGCCCGGGTGGAACATCTGGAAGGGATTTTGATTGGTTTGGAATGCGAAAGAAGGGAATGGAATAACCCTCGAAATGATGGACTGTGCCCATTTGTCTTGAGTCAGGGATAGCCAGGCTTTTGGGTACAGTGATCAGGGATGCTGAAAGGGCTTATCAGAGAAGACTTCTCCATGGACCTGCCTCTATTGTTGTTCCCCCTCTGCCTCTGGTGGGGAACCGACTTGCGCCGCCAGGCGAAGTCCCTTGAGATTGTTTACGGAACCACATTTTCCCACTTTTCTGGCCTTTGGGGTAAGGCCTAGAAGGAGTAGAAAACCTAGTCAAGGTTTCTTTCACTTGAGGACCAAAAAGAGATGATCCATCAAACGGGAATTAGTGAAAGACGTTTTAAAGGGGTCCAAAGTTGCATAACCGCATCCAGGCGTTGCCGCGTAAGGCCACACCTGTCCCTGCGGCCCTGCTCGCTCCATCAGCCGCATAAGAAAGGAGGCATGGAGGAGTTAGCTATGGAGTTCAGGGTAGCCAGCTGACTGTTCATCTTGTCCTGAAAAGCCGCAGCTGTAGGATCCTTCAACATATCACTCGCTTCCTTGATCAAGTCCCTTTGAAGACGAGTAAAATGGCATAGGTAGTTCAGATTGCAAAAGTGCTGACGAGAACATCCGCTTCCCATACCTGTCCATAGACCTGGATTCCTTGTTAGGTGGATGGACAGGCATCGAAGGATCAGCTAGTTCCTTCTTGGTGGCAGCAGCTACCACCATAGCATCCACAGAAACACCTTTTGTGAGGAATTGCTTGTCAGTTGGTGCTGTTATAAATTTGGAGGGTCTCCTGGGGTAGGGTCCACTGAATCAGGAGCCGTCCAGGCCTTCTTGCAACCACCTGCATGAGGGGATCAAAGGGGGACACCCAGGAGGTGGAAGGACGAGCCAACGCCTCAAGGTACACAGATTCATCCTCAGAGGTTAAGGGGCTGGCAATTTCCCCTCTGTTTCAGGATCTCTAGAAAGAGACATCTTCAGAAATCCTCTAAATCTGTGTCAGAGGTGACAGACTCAGGTGAGTCTAAGTGCTTCCTCTTACACTTTCTCTTCCTAGGGGCTCCCCTGCCAATTCAGGAGAGGCCTCGAAGAGGATGAGATCCCACAGGGATTCTTGAGGAGCTTGCTCTCTGCGGTCTGGAATGAGGGAGTGAGTCGACATAACCAAAGGCACGAAGTGGGAGGGACGGGGCCGACTGTGGAGTCGAACAAGGTTCCAACACATGACCTCGAATGCACCCCTGTCAGGCAGAGCCAGAGGTCCCCCCCAGAAGCTGAGAACCTCCCTCGGCACCGACAGAGATGGCTCGGAGGCCGATGTGAGGAGAACTCTCTCAGCCAGAGCACGAGGAGAGGAGGGGGTGGGACAAGGGTCCGATGCCACTCACCCCTCAGAGCCGACGAGGGAAGCCCGGCGCCGAGATTCTTCAAAAGACAAATGTAGCTCAAAGGAGGAGGAATATTAATTGGGACAAGCTGAGGCATCGACTGATGAGTCGGACTCTGGAGCATTTGGGCCAGTGCCTCGGATTTCAAAAGTCTACTCACTACCCTCTGGAGGTCGTGATCTGATAGCCTCGATGACCTGGAGGAGTGAGATCTATGCTCCGTTCAGACAGCAGGGAGATGCTGGAGAAAATGAACGAGCCCAGGGACGGTGACCTCGATCTCTTTCTAGATGTCGGCTCCAATGGTATGATCCGAAGCCGACTATGACTTCTAATCCTGCCTCCCGGGAGCCCAGGAAACCACTGAAACAGCAGTCACAGACTCATCGGCTCCAGCAGCCGATGAAGCAATAGGCTAGGCCTCGACTCTGAAGCTGGAGCCGAGGTCAGAAGGTTTCCCAGAAGACACAGGAAGGGAACCTTCAGGCTTAATTAAACCCTCAAAATGAGTTTATTTTTTTCTCCTGCAGGACTCTAGGGCTGAAGCCATGGCATACAGCACAAGAGTCCCTGTCAGAGACATTTTCTGACAGCAGTCAGTCACACTTGAAGCCTGAGACCTTTGTATCCTGGACATACTCAAGGAACCTGAAGTGTAATCACACACAAAAAAACACACACACACAGATTACACTGATAGGATTAAAAGGGAATTATTTAAAACTAAAGGTAAGTTAATAAAATCCCTAAGTAACACATACACACTTCTATGGAAAGGGAAGGAAGGGCCTTTAGGGAAGAACTAAGTGTTCTTTATAAAAGGAGGAGCTGGAAAGATAGTAAGGGATAAACAAGTCCACTACACTAAGTGGGAAGAATTTTACACTAACTAGCCTAAGTTTAAAGAATTTTAAACTAGTTTAATCTTTCACTAACCTGGAGCCGGTAGAAAACACACCTCGATCTGAGGTAACTCACGCTAGCATTGTGGGATATAGGGGAGCCTAACCCATCCAGCAAGAATGAAGGCGAGATAGACAACTTAACATTATGTCATTAAGATGAGTATAGTTTTTGGGGTAAGTGGTTACAAAACCCCAGTTTTATCATAATGTAGTTGCATGAAGGCAAGACAATTACAATATAATGTTTCTCTGAGGCAATTTGCTTAATAGATTTTAGAAGACAGTAGAAAGAGTAGTCAAGAAAGATTAGAGAAAGCTAGTGGGAAGTGTGAGTTAAGGGCAGAAAGTAGATTAAGGTATGAGAAGTAGGGGATGTTTAAGGAGGGAGAGTGCAGTGACAGGACCAGTGACTTTTAAAGTGCTCTTTGGTGGCTGTCTTAAATTGTTTAGGATGTGTAAGGGTCCTGATTTCTAGTGGGAGCCTATTCCAGGCAATAGAGGGCTGATAGTGATACATGTTGTGTCCAAATTTAGACTTGGGTTTGTAGATTTGTAGTAGGTCTTGGTTAGAGCTTTGGAGAGGTCTGGAGGGAGAATAATGGGAGATCAGAGGGGATAGTGCTGGGCAGTAGGAAGGCTGGTATAGGATAGAATGGATGATATGGAGCTGACAGAGAAGAAGCTGGTGGAGTAATTCAAGCCAGTTTAGGTGTTTTAGAGACAGACGGTGATGGGATTCGTAGGTTTGTTGGGCAGCGAATCTAGCTACCTTGTTGTAGGTAGATTCGAGTTTGGTCAGGAGTGCTGAGTTAAGATTTGTGAGAATTTGAGAATGAGAAGTTATGTACCTACCATAACGTTCCATGTTAGTTGTCTTCTTCTCGCCTTCTTTCTTGCTGGATGGGTTCGGACACGGCCTATACTAAAGCTTGAGAGCTAATTTTACCAGCTTGAGGCAACCCTATATCCCATGATGCTAGGCACTAACTACCCAGACCTCGTTTGGTAGCTGAGAACATAGCAAATTTTTACCTCCCAACCCAAGGGAGAGAAGGAAAGGGGGAAAAAATCCCATGTGCTACTACCTGAAGGTATAGTTACCCAAGGATAACCAGTTTAGTCTTCAAATTATGAAGGGTGAAGACCCTGATAAAAAAGGGAAATCCTTTCGGTCTATCCAGGCTAGGGGGATGGTGGGTGGGGGATAACTAACATGGAACGTTATGGTAGGTACATAACTTCTCAATGTTAAGTTGTCAATCTCTCCTTCATTCTTGCTGGATGGGACCGCGTCCCTAGCACCTTCATCCCGGATGGCTCATTGGAACAGGCTCTTGAGAATGGCGGAACCAAAATTTGCCCTGTTTCTGGAGGCCATGTCTAATTTGTAGTGTGTAATAAAGGTATGAGGAGAGGCCCATGTGGCTGCTGAACAAATAGTATCCATTGGCAATCTAGCTTGAAAGGCTGTTGATGTAGCTAAAGCTCTGGTTGAATGGGCTCTTGGCTTAGAAGGTAATTCTTTACCTCTGAGTTGATAGATATAGGTAATCACAGAGGACAGCCATCTAGACAAGGTTACTTTGGATACCGGAAGGCCCCTTTTACCTTCCGCATAGGACAGAAAAAGCTGTTCAGATTTCCTAGTTTGTTTAGTTCTGTCCAGATAATAACGGAGCTGACGATGAACATCGAGATAATGCAGTTTTTGCTCTGCCCTGTTAGAATAATTGGGAAAGAAAACTGGGAGATCGACAGATTGATTTAAATTTGCCTGAGAAGCAACCTTGGGCAAAAAGGACGGGTTCGTTCTGAGAGAAACCCTGTCTTTGTGGAAAACTAGATAAGGAGGACGAATGCAAAGGGCATGGAGTTCTGATACTCTCCTAGCAGAAGTTATGGCAACTAGGAAGAGAGTTTTCCAAGAGAGCAACTTTAAAGAACAGGAAGCCGCAGGTTCAAAGGGAGGAAGAATCAGGGATGTTAAAATCAAATTTAAATCCCACTGTGGTGGGGGGGGGTCTTTAATTGGGGGTTTGAGCAAAAAGATACCCTTAAGGAGGGCTTTACAAAGCTTGTGGGACATGATGCTGGAATCCAATAGGCCTATGTGAAAATTTGAAATGGCCGCTAACTGAACCTTCACAGTAGAAGATGAAGAGCCTGAATTAAAAATTTCCGCTAGGAAATCTAGGACTGACTGTATAGGAGCAGTGAAGGGATCTATATTCCTAGCCTTTGCCCAGAAGGAAAAACGCTTCCATTTACTAGCATAAATCCTTCTGGTAGAGGACTTAAGGGAAGCTACAATAATATCACGGACAGAATTGGAAATCAGGGGAAGCCTGGCTAAGGATGGAAGTGGAGCAACCAAGCTGTGAGGCTGAGAGATTGGAGGGATTGGTGCAGCCGCCCTGACTGGTGGGCCAAAAGATCTGGCACTGGGTCCAGTTGCCAAGGCTGTTCCAAAAGGTAACGATGCAGGAACGGGAACCATATCTGTCGAGGCCAATAAGGGGCAATGAGGATCATCCTGGCTCTCAAGGCGGTAGCTTTCTGAATCAACTGAGTGATTAATGGAAAGGGGGGAAAAGCGTATAGAAGTCCCCGAGGCCAATCGTGGACTAGAGCGTCTCTAGGGGGATGGCCTGGAAGGGGAAAGAGGGCGAAGAAGTCGAGGCACTTGCAGTTTTGAGGTGCTGCAAAAAGATCGCAGCAAGGAGGGCCCCACTTCTGAAAAATCTCCTCCGTTAATGATTGCTTGAGAGACCACTCGTGTGGCATGAGAATAGCTCTGCTCAACCTGTCCGCTATGATGTTGGACTTCCCGGGGATATGCATTGCTATCAGAAACCGCTGAGAAGAGATCGCCCATTGCCAAAGTCTGAGTGCCTCTCGACACAGGGGATAGGACTTGGTTCCGCCCTGCTTGTTGATATACCACACTACGGACATATTGTCCGTCTGAATTGCAATAGTCCCTAAAGGAAGAGAGTCTTGGAGGGCCTGCAACTCCCAAAAGCACTGCTCTCATCTCCAGGACATTTATGTGCAGGTGGCATTCGAAAGGTTGCCATGTGCCCTGGACTGTCCTGCCCTGAAAATGCCCCCCCCCGATAAGGGAGGCATCTGTTGTGACAGTGGCGACCGGAGGGGAAGGAACAAATGGTCTGCCCTGAAGAACTTGAGGGGAGAAAATCCACCAAGACAGATGTTTCTTGCAAGATATAGTTATTATTATTTTGTGTGTCAAAGGAAGCTGTTGGAAGGACCACTGGGAGAAGAGCATCCACTGAAGGAGCCGCATGTGAAAACGAGCAAGAGGAAGTAGTTTGATGGCTGCCGCCATGAGACCTAACACTTTTAGGACAAACCTGGCCTGGATTCTTTTGCTCTGAAGTAGGATATGAACGTGATTTCGAATATCTAAAACTCTTTGCTTGGTTAATTTTGCTGAGAGCTGTATGGTGTCCAAGGTGGCACCTATGAAGGTAATAGACTGACAAGGCGACAAGGCAGACTTTTCGAAATTTATGGAAATACCTAGCCCTTTGCAAGTTTGAATGGTGTAATCTCTGGCAAGAAGAAGCTGATGCCTGGTGGTGGCAGTAAGAAGACAGTCGCCTAAATACGGAAACAACTGGGATCCTTGACGTCTCAGATGAGAAGTGACCACTGCCATGCATTTGGTGAACACTCGGGGGGCTGTAGTAAGACCAAAGGGCAGGGCCCTGAACTGGTAGTGAGTGGCCCCCAGCCGGAAGCGGAGAAACCTTCTGGAGCGCCTGTGAATTTTGATGTGATAGTACACATCCTGAAGGTCCACTGAGCACATCCAATTGTCCTGACCCAGAAAGGGTAGAATGGACTGTAGAGTGACCATCTGGAACTTCGTTCTTTTTACAGACTTGTATCCAGTATTGGCCTCCAGTCCCCTGTCTTTTTTGGTACCAAAAAGAACTTGGAGTAGATTCCGGATCCTAGTTGGTCTGCTGGGACTGGCTGGATGGCTCTTTTTGTTAGCAGTTTTGAAACTTCTAGTACTGCTTGTTCCCTTAGACTGGGTGGAATGTCTGGGAGGGGCCCTTTTGACCGAGTTGGGGTGTGGATAAAGGGAATTTTGTAACCCTCGGATATAATCGACTGTACCCATTTGTCTTGTGTGAGAGAAAGCCAGGCTTCTGGGTACAGCGATAATCTTCCCCCGACTGCCTCAGAAGGTGGACAGTCAGGCAGCTTCTCAGGGATACTGGAAGGGTTTATCAGAGAGAGACTCTCTGTTACCCTGATTCTGCGGACCTCCTCTGTCTCTAGGGCGGCGTCTGTTGTTGTTCTCCCCCCTGCCTCTCAGGGGAAACTGACCTCTTGCGTCAGGTGTGACTCCCTGAGATTTGCGGAACCACATTTTCCCACCCTTTTGACCCTTAGGATAGGGTCTGGACGGGCTAGAAAAACGGACTCCTACGGCAGAAAGAGTCTTGCCATATTGTTCGCATCTGGTCAACGTATCCTTCACTTGAGGTCTAAACAACGCCGAACCATCAAAGGGGGAGTTAGTGAAGGACGCCTTGAAGGGGTCTGCAAAGTTGCAAAGCCGCATCTAGGCATGAATCCTTAAAGCCACGCCTGTGCCTGCGGCTCTACTCGCTCCATCGGCTGTATAGGAAATAAGCCGCATGGAGGAGTTGACAATGGGAGTTAATTTTGTCCTGAGACCCCGCAGCTGTTGGATCCTGTAGAGTATCACCCATTTCTTTGAGAATGTCTCTGAAGGCGGGTGAAATGGCACAAGTAATTCAGTGACCGCATGGCGAAGGTCGCTGAAGAGAACATCCGCTTGCCGTACCTATCCATAGTCCTAGATTCCTTATTAGGAGGATGGATAGGCACTGAAGGATCGGCCAGTTCCTTCTTAGTGGCTGCAGCCACCACCATGGCATCAACTGGGACACCCTTAGTTAAGAATTGTTTATCTGACAGGGCTGTGATAAATTTGGAGGGCCTCCGTTGGGTGGGTTCCGTCGTATCAGGGGCCATCCATGCCTTCCGTGCCACCACTTCCATGAGGGGGTCAAAGGGCAGAGACACCCAGGAGGTGGAAGGGCGAGAACCAAACGCCTCCAGGTATACCGACTCGTCCTCGGAAGGATTAAGGGTAGACCAGTTCCCCCTCTGCTTAAGGATTTCAAGGATGTCAGAAAAGGAGACATCCTCAGAGGGGGACCGTGGGGACCCTTCTGACTCATCCAAGTCGGTATCAGATGTGATGGACTCAGGGGAGTCCACATGCTTCCTCTTACATGTCCTCTTTTGAGGGGGTTCACCTGATGGATCAGGGGAAGCCTCAGAAGAGGAGGATATTCCCAATGGGGAAACCTGAGGCATTGGGTCTCTACGGTCGGGAATGAGAGAGTGGGTAGAGACCGCAGCAGCCACTACAGTGGGAGGAGCTGATGGAGCTGACCGTGGGGCAGGCATAGGGGCCAGAACGCTCCTCATGACCTCGAAGGCGCCCCTATCAGGCAGGGCAGAGGGCTCCCGTTCCGAAGAGATAGGAACCCCAGCCGGCACCGAGAGGGATGGCTCCGAAGCTCCGAGAGGGAGAACGGGGTCGGACAAGGGTCCGATGCCACTCGCCCCCTCGGAGCCGACGAGGGAGTCCAAGCGCCCGGATCCCTCCATGGATGGGACCATGGAAGAGATCGGAGCAGACGACGGAGCCGAAGGGGGAAGTATCAGCTCCGATGTCACGACGGTCAGGGCTCCGAGGAGCTCCGGCTCCGAACTCAGGGGCAGAGTCGGAGGAGGAATCGAAGATGGTATGGGGAAAGCCACTGTCTGTTGAGACAGGCTGTGAAGCATTTGGGCCAGTGCCTGAGACTTTAGGAGACTACTAGCCACCCTCTCAAGGTCATGGTCAGAAAGCCTGGAAGACCAAGAGGAATGGCTCCAATGGCTCCGCTCCGAGAGCAAAGGCGATCTCGGAGCCGAGTGAATGGACTCCAGGGAAGGAGACCTAGATCTTTTGCAGGTGGAAGATGGCACCGAGACTAGTGGTGCCGATGGAGCCAAAGACACGTCGGCTCCAACCGGAGTCGACTTAGGAGACAGAGTCTTTGAGGCATCGGCTCCTGCCGGAGCCAATGCAGAAGACTGCGACATAGCCGTATCGGCTCCAGCTGGAGCCGATCATGACGCAGTAGGTAAGCCACCAGCAGAAGGCTTGGAACATGGAGCCGACGGTTTGGATGGCTTCGAAGGTTTACCCGGCAAGGACTTAGCCGGGGAACCTTCGGGCTTTAATAAGCCCCTCAAAATTAACTTATTCCTGCGCTCCTGCAGGACTCTTGGACTGAACGCATGACAAACAGAACAAGAGTCCTGCAGGTGCAGGGGTCCCAGGCAATAAACGCAAGAAGTGTGACCATCTGTCAGCGACATTTTCTGACAGCACAAGTCACACTTCTTGAAGCCTGAGATTTTAATGTCTTTAGACATTAAGGCTGTTAAAGAAGAAAGAAAAGGAAAAAAAAAATCTTCCTTAGAAGCTAAAACACACACACACAAAGTAAAAATAAAGGTTTATAAAACCACGCACACCTAACTGTCCAATACAAGGGAAAAAAACGGAAGGACCTAAGGCCTAACCTTAACAGGGGAGGGATAAAACTTTGGGATTTAGGGATAAGACCAAAAAAGGGACTCAACGGGAGTAGGTATAAGTACTATACTATCTGATTACAAAATAAAGGGGAAAAAATCCCTAAGAGAAGAGAAGAAAAATATTAATTTTTCACTGACCTGTGGAGCCGGTAAAAAAAGCACCTCGCTAGCGAAAGCGGCAAACGAGATCTGGGTAGTTAGCGCCTAGCATCATGGGATATAGGGTTGCCTCGAGCCGGTAAAATTAGCTCTTGAGCTTTAGTATAGGCCGAGTCAGAGCCGAGGATCGGCTCCGAACCCATCCAGCAAGAATGAAGGCGAGATTGACAACTTAACATTTGTACATTAGACTGGGTAGAAGGTAGGTAAGAGAGAGTAATCTTGGCTTCAGAGGTAAGGAAGTTCTTGTTACGGTAAAGGAGCCCTAGTTTTGAATGAGTCTTTTTGATACAGTTATTAACATGCAAGTCAAATTTAAGCTGATCGTCGATGGTTACGCCTAAGAGTTTAGTACTGGATTCTACCTGAATGGGAGTGTTATTAAGGGGCTGTATGGAGAAGGAGGGTTTAATATTGTTGAACTTTTTAGGTAGAGTAACAGCTTGTTTTTTTTAGGGTTAAGGATGAGCTGGTTGTTGGAGAGCCATGTTTCAACTAAGTTAAAAGATGCCTGAGTAGATTAAACAGATGTCAGCATGCCCCTCCCTCCCAGGATGGGAATATCCCTGCTAGCTCCATCAGGTGCCAGAGCAAGTAATCAAACTTGCCTGGGCTGTAGTCAGGACTCTATCCCTTAATGCCATTGGAGTGGCCAGTTGGCTATGACCCTGCTGTTTCATCAGTTCTACAATCTGTACAAACTTGGGGTCAGCAAGGAAAAACTGGGAAACCTCCACTTTTAGATCAGTATTTGGGGTGGTAGACTCCTTAGGGCAGTCTGGGTGCTTTCCTTTGCATATCCTCTTCCTGAGTGCACGGGGGGGGGGGGGGTCCACATCAAACTGTACAGCAGAGAAATCAGCAACAGATACCTCTACTCTGTCTGCAGTGGCTTTACACTCTTTTGCTCATCTGGGACAAGGATAACAGGTCCAGTTCCCAACATTGACAGCTGTTGGGGGTGGATCCGATTACTGTATCAACTCCAAGGGGGTATGGACCAAGTGAGAAAAAGAAGTTATGTACCTACCATAATGTTCCATGTTAGTTGTCTTCTTCTCGCCTTCTTTCTTGCTGGTTGGGTTCAGGGCCGATCCTTGGCTCTGACTCGGCCATCTTCAAAAGCTCGAGAGCTGCATACTGGCTCGAGGCCACCCCATATCCCATGATGCCTGGCGCTAGATACCCAGATCTCATTTGGTAAGTCTAACTGCAGACATAATAAGGAAAGGATCCTATCCTGGAATATATAAAACCTCCAGACAGGCTACTAGGCAGAAAGGAATAGCCAGAGAAGACACAGCTACTGAAAAAAACATAAGTAACTCTTCTTGGTCTACAAGGATAGGGGGATGGAGGGTGGGACGCAAGAAAGCAGGCGAGAAGAAGACAACTAACATGGAACGTTATGGTAGGTACATAACTTCTTTATGTTAAGTTGTCTTTCTCACCTTCATTCTTGCTGGTTGGGACAGCGTCCCTAGCACCTAAAATCCTGGGTGGCTCATCAGAACAAACTCTTCAGAACATTGGAACCAAAATCTGTTCTGTTTCTGGAAACCACATCCAACTTATAATGCGAAATGAAAGTATGTGGGTTGGCCCACGTAGCCGCAGCACAAATAGATTCCATGGGCAACCTTGCCTGAAAGGCCACCAAAGTGGCTAAAGCCCTAGTGGAGTGACCTTTTGGTTTAACAGGTAATTGTTTATTCCTCAGTTGATAGATAAATGTGATGAAAGAAGTCAACCACCTGGACAAGGTTACTTTTGAGACTGGAAGACCTTGTTTACCCTCAGCATAGGAAAGGTCCGATTTCTTGATATCCTTAGTTCTATGTAAATAGAAACGTAGTTGCCTGTGAACATCTAACTGATGCAACTTATATTCCGCCCTGTTGGAGTGGCTGGGAAAAAACACAGGGAGGTCTATGGACTGATTCAAATTATTTTCTGAAGAGACCTTAGGAAGGAAGGAAGGATTAGTCCTGAGAGCAACCCTATCATTGTGGAACACTAGGTATGGAGGACAGGTACAAAGAGCCTGCAGTTCCGAAACTCTTCTGACTGAAGTAATGGCTACCAGAAAGAGAATTTTCCAAGATAAAAACTTCAGGGAACAAGAAGCTGCAGGTTCGAAGGGAGGTAATATTAGAGAAGCTAAAATCAAATTTAGATCCCACGGAGGTGGAGGATCTCTCACTGGAGGCCTGAGCAGAGTGGTCCCTTTGAGAAAGGCTCTACATAGCTTATGCGACATGATATTATTTCCCGACAGGCCAATGTGAAAATTTGAAATTGCAGCTAACTGAACTCTAACTGTAGCGGAAGCGGACCCAGAATAAAAGAGTTCCGCAAGAAAATCCAAAATGTGGTGTATAGGGGTCTATACTCTTAGTCTCTGCCCAGTAAGAAAAACGTTTCCACTTACTAGCTTAAGTTTTACTAGTGGTAGACTTGTGCGAAGATAAAATAATTTCCCGCACAGACGGGAAGATATCTGGAAGCCTGGCTAAGGTTGGAAGTGGAGCAACCAAGCAGTGAGCTGGAGAGATTGCAGGGATTGGTGCAGCCCGCCTGATTGATGGATCAGAAGGTCTGGAACTGGGTCCAGAGTCCAAGGCCGCTTGAGAAGATGGTGATGCAGGAACAGGAACCATATTTGTCGAGGCCAGTAAGGAGCAATGAGGATCATTTTGCACCCCAAAACGATAGCTTTCTGTATCACTTTTGGAATAAGGGGAAACGGAGGGAATGCATAAAGAAGTCCCTGAGGCCAATCGTGGACTAGAGCTTCTCTGGTGGAATGTCTGGGAAGTGGAAGGAGAGAGAAGAATTTGTTGCACTTGCTGTTGAAGGGGGTGGCAAAAAGGTCGCAGCAAGGTGGCCCCATTTGCGGAATATTTGGTCCGCAACTACTTGATTCAGAGACCACTCGTGGGGCATGAGAATTGCTCTGCTCAGCCTGTCTGCTATGACGTTGGACTTCCCAGGGATGTGCACTGCGATCAGAAACCGTTGGGAAGAGATCACCCACTGCCAGAGTCTGAGTGTTTCTCGACATAGGGGGTAGGACTTGGTTCCGCCCTGCTTGTTGATGTACCACACTACTGACATATTGTCCATTTGAATTGCAATGGTCCCGGTAGGAAGAGTGTCCTGAAGAGCTTGCAACACTAGAAGCACAGCCCTCATCTCAAAGACGTTTATATGCAGGTGGTACTTGTGAGGTTGCCAGGTGCCTTGGACTGTCCTGCCCTGATAATGCCCCCACCACCCGATCAGGGAAGCGTCCGTGGCAACCGTAGCAACTGGGGGGAAATACAAATGGTCTGCCTAGGGGTACTGATGTGGAGACGATCCACCATGCAAGGTGCTTTTTGCATGCTTCTGTGATCATGATCATGTGAGACATGGGAAGCTGCTGGAAGGACCATTGGGTGAAAAGCAGCCACTGGAGGATCCTCATGTGAAAACGAGCTAGAGGAACAAGTATGATCGCTGCTGCCATGAGACCTAGAGTTTGGAGGACGAACCTGGCTTGAATTCTCTTGCATGCTAATAAGACCTGTACATGTTGACGAATCACTAATACCCTGTCTGGTGGAAGGCTCGCTGACATGTCTTTTGTATTTAAATTTGCACCTATAAAGGTGATAGACTGACAGGGGGACAATGCAGACTTCTTGAAATTTATTGAGATACCTAGTCTGGAGCAAGTCTCGATAGTGTAGTCTCTGGCTCGCAGAAGGTGATGCCTGGTGGTAGCAGTAAGGAGCCAGTCATCTAGATATGGAAACACCTGGAATCCTTGCCGTCTCAGGTGAGCAGTAACTACTGCCATACATTTGGTGAACACCCTGGAGGCTGTGGTGAGACCAAAGGGGAGAGCTCTGAACTGGCAATGGCTGGCTCCCAGCCGGAAGCGAAGGAATCTTCTGGAGCGTCTGTCCATTTTGATGTGGTAGTACGCATCCTGAAGATCTACAGAGCACATCCAATTGTCCTGACCCAGAAAGGCCATAATGGACTGTAGAGTGGCCATCCGAAACTTGGTTCTTTGTACAGACTTGTTCAGTCTGCTGAGATCCAGAATGGGTCTCCAGTCCCCTGTCTTTTTTGGTACTGAAAAGAACCTTGAGTAAATTCTGGATCCTTGCTGGTCTGCTGGGACTTGCTGGATGGCCCTTTTTCTTAGCAGTTCTGAAATTTCTTGTACTGCTTGATCCCTTAGATTGGGTGGAACATCTGGAAGGGACTTGTTTAACGCTACGGGCGTGCGAACAAAGGGTATAACTGACTGTACCCATTTGTCATGTGTTATGTCTTGCCAGGCTCTTGGGTACAGCGATAAATTTCCCCCGACTGCCTCCGGAGGTGGGAGTCGGGTAACCCTTCAGGGATGGCGGGAGGGCTTCTAAGAGAAGGATTCTCTGCTGCCCTGGTTTTGCGGACCCCCTCTGCCACAAGGGCGGCATCTGTTATTGTTCCCTCCTCTGTCCCTGGATGGGAACTCACCACGTGTGTCCGGCAATGCTCCCTGAGATTTCCGGAACCACATCTTTCCACTCTTCTGACCCTTGGGATATGGTCTGGAAGGAGTGAAAAAACAGACTCCCACGGCAGAGAGAGTCTTGCTTTCCTGTTCACACCTGGTAAGGGTGTCCTTCACCTGTGATCCAAAAAGAGAGGAACCATCAAAGGGGGTGTTTGTGAAAGACGCTCTGAAAGGTTCCGCGAAGTTACATAGCCGCATCCAAGCATGTCTCCTTAGAGCAACACCTGTGCCTGCGGCTCTACTCGCACCATCGGCTGCATAAGAAATGAGCCTCATGGAGGAGTTCACCACTGAATTAAGAGTTGCCAGCTGGGAGGCTGCCTTAGCCTGGGCCCCCTCAGCTGATGGATCTTGAAGGGTATCTCCAAGCTCTTTAAGGAGATCCCTTTGAAGGCAGGTAAAGTGGCACAAATAATTCAGAGACCTCATAGAAAAGGTAGCTGAAGAGAACATCCGCTTCCCATATCTGTCCATCGTCCAGGACTCCTTGTTAAGGGGATGGACAGATGAAGAAGTTTCAGCCAACTCCTACTTTGTGGCCACCCGCTACCACCATGGCATCAACAGGGACACCTTTGGTCAAAAACTGTTTATCCTGTGGTGCCGTTATGAATTTAGCGGGTCTTCTGGGGGTGGGTTCTACTGTGTCTGGAGCTGACCACGCCTTTCGAGCCACCACGGACATCAGTGGGTTGAAAGGCGGAGACACCCAGGAGGTGGAAGGTCGCGATCCAAATGCATCCAGGAATACCGACTCATCCTTGGAGGGGCTTAGGGTAGTCCAGTTCCCCCTCTGCCTAAGCATCTCAAGGATGTCTGAGAAGGAGACATCTTCAGAGGGGGATCTCGGGGACCCTTCCGAATCCTCCAAGTCGGTATCTGATGTGACAGACTCAGGGAAGTCAACATGCTTCCTCTTGAATTTCCTCTTACGAGGTGGCGCCTCTGAATGATCAGGGGAGGCCTCGGAAGAGGAAGATACACCCAAGGGAGTTCTCTGGAGCATTGGTTCCCCATGCTTGGGGTCTGGAGGAGGGACAGAGGCAGACGCAGGCACCATAGTGGGAGGAGCTGGTGGGGATGATCTTGGGGCTGACACTCCTCATGACCTCAAAGGCGTCCCTGCTTGGATGCCGTGAAGGCTCCGGTTCCGAAGAGACCGGAATCCCTCTCCGCACCGAGGGGGACGGCTCCGAAGTTGATGTAGGAGCCGTGCCCACCTGCGCTGAAGCTCCGAGAGGGAGAACGGGGTCGGACAAGGGTCCAATGCCACTCGCCCCCTCAGAGCCAACGAGGGAGTCTCGACGCCCAGACCATTCCAAGGACGGTACCAAAGAAGTGATCGGAGCCGACGACAGAACCGAAGCAGAAGGTATCGGTGCTGATGGTTCCATGACCCGAACCCCAACGAACTCTGGCTCCAAGCTCAAGGAAGGAGTCGGAGGAGGAATAACTGCAGATATGGACGGAGCCAACACCTGATGAGGGGGGCTGGACAATATTTTTGCTAGGGCCTGCGATTTTAACAGCCTACTGACCACTCTTTCCACATCATGATCGGATAGTCCTGAGGAACGAGAAGAGTGGGACCGATGACTGTGCTCCGATTGGAGCAGAGGAGACCTCGGAGCCGAGCGTATCGACTCCAGGGAGGGAGACCTAGATTTCTTTCGACTCCCCGTCGGCTCCGAAGGAAGAGTCGGAACCGACTGGGAGACAGGTAAATCAATTCCAGTCGGAACCGAGGCTGAAGGAACAGCTTCACCCATCGACGACTCCGAACTGGGTGCCAAAGATTTAGGTGGCTTAGAGGCCATCACGGGCTGAGTCTTAGCCGGTGAATCCTGTTTAAGTAATCCACGTAGGATTAACTTATTTTTATGCTCCTGCAGGACTCTTGGGCTGAAGGCATGGCAAACCGAACAAGAGTCCTGCAGGTGCACAGCGCCGAGACAATAGACACAAGAAGTGTGACCATCTGTCATAGACATCTTCTGACAGCATGAGTCACACTTCTTGAATCCGGACACCTTGGTATCCTTGGACATCCCTGAAAAGGAATTAGAAAAAAAAACAAGGGCAACACACTAAAGAAATTAGGATGTAACTACTACCACACACACACAGTTAAGACACCCAAAATACAGCCAAGAAAACTGACAATATTGTGTGTATATATATATATATATATATATATATATATATATATATATATATATATATATATATAAGCTAAACAAAACTAACTAAGAGCTAAAAGGTTTTTTTTTTTTTAGGAAAGAGAAAGTGAAAAAAAAGGTTAGCCTCTAATTTAAACGGCTACCTAAGAAAGTGAAGGGGGAGGGGAAAACTCTCTAACTAAAATGAGTTTTCTGAAGGGATAGGGGAAGGTTAAGAAAGAATTATAGATACAAGTATGTATATATATATATATATATATATATATATATATATATATATATATATATATATATATATATATAAAGTCTAACTAGTATAAACAATCTACTCTAACAAGCTATAAATTTTTATCAAAAAACAAGTAAATAATGAAAATATATGACCTGAGCTAGTAAGACAACCTCGCAGCAGAAGCGGCAAACGAGATCTGGGTATCTAGCGCCAGGCATCATGGGATATGGGGTGGCCTCGAGCCAGTATGCAGCTCTCGAGCTTTTGAAGCTGGCCGTCGGAGCCGATCCCAACCAGCAAGAATGAAGGCGAGATAGATAACTTAACATGGTTGGTTCTGCACCATCTTCAAATTCCGGGTTACTGACACTGAGGATCTCAACTCTGAAGAATTTAATTTATTTTATGTAACAGTATTTCATTTCTGTGAAAATCATTTAATACATAGTTTATCAGTTGAGAAACAACAGTATCATATTAAGGTTAAAAAGAAATTTGCATAAAAAGGAGTAGTAAAAAAATCCACAGTTTGAGAAGGTCCTTGCACTGAAGACATTGGTACTGGTATATTGTAGTGAGGCCTTGGCCCTGAGGTCAACATTACTACCAAGAATGGTTCTGGTAATGAACAGCCAAATGCTGAATAAGTCAACATCAACAGCAGACCTGGCATGTCAAGCTGATGTCAGTATCAATCCACTTGTATTTAGTCTCTGGTTCCTTGTGGCCTACACCACCGATGCAGAAAGAAGCAAAGATATCAAAGTCGAGTTTAAATTCAGTGGTGATGCTGAAGTCAGTGGGAAGTGCATCAGCACTGCAGCATCTGCTGTTGAGAAGACACCTGGAAGGGAGCAACAGAGGATGATGGGAAACCATCTCTTTATGTCCTGGAAGGAAAAAAGGGGGAATAGAGAATGCCCAATTCAATTCATGTCTTGAGCAAGACTTAACTTACAAGGAGTGACACTGGAGGAACATAGAAGAACAAGCAGACATTAATGAAGAGGGTTTGGGCTTCAGATATCCTGAAAGTTACTTGGTGGAAAATTAACTAAATAGTCCTCAACTACAATTTCTATCAGATACACCTGCAGCATCACTAGGCTTACAATTACTGGCCGTATCTACAATAACTCATGGAAACATACCACCTGGGAACCTTAGCAGCTGGGGGAGAAATATCTATCACACTATCAAAATCATTCTCTTTACTGTTATCTTTTAACTTTTAGAACTAGTCAACTTGGAAGGCAACAATCCTTTAAAAAATAATTTGATTTTCCTTTTTTGGAATGTACTTGAACTGAACTTATCAGAAATCTCACAATTACAATGCAAGTGTCCCATTCCCTGGCACACCAAGTATAACACATGAGCAGCCAGGGGGGGGATCTTATGTCCACATTTGGAACTTTTTTTTTAAATCAGGAAATTTGTCCTTATGCATATCACTTTAATCTGTTAATGGTGTAAGAAACTGCTCATAAAAACAACAGAATGAAATAAGCCACTGAAAAAAATAAATATAGAGTAGGAGAGATGAAAAAGGAATTAAACCCAGCCAAAAAAAATTGCAATGCTACAGCTGAAATTCACTGTCTGCAATTAAGGTTACCAAAATAGAAGGGTCTAACCTGAACAAAGACTTTTGGTCAAACTAAAGAAATGGCTACCAAACTTGACAAAAAGCAAGCCTTTGAGGTCATGTAGATGATTGCTTGAATACAGCAAACAAGATCTAAAGGTAACGGGCGGTGTGGTGACTTATGGAAGCTAAGGGAGATGTTTTACAGTTGCTGAGTGATTGTTGCCTATGGCTAATGAGTCTTAAACACTGAAGTGGATGGACTAGATCATATAAAGATACTCCCCTACCATACCTGTCCAAAGCTTTGGCTTCATTGTCAGATTACAAAGTGGTTCCTGGGTCTGTGTTGTACTAAAGGGGTGACTGCTGACAATCAGTTGACTGTAACTGGAATCCATGGAATAGGGGAACTAAAAATTCAAACTTGGTTAAATAATGCCAATAATTAAGATGCTTTACCTCAGATTATGCCCCTTACTCTGAACTGCAGAAATGTTGGAAGTTAATACATATAAGTAGCTATGGTCTTTGGGGAATGGGGACCAAAGCTCCTCATGTGGAAACCATTTTAAAGGTGCAATATCTACACAGTTCTGTTTCTTAATCTAAACTACAGATTAACTTTTGAAGTGTTGAAGGGTCCCAAGGTTGGGTTTCAAACTCTGATAGGGATACCACTGAAGAGTTCATCTAACAGTCAGCACTAGGATGCTTGGTTAATTATTATATCTGTTCAGGTGGAGGCCTGTGGAGGACAACAGTTCTCTTGAGCCTAAACAGGCAAAGTTAGTGTGCCTCCAAACTGCTTCAAAATGAGTTTATTTGGGGCTCCTCAGGCCTCTTTCCCAAATTTCCACAAGGCATTTCTGAGCAAGCAAATTAAGAGTCTAAGGCCAATCCAAATTTTCTTCTCACAATCCTGAAGGACTCTCTACAGAGGGAGTCATCTATGCGGAAGTGTAAGGGAAGAATGTGCATGGTCTCTTGGACTGCATTATTTAAATAACTTTGTTATCAGGACGATACAATTAATGCTGTTCTGTTTGTTCCGTCACCACCTGACAAACTGGTTTTCAAAAAAGTCCACAATGATGCAAAGTTTGCTCAGCGTTCACTGTTACTCTTTCCCCTTTTTTTGCAAAACAGGATAATTTTTAAATGATACACCACAGTATATGCTGATGTTCTTGCAACAATGCTCACAAATAGAAAGCTACATGGTTGACAAATTCTTTTTAAATATAGATTCAGACAATATATTGCATTTTGCACAAGTGTACAATCTGAAATGCCTCACTAAAATATTTTAAATCATTAGATTTTTGATCAAAAATCATTACTGCAACTGCTTGCAGTTTGTACTGCAGTCACAAGTAAACCACAACATATCAACAAAATCTGTTTTATTTTTTTATTTATAGCTTTTATTTTACATATTTTCAGTTCCCCATTCGTACAGCTTAGCTGTATTTTTATGGCATCTGGTGCTTTATCAAGTCAGTTGCTCATATGGGTCTGCCTCTCACCTGATGCACTCTTTGTTTCAAATTGGATGCATAAGCATAAACTGACTCCTGAACCCCTTTATTCCTATTGAAAAATATATGTCTTGTATAGGATAACGTGTTCTTCGGTTCATAGTAACTGAAACTCGATTTTAAGATTGAAATGTCTCTCTCCTTATTTTATTTAATATTTGTTAACAGGGCAGGAGAACTGGCCCAAGAACCATTTTTATTTATTTATTTATTGACATATGATTAACAATAAATTCCAACTAGGTAGGAGCCCATTTTCAGTGGAGGTCCAGGGAGAAAAGTTCAACAGTATTACAAAACATTTTAAGAAAATATTTTTATAGTTTTAAAAATAATATAAAAAAATCAAATACAGTTTAAATAATTATACCAATCTTGGATCTGATCTGCGGTTCCAGCTCGCTCACTTTTTTAGACTTTAGATCCCAGTCTTGAGCTCCTCCCTCTTCCCATAATGCACCACACTGTCTCTATCTCCTCAGATCAAGTTTGCTGCTTATTGATTTAAGACAAAAAATGGGACAGATAAACTAACTATAAAGGCTCAGACCTGGAATATGAAGACTGTAATATTCTCCAAATATCTTTCTAAGAATTACTAGGTTCATAGGTTCAGAGGTAGTTACTAGGCTATCGGCCCAAGGGCCTAAGTAAGCCTACCCACCAAGGTTCCCTGGCTTATGCCACCCAAGAAAGTTATTTTCCTGTGCCACTGTCAAGCAGAGCCACAGAAGTGATCCCCAGGGTGTATTTCCTATTTCCCATCCACTCATCAAGATTTTTCTTGAAGAGTGATGAGGAACTTTGCTTGACATAGATGGGTAGCTTGTCCCAGAGTATGGGAAGTCTCTGCGCCAGGAATATATCCCTCCAGCATATCCTGTTTATTGTGCTGACAAGTTTTAGGTCCCTAGAGCGTGTAGCTCGGAGGGATTGGGATTTCTTTAGGTGTAGCATGTCCAACAGCTCTGGGTTTGACATAGCTTTATATGTTGGGCAGAGATCACCTTGGAGTAGGTGATATGCTACGGAGTAAAGCTGGAGTTTTTTGAGATGATCAGTGTAGAGCATCTGTTTGAGGCCAGTAATGGGCCCGACAGATAGGCCGGGGGATTGCTGGGCAGAAAGATGAGGAAAAATGAAAATGGACATCACAGATGGAATGTTATGGTTTAAGTTCATAATTTTTTTATCTGATGTGGTCCTTTTCATTCTTCCTCAACTGTGGGTTAGAATGCCAAGCAACTTAACTCTTGCGAGGCCCTCAAAGAATGATATGTGGGAGCAAGTCCGGACCAAAGAAAGCTGTAATTTTGGAGACACTGCCCAAAATTCAATGTGTTGCAACCGGAAGGAGTATTTGACCCAGTGACTGTGAAATAAATAACAATGACAGAACCTTAGGTAGAAAGTTAGATGCGATAATCCTAAATCTGTCTGAGTTGCTGTAGGATAATGAGGGAGTTACAATCCATTATGGAAATTTTCAGCAAAAACTTAGTCAATAATCTCTTGGTCAGTGAAACCTAGAGGAATTCTTAACCCAAGCAGTTAGAAGGAAGGGTAGATAAGTAGCTTGTTAGACATTGTACACTTTGTCTCTCATGCAATAGTAATACCTCTCAACCTCTTACAGCAAGACATCTAGACCAAGCCACAAATAATGGGGGGACAGAGACCCAAAATAGATTTACCTTTTAAATATTGCTCTTAGAAAGTTGATAGAATAGCAGATTTAAGATTAACATGAATTAACTGAGGGATATTACGTTTGAAAATCAAATGCATGCCATTATTTCTTGACATTAGTCCTCAGTAACTTGCAGTGATTAGCCAGAAAACTAAAACTTTTGAGAAAAGAACCAAAAATATGAGTTAAAAATCTGGACATTCTGTGAAAATCTGGGCAGTCGAGAGCTATGGCAATAGTGTGGATGATCAGTATTGGCCTCTGATGTTACTTAGGTTAAAAGGAGAGGGACAGGTATGGGAGGAAATGCTCTTTTTAAGAGAAATTATGAGAGGATAATTGGCAAAGTCTGGAACTGGTTTGCCAAAGGTATTTGGTACCAAGAGGAATATTTTACAGGAAGAGCTTAAGCATCCCAACTGCTTGTTAAATTTAAGGGTTTTTTGTGCTAATTACTAAAGGATAAACATAAGTTTGACAAAGAAGAAGGATGTTTTAAGGACAGTGCGAGTAGAAAGATTTTTTTTTACAGGAAAGTTTAGTAGTAGATAAAAAAAGAAGTTATGTACTCACCATAACGTTCCATCTTTGTTATCCAGTATCTCACCTTCATTCTTGCTGGTTGGGGTTTGGAGCCGAACCTCTGCTCCGACTTGGCCGCATATCAAATCTCGAGAGTTTCTACTGGCTCGAGACTACAACCTAACCCAGGATGTCTAGTGGCTGTTCCCCAGATCATGTTTGAGAGACTACTCCCTAGAGTATGCTAACATACAGGAAAGAAAATTTATGAAATATACTGGTCATAAAGGTAAAGAGGCAAGAAGGGAATCAGACCATATTTGGCAATTGTAAAGTCCTCTAGATCCTCCAGGAGGGGAAATGGATGGGTGGGATGCAAGAATGAAGGCGACATACTGGACAACAAACACGGAACGTTATGGTGAGTACATAACTTCTTTATGTTATGTTGTCCTATCTCGCTTTCATTCTTGCTGGTTGGGACAGAGTCCCCAGCACCATTTCTTGGGTGGCTCAAGGGAATAAACTTTTCAGGACAGTGGAACCAAAGGATGCCCTGTTCCGGGAGGCCACATCTACTTTGTAATGAGAGATAACGGTGTGAGGATTAACCCATGTAGCAGCAGCACAAACTGAATCCAATGGAAGTCTGGATTGAAAGGCAATGGTAGTAGACACCGCTCTAGTTGAATGTCCTTTAACTTTCCCTGGCAGTTCTTTATTATGAGAATTATAGACATAGGTGATGGTCTCAGTAAGCCATTTGGACAAAGTAAATTTTGAGACTGTCAAGCCTTTTTTAGTTTCTGAATAGGAAACAAACAACTGATCGGACTTTCTGAACTCTTTGGTCCTATGCAAGTAAAAACACAACTGTCTATGCACATCCAATTGGTGAAGCTTATATTCTGCATTGTTGCCATAGCTAAGAAAAACACAGGCAATTCTATAAATTGGTTTAAATTTGCTTTAGAATAAACTTTTGGTAAGAAGGAAGGATTTGTTCTGAGGGAAACTCTATCTTTGTGAAAATCAAATATGGAGGATGAATAGACAAAGCTTGCAACTCTGAAACTCTCCTAGCTGAAGTAATTGCTATTAGAAAGACTGTTTTAGAAAGATAAAAATTTAAGTGAACAAGAGGATGCTGGTTAGAAGGGAGGAAGGATCATAGGTTCATAGGTTAGTACTAAGCTAACTGCCCTTATGAGCTATTTTAAGCCTAGCCAATTATCCCTTGTGAGACTCATACCCTGCACCTTGTGTTTGTAAGGCAAACACCTTAACCATTAACCCAGCCTTATAATACTAAATTTAGATCCCATGGGGGAAGAGGTTCTCTTAAGGGTGGTTTAACAGAAAAGTACCCCTGAGGAAAGCTTTGCATAATCTATGGGACATTACATTGAATCCGAGGTCTCCCACATGATAATCTGATATAGCGGTTAATTGTACTCGAATAGTGGCCGTCGCTGCTCCTTGATTAAAGACTTCTGTTAGAAATTCCAAAATTGCAGGTATAGGGGCTGTAAAGGGATCTATGTGTTTTTTGTCTGCCCAACAAGTGAACCTCTTTCATTTGCTTGTGTAAAGTTGTCTAGTCGTCTTTTTGTGTGAGGAAATCAGAATGTGACGTACTGCAGGGGATAATTCTGGAAGCATGGCTAAGATTGGAAGTGGAGTAACCAAGCTGTCAGCTTAAACTCTGAAAAGCAGGATGGAACGTTCCTTACTGATGCGTCAGAAGATTCGGCACTGGGTCCAGGATCCATGGGTCCTCCTGAAGGTGGGGCCAAAGGAAGGGGAACCATATCTGACAAGGCCAGTCAGGAGCAATGAGAATTAATCTGCGACTCAATGACATGGCTTTCTGAATCACCTTCAGAATCAATGGGAACAGGGGAAAAGCATAAAGTCCCGGGGGCCAATATTGGGCGAGTGCATCCCTCGGTGAATCTCCCGGAGGGAAAATGAGGGCAAAGTAGTTGCTGCATTTGGCATTGAATGGAGTGGCAAAAAGGTCGCAACAAGGCTGGCCCCATTTGCGGAAAATTTAATTTGCAACTTCTTGATTTAGGGAACACTCGTGAGGCATGAGAATTGTTCTGCTAAGCCTGTCTGCTATTACGTTGGATTTCCCCAGGATGTGCTTTGCCGTCAGAAAGCGATGAGAAGAAATTGCCCATTGCCAAACTCTCTGGGCCTCTCGACATAGGGGGTAGGATCTGGTTCCCCCCCTGTTTACTGATGTACCATACCACCGACATATTGTCTGGCTGAATTGCAATAGTCCCCATAGGAAGAGAGTTCTGAAATGCTTGCAACGTCAGAAGCACCGCCGTCATCTCTAGGGCATTGATGTGCAAATGGTACTCGTGATCTTTCCAAACCCCTTGAACAGTCTGTTCCAGATAATGCCCCCCCACCCTATCTGGGACACGTCCATGATTACTGTAGCAACAGGTTGGGGAAGTACAAACCGTCTGCCCATTGTTACCTGAGTGGACTGAAGCCACCATTGTAGGTCCCTCTTGCAGGAATCTGTAATGAGAATCTTGTAAGACAAGGTAACTCCTGCATGGATCACTGAGCGAAGAGTAGCCACTGTAATATCCGCATGTGTGGTCGTGCCAGTGGGACTAGTGTTATCACCGCTGCCATTGAACCTAAGACCTTGAGGACATATTTTGCTTGTACCTTTTTCTTTTTGAGTAGGATAGATACTTGACTGCTTACCGTTTGTATTCTCTCTTGAGGCAATTTTGCTATCATGTCGTTTGTGTTTAAATCTGCACCTATAAAGGTAATACGCTGTGATGGCAACAAGGCAGATTTTTTCTGTATTTATAGTAATGCCTAGGTCTGATCAGAGATGGATAGTGGCGTCCCTGGCTTTGATTAGTAGGTGCTTGGTGGTGGCAGTCAGGAGCCAGTCGTCTAAATATGGAAACCCCTGGAATCCTTGACTTCTCAGATGAGCCGTGACTACTGCCATGCATTTGGTAAACACTCTGGGGGCTGTCGTGAGACCACAGGGCAGAGCTCTGAACTGGTAATGACTGGCTCCCAGCCGGAAGTATAGAAATCTTCTGGAACGCCTGTCCATCTTTATGTGGTAGTATGCATCCTGAAGTTCTAAAGAGCAAGCAAATCCAATTGTCTTGTCCCAGAAAAGGGAGTATAGACTGCAGTGTTACCATCTGGAACTTTGCTTTCTTTAGCGACTTGTTCAGTCTGCTGAGATCCAATATTGGTCTCCAGTCCCCTGTCTTTTTTGGAACTAAAAAGAACCTTGAGTAAATTCCGGATCTGATCTGGTCTGCAGGGACCTCTTGGATGACTCTTTTTTCTAGCAACCTTTGAATTTCTAGTGTTGCTTGATCCCTTTGATCGGGTGGAATATCTGGGATAGACTTTGACGGATGAGGTGGACAGTGGAAAGGAATGTTGCATCCCCTGGATATAATGGACTGTACCCATTTGTCTTGAGTCAATTTCAGCCAGGCTTCTGGGTATAGTGATAGTCTTCCTCAACTGCCTCCAGAGGCGGACAGTCGGGCCTCCTTTCAGGAGTGCTGGAAGGGCCGACCGGAAAACATATCTCTGTTGCCCTAGTTTTCCAGACCCCTCCCCGCCGCGTGGATGGCGTCTTCCATTGTTATTCCCCCCTCTGCCTAGGGGAAGGATCACCACAAGCATTTGACAAGGTTCCTTTGGACTTCCGGAACCACATTTTTCCGATCTTTTGATCTTTAGGATAAGGTCTGGTAGGGGCAGAAAAATGCACTCTGATGGCAGATAGAGTCTTGCCATCTTGCTGGCTCCTGCTGAGAGTCTCTTTTACTTTCGGCCCGAACAAGGACAAGACATCAAAATGGGCATCAATAAAGGAAGATCTGAACGGTACAGCAAACTCACCAAGCAGCATCCAGGAAAGTCTCGTAAGAGCTATTCCTGTGCCTGCTGCCCTGCTTGCTCCATCGCCTGCGTAGGAGATGAGGTGCATGGAGGAGTTTGTGATCGAGGTTAAGGTCGCAAGCTGGGAATTTATCTTATCTGATAAACCCAGGGCTGTAGCACCTTGTAGGGTATCTCCCAGCTCTTTAAGGAGATCCCTCTGGAGTTGGGTGAAATGTGATAAGTAATTCAGCGACTGTAAGGTAAATGCCGCTGAGGAGAACATATGCTTCCCATATCTGTCCATCGTACGAGACTCTTTGTTTGGTGGATGGACAGATGCAGAAGTTTCAGCTAACTCCTTCTTTGTGGCCACTGCTACCACCATCGCATCTACTGGAACTCCCTTTGTTAAGTACTGTCTATCCTCTGGGGCCGTAATGAATTTATCTGGCCTTCTCGGAATGGGGTCCACTGACTCCGGAGTGTCCCACACCTTCCGACTCACAACACCCAGGAGTGGGTAGAAATGAGAAGTTATGTACCTACCATAACGTTCCATGTTAGTTGTCTTCTCTCGCCTTCTTTCTTGCTTGATGGGTTCGGAGCCGATCCTCGGCTCCGACTCGGCACTTGCTAAGCTCGAGAGTCACTTTTACCAGCTCGAGGCAGCCCCATATCCCATGATGCAAGGCGGTAAGTACCCAGATCTCGTTTGTTATCTATAGGCAATAACACCTAGCATAAAAACTTCCCAGAAGGAAGAAAGAAAGGCAGAAAAATCTGAAGGATGGGTAGGAAGATCAGAACTGTCTGGTCTTAAGAAGCATTCTTCCATGTAGGGAGAAAAAGGTCTGTCCAGGCCAGGGGGCAGGAGGGAGGGTCGCAAGAAAGAAGGCGAGAGAAGACAACTAACATGGAACGTTATGGTAGGTACATAACTTCTCAATGTTAAGTTGTCAATCTCGCCTTCATTCTTGCTTGATGGGACCGCGTCCCTAGCACCTCTATCCTGGGTGGCTCAATGGAACAGACTCTTGAGAACTGTAGAGCCAAAACTGGCTCTATCCCTGGAGGCCAAATCCAATTTGTAATGAGAAACAAAGGTATGAGGAGTGGCCCAAGTGGCTGCTGCACAAATAGTGTCTAATGGAAGTCTAGCCTGAAAGGCTGTGGAAGTGGCTAAGCTTCTGGTTGAATGAGCTTTAGGTTTCGAGCACAGCTGTTTTCCCCTGAGTCGATAGATTTCAGAGATGACAGAAGAAAGCCATCTAGATAAGGTCACTTTGGAGACAGGAAGGCCTTTCTTGTTATCAGCATAAGAAAGAAAGAGCTGATCGGATTTCCTGAATTGTTTTGTTCTGTCAAAATAATATCTGAGTTGGCGGTGAACATCAAGATAATGTAATTTCTGTTCCAATCTGTTTGAGTAATTAGGGAAAAATACAGGGAGGTCAATAGATTGATTCAAATTATTTTTCGAGGCCACCTTAGGCAAAAAGGTTGGATTAGTTCTCAAGGATACCCTGTCTTTGTGGAAGACCAAATAAGGGGGACGAACAGAGAGCATGAAGTTCAGACACTCTCCTTGCTGAGGTAATAGCAACAAGGAAGAGTGTTTTCCATGACAGAAATTTCAGGGAACATGAAACAGCTGGCTCAAAGGGAGGAAGAATCAAGGATGTCAGCACTAGATTTAGGTCCCATTGAGGAGGAGGACTCCTGACTGGAGGTTTCAGGAGAAAGATTCCTTTTAGAATGGCTCTACAAAGCCTGTGGGACATAATGTTGTGATCTGCAAACCCAACATGAAAGTTTGAGATAGCAGCCAAATGAACTTTGACAGTGGAAGATGAAGAGCCCGCGTGAAAGATCTCCGCTAAGAAATCCAAGACTGCTTGAACAGGGGCAGTAAAAGGATCAATATTTTTGGCTTTTGCCCAACAAGAGAAGCGTTTCCATTTGCTGGTATAAATCCTTCTAGTAGAGGATTTTAGGGAAGCCACTATGATATCCCTAATGGGATTAGAGATCATAGGAAGCCTGGCTAAGGAAGGAAGTGGAGCAACCAAGCTGTGAGGTTGAGAGAAGGGATAGACCGGTGCAGCTGACCCGATTGGTGAATCAGAAGGTCTGGTACTGGGTCCAGATGCCACGGCTGCACCAAAAGGTGACGATGGAGGAATGGGAACCAAATCTGTCGAGGCCAATAGGGAGCAATGAGAATCATCTTGGCTCTCAAAACGGTGGCTTTCTGGAGTACTTGTGGAATCAGCGGAAAGGGAGGAAAGGCATAAAGAAGTCCCTGGGGCCAATCCTGGGTTAGAGTGTCTCTGGGGGGATGGCCTGGCAGTGGGAAGAGAGAAAAGAAGTCTGGGCATTTGCTGTTTTGGGGAGTAGCAAAAAGATTGCAACATGGGCGGCCCCATTCTAGAAAAATCTCCTCCACAATAGATTGTTTGAGAGACCACTCGTGAGGCATGAGAATAGCTCTGCTCAATCTGTCCGCTAGAATGTTGGTTTTCCCAGGGATATGCGTTGCTACCAGAAACCGATGAGAGGAGATCGCCCATTGCCAAAGTCAGAGAGCTTCGACACAAGGGGTAGGACTTGGTTCCGCCCTGTTTGTTGATATACCATACTACAGACATGTTGTCTGTGTGAACTGCAATTGTTCCCAAGGGAAGAAAGTCGTTGAGGGCTTGCAACGTTAAAAGCACTGCTCTCATCTCTAGGACATTTATGTGCAGGTGGTATTCGAACGGTTGCCACGTCCCATGAACCATCCTGCCCTGATAATGACCCCCCCACCCGATCAGGGAGGCGTCCGTAGTGACAGTGGCTACCGGGGCCGGGGATACAAAGGGTCTGCCTTGGTGAATCTGGGGGGAAGTAATCCACCATGAAAGATGATTCTTGCAATTTTGTGTCACCAGGATTTGGTGACGCATTGGAAGTTGTTGATAAGACCACTGAGTGAACAACATCCATTGAAGCAGACGCATGTAGAAGCGGGCCAGGGGAAGAAGGGTAATAGCCGCAGCCATGAGTCCCAACACCTTCAGAACCATTCTGGCTTGCACCTTTTTGCTGGCAAGGATGATCCTCACGTGACTTTGTATATCTGAGATTCTTTGGTCTGTGAGGGTTGCTGACATCCGAACAGTATTTAAGTTTGCGCCTATGAAGGTAATAGACTGGCAGGGCAATAAGGAGGATTTTTCGTAGTTTATCAAAATTCCTAATCGAGTGCAGAGATTTAGTGTGTAATCCCTGGCTTGAAGAAGTTGATGCCTGGTGGTGGCTGAAAGGAGCCAGTCGTCGAGATACGGAAACACCTGGAATCCTTGATGCCTCAGGTGAGCCGTGACCACTGCCATACATTTGGTGAACACTCTGGGGGCTGTAGTGAGAGCAAAAGGCAGGGCTCTGAATTGAAAATGACTGGACCCCAGCCGAAAGCGGAGAAATCTTCTGGAGCGTCTGTGAATTTTTATGTGATAGTACGCATCCTGAAGATCTATTGAGCACATCCAGTTGTCCTTCTCTAGGAAGGGCAAAATTGATTGGTGTGACCATTCGGAATCTTGTCTTTCTCACAGACTTGTTGAGTCTACTGAGATCCAGTATTGGTCTCCAGTCTCCCGTCTTTTTGCGGACCAAAAAGAATCTTGAGTAGATTCCGGGCTCTGAATGGTCTGTTGAAACTGGCTGAATGGCTCTTTTTTGTAGAAGTTTTAATACTTCTAACTCTGCAACTTCCCTTAGACCGGGTGGTACATCTGGAAGGGAATTTTTGTGAGAGAAAGGACTTTCCTCGAAAGGAATTTTGTAACCCTCGGATATAATCGACTGTACCCATCTGTCTTGAGAGGGAACGCCAGGCTTCTGGGTACAGCGATAGTCTTCCCCCGACTGCCTCCAAGGATGGACAGTCGGGCAACATCTCAGGGATGCTGGAAGGGCTTGTCAGAGAGAGGCTCTCTGCTTCCCTGGTTTTGTGGACCCCCTCTGCCTCTAGAGCGGCGTCTGTTATTATTACCCCCTCTGCCTCTAGGGGTAAACTGACCACGTGTATCCGGCGTGACTCCTTGGGATTTGCGGAACCACATCTTTCCACCCTTCTGTCCTTTGGGGTAAGGTCTAGAAGGGGTGGAAAAATGGACCCCTACGGCAGAAAGAGTCTTGCCGTCCTGCTCACACCTGGTCAATGTATCCTTCACTTGAGGGCCAAACAATGCTGACCCGTCAAAGGGAGAGTTTGTGAAGGACGCCTTAAAGGGATCTGCAAAATTACAGAGCCGCATCCAGGATTGACGTCTAAGAGCCACCCCTGTACCTGCGGCTCTACTCGCTCCATCTGCTGCATATGATATCAGTCGCATGGAGGAGTTAGCTATAGAATTAAGGATTCCTAGCTGAGAAGCAATTTTCTCTTGAGCCCCTGCAGCCGTAGGATCCTGCACTACTTCACCTAATTCCTTAAGGATGTCCCTTTGGAGTCTGGTGAAGTGACATAAGTAGTTCAGCGAGCGCATGGCAAAGGTCGCTGAGGAGAATATCCGCTTACCATACCTATCCATGGTCCTAGAATCCTTATTAGGAGGATGGACTGGTACGGAAGGATCTGCAAGTACCTTCTTAGTGGCGGCCGCCACCACCATGGCATCAACAGGGACACCTTTCGTAAGGAATTGCTTCTCCGAAGGGGCTGTAATAAATTTAGACAGCCTCCTAGGAACTGGCTCTACAGAGTCAGGAGCAGCCCAAGCCTTTCGAGCAATAACCTCCTCGGCACTGCCTCGAAAGGCGGAGACACCCAGGAGGTGGAGGGCCGAGATCCAAACGCCTCTAGGTATACCGACTCATCCTCAGAGGGATTTGTGGAGGGCCAGTTTCCCCTCTGTTTTAGGAGTTCTAGGATGTCTGAAAAGGAGACATCCTCAGAGGGGGATCTTGGGGATCCCTCCGACTCATCTAAGTCGGTATCTGAAGTGATAGACTCAGGGGAGTCTAGGTGTTTCCTCTTACAAGTCCTCTTGCGCGGAGGATCTCCTGACTGGTCAGGAGAATCCTCGGAAGAGGGGGATATTCCCAGTGGGGAAACCTGAGGCGGTGGATCTCTGGGTCCGGGAGCAAGAGAGATGGAAGAGATATCGACAGGCACTGTAGAGGGAGGAGCTAAGGGAATAGACTGCTGGCTGAGCCCAGTGGCCAGCACACTCTTCATCACCTCGAAGGCCCCCCCTCCCAGGGAGATCCGAGAGAACCCGTTCCGAAGAAACCGGGACTCCCGGGCCCACTGAAAGGGAAGGCTCCGAGGCAGATGTCGGAGCCGAGCTCACCAAGGCCGAGGCTCCAAGGAGAAGAGCGGGGTCGGACAAGAGTCCGATGCCACTCACCCCCTCGGAGGAGACCAGGGAAGCCCGACCACCGAATCCCTCCAGGGAAAGTCTCGAAGAGGAGATAAGAGTAGATGCAGAGGGTGCAGAAGGGGGGGATATCTGCCCCTCAGCCGTAGCAGTAACTATCCCCGAAGACTCCAGCTCCAAACTCTGAGGTAGAGTCGAAGGAGGAACTTGAAGAGGGTGTGGACTAATAGTCGTCTGTTGAGACGGACTATGAAGCATCTGGGCCAGTGCCTGTGATTTCAACAATCTACTTACCACCCTCTCTAAATCATGGTCTGAAAGCCTGTATGACCTGGATGATCGGCTCCGATGGCTCCGCTCCGAAAGGAGAGGTGAGGCCGGAGCCGAAAGTATCGGTTCCAAGGAAGGGGACCTGGACCTCTTCCTCGAAGGAACCATCGGAGCCGAAGAGACCACAGATCCAGACGGAGCCGATAACTTTTCGGCTCCGAATGAAAGTTTCGATGCATCGGCTCTAGCCGGAGCCGATACAGACATAACAGTAACGGTGTTGGAGCTGGTCGGCACCGACACCGAAGCCTGAGCCACATGGTGGTCGGAGCCAGTCGGAGCCGACACCAAGGTGACCATAGCAGTAGAAGATTTTGGCAAGACAGAATCGGCTCCAGACGGAGCCGATTTCGACTCCGAAGGAGTCGGACCCGAAGCCACTGGCTTAGATACAGACGCCTGGGCCTTGGAAGATTTTGAAGTCTTGCTCGGAGCCGATTTGGCCGGAGAGCCCTCCGGTTTAAGGAGACCCCTTAAAATCAACTTATTTCTCCTCTCCTGCAGGACTCTCTGGCTAAAGGAGTGACAAACTGCACAGGAGTCCTGCAGGTGGAGAGGTCCCAGGCAATATAAGCAAGAAGTGTGACCGTCTGTCAGAGACATCTTCTGACAGCACGAGTCACACTTCTTAAAGCCTGAGACCCTTTCTTTGGACATGGTAGTACACAAAACAGTACACACACACAGTCCCAATCAGACAATTAAAGATTGTAACTTAAACAAATAATTAACCTCTCACACACACACCCTAACAGGGGGGGGGGATGGGAGGGAATGAAGGCCTGACTAAAAAAAAAAGGAAGGGAAAATAATTTTAGTCAGGAAAGGGCTTACAATTAAGTAAAAATGAAAGTATTCTAAAGAAAAGTTGTTAATATTAAATTTTTGGGGCAACTAGTAGTTTAAAACTAACACTTACCAGGAGCTGGCAAAAGGAGGACCTCATCAGCGAAGCGGCAAACGAGATCTGGGTACTTACCGCCTTGCATCATGGGATATGGGGCTGCCTCGAGCTGGTAAAAGTGACTCTCGAGCTTAGCAAAGTGCCGAGTTGGAGCTGAGCATCGGCTCCGAACCCATCAAGCAAGAATGAAGGCGAGATTGACAACTTAACATCGTGGAGATACCCAAGAGGTGGAGGGGCGAGAGCCAAATGCCTCCAGGTATACCGACTCATCCTCAGAAGGGGAGAGGGATTTCCAGCCACCCCTCTGCTTAAGGATCTCAAGGATGTCTAAAAAAGAGACATCCTCAGAGGGCGACCGTGGGGACCCTTTTGAATCCTCTAAGTCGGTATCAGAAGTGACAGACTCAGAGGAGTCTATGTGCTTCCTCTTACACTGTTTTTTCCGGGGAGGTGTCGGAAGAGGAGATTCCATTCATTGGGGTTTCCTGGGGGACTGATTCTCTACTCTGGGGCTGATGGAGGGATGATGAAGCAGTAGACGCCGGGCCTTTAGGGGGAAGAGTGGTTGTAGCCGAAGGAGGAGCAGACTCAGTGGAGAGCACACTCCTTATCACCTCGAAGACACTGCAATCCTGGGCTGAGAAAGACTCCAGTCCCGAAGGACTGGAAGATCTCCCCAGTGCCGAGGAGGGTGGCTCCGAGGCTGATGTGGGACCCGAACTCACCTATGTAGAATCGCCAAGTGGGAGCATCATTTCCGACAAGGGTCGACTTGACTCTCCACCTCGGAGCCAACCAGGGAGTGTCGGCTCCCAAATCCCTTGATGAAAGACAGCATCGATGAGATCAGCGCAGACGTCAGAGCTGAGATATCGTGGAAGATTACTGGCTCTACCGGTTCCAGCACAATGACTTCCTGACACTCTGGCTCCGAACTCATCCGAGTCAGAGGAGGAATAGATGGCATCTGAGATACAGTGGTCGGCTCCACGTTCCAATGGGCTGGGCTCGAAAGAATTAGTGCCAGGGCCGGCGTCCGCAGCAACCTCTTCACCACCCAAACTTCTGGAGGATCGAGAGGAATGGGTCGATGACCTGTGACTATCTGCCACTGACTGTAATAAGGGAGATTGCGACACCGAGTGTATTGGTTCCAATGACGGTGACTGACTCCTTCTTCAGCTCCGCGATGGTTCCGAAGACTCAGACGGAACCAAGGTAGGGTCAGGTTTGTCGGAACCAATAACCTTCAGCTCCAAAGATACTATTTCCTTGTGACTGCTTGACATCTCAGACACGGAAGCCGATGAAGCCGACTTTTTTGTCTTGTCCAATTTTGAGGTCTGATTACCTTCTTCAAAAGGGCCTTTCAATAAATCTCTCAAAATGAGCTTATTTTTTGTCTCCTGTAGGATCCTTGCACTAAATCCATGACAAATGGAGCAAGAAACCTGCAGATGGACTGCTCCTAGACAATACACACAACTTGTGTGTCTGTCCATTAGAGACATTTTCTGAGTGCATGAATCGCACTTTTTAAACCCAGACTGTCTCGACTCCTTGACAGATTCTTTAAACAACTTGGAAAACCAACTACTAGCAATAACAACAATAACAACTAACAATAACTACAATAGAAAGAAGCAAATATAAAAGAAGAGATTTTTTTTTTTTTAACTAGTAAAGGAAAGGGGTGGAAGGAGGAGAAGTCTCTAAGTTAAACAACAGTCTCCTCCAACTCGAGGAGACACTTCTAACTTAAAAAGTTACTCCTCAAGAAAAGGGGAAGAAGCCTTGCAGAAAAAAAACGGGCTAAAAAGAAACAATCCTTTAAGGGGAATAGAAGAAAAAACAAGGGCCCTAAAGAGAACAGCCGAAGACACACCCAAGTAATAAAACAACACACACACGAGCACTCTACTTGGACTGGGAAGGTATAGTAGACTCTAGTAGAAAGTTTTTGTGAAAAATATAGTAAAAAGATGTATAATAAAGGTAATTACTAGCCTGAGCCAGTGAAGACAATCCCGATGCTTCAAGCGGCAAACAAGCTATGGGGAACAGCGGCTAGGCATCCTGGGATAGGTTGTAGCCTCGAGCCAGTAGACGCACTCGAGCTTTGGCATGCGACCAAGTCAGAGCCGAGGTTCTGCTCCGAACCCCAAACAGCAAGAATGATGGCGAGACAGGACAGCATAACATCTGGCCTATTACTTAAAAAAAGTTAGACAAGAGGGCAGAGCTAGTGGTTGAAAGAAAAAAAACAATGTTCAAATTGGAAGCTCTAGAGGGTAATGCTATGAGGTTGAACCCCTTTTCAGTAAACATGCACACTCACTAAAGCTAAAGAGCATCCTGAATTACTGTGTTTAATAAGGAGGAGAGGAGGGCAGTTTGTCTGGCAAAGTGTCCTCCTACTGTGTAGCCATCAAATACAACATTTTCTAACAAGGCTGTATGAAGGAAACAGAGTTGAAAAACAAGATATGAGAAACATTAAAATGGTGTCTGTGGTTTAGGAACGTGAGTATGAACATGAGTTGTAAAAACTCAATAGCGTTTCAATGGAAATCTGTATTTTGTAAGGAATCAGATCTTATATTGGCTATCTCTTTTTAGGGGTTTGAAGGGTGATGGGATAACCAGAATTAGTATGATATGCAATATATTATGAAATTTTTGTCTGTATGTAGGTAGCCTGGACAATTGGCTGTGTCCAGACATGCTCCTATGAAAACTATCATCTGTACATGCTGTAACTGATATTTTGCACATTGATTGTGATGCTCAAAGGTGGGAGATAGATATAGCAGGTAATTTTTGGCTTGTATTAGTCGGTGCCTGGTTGACAGGGTCAGGGGGCAGTCATTTGATATGGAAACAGGTTGAATCCAAGTAGTCTAAACTGAATTTCTACTACTACCATGTATTGGTGAAACCCGGCCTGTGGTGAGACCAAAGGGGAGTACTTTGAATTGAAAAAGACTGGTTTCCAGCTGGAAATGGAGAAAAAACCTCTGGAGCATCTGTTCATTTGATAAGATTGCAAATGTCTTGAAGGTCGAATGAGTGTATGCATCTGTCTTTCTGTAGTATTGGTAAAATGTACTGGACTGTGGCCATCCAGAATTTCTAGTTCTTTACTGATTTGTTCAGGAATGCTAGGATGAAATTTGGCCTCTGATTGATTTAGAATCCCTTGTGAGGTATCAGTATTTTTGTGTTGAGGCTGTCTGCTACAATGCTGGACTTCCCTAGAATGTGTGTTGTGGCTAGGGAGTGGAGAGAATAAGTTGCCCATTGCCAAAAACTTCATTGCTTCTAGACACAGGGAGGGGGTAATATTTGCCTTCCTGTTGCTGATGTATCAAACTACTGACAAGTTGTCAGTCTGTACTGCAATAGCCTTTACGCAGAGAAGCTGTGAAAGGCTTGTAATGTTAGAAGCACCACTCTCATTTTTAGAGCAGTGAGATGTATAAAGGTCTCCTGTGTAGAGCACAAGTCTTTAACAGACTGACTCAGGTAATGTCCCCCCACCCCAAGTGAGAGATGTCTATTGTCAACATGGTGCTGGTGAGAAGAAGACCAAATGGACGTTCTTGTCTGACTTCCTCCAAATGGGATCAGCATAGAAGAAAGTCCTACATATTAGGGATAATCGGATGGTATGATCCAGCTGGTATGGAAGCAAGGACCACTGGACGCCAGAATACTGACAGATGAGTTGTGAGATCCTGTTTGGGATCCAGCAATCATGGGGTACTTGAAGTGAGACCAACAAAAAGGGAAATCACACAGGATGAGGCCACAAAGGGATAAAGAGGGTTACTGGGTCTTTCAACGTGTTGCATGTCGAAGGATCAGTGGAAAAAAGGGGATTAGTATAAATGAAACTCTGGGGTCAAAGATGGACTAAAGCATCCCTCAGTGACTCCCCTTGCGAGGGAACAAAACAAGTACTTGCTGCATTTGTGGTTTAGGGGAGAGACAATTAGGTCGCAACAAGACTGGTCCCAACAGCTGAGAATCCTGTATTGCATTTGACCCGCCAAGTCCGTTGCAGGATTCTCATCTGCAAGTGTGTTGCTGGCACCAATGGTATTGTGGTAGCTATCGAATTTAGAAGAGTGGTTTGGGCCCTTGGGTTCACATACTTGTTTTCTGGAGTCCGGTAATCTACCACTATATCATGGAGGCACACCCTAACGCTCTGAGGACTAGATTTTCTGGGGAAGGAGGTATCGAGGTTCCAACTCACAAATTCTCAAGGTACAGAGAAGTTTGCAAGAAGCAGATGACTTCAGCTTGAAAAATTTGAGAAGAGGTCATGCTATGTAGAGCAGCCATCTTTCCGGATTAAAGTTGGAAGGATGGATAGAGGAGTTTTACCCCATGAAATCTGAAAGATCCATACAAAGCCAAGGTAAGGGAAAGAAAAAAATACAAAAATTAGGGGAAAGTCTCCTCTCCTCAGTGAGAGGTGTCATGCAGGAGTCGGAACATTGTCCCTTGGACATGCATATGTAAATCCAGGTAAAAAGAAGATCCCATGTATCCATTTTTTTCCCAACTCCCATGTCAAAGACAGGCACGTCCTCAAGATTAAAGGGTTGCCAGAAAGATAGGAACAGAGGGTACAGCAACAAAACTTATTCCGTGCTAGAAGACAAATGACAGGAACCCAGTAATAACACCATCAGATCTGAGAGAAGCCTCTGATCTAAAGAAATACCTGAGTGGTCGACACGCATGGACCTGAAGGTATTGGATCTGAGAATAGCCTGGGGAGATCAGCCAGCCTTCAGATCCTTGGAATAAGATCCATTTGAGAAGCTTCCAAAGAAAAAAGGCAGGATAGAACAGATTTTTCTTTCTTTTGGTGTGCTTCCTCTTTTTTTTTTTTTTTTTTTGGATTTCCAAGGCATCAGCCCGAGTCTTTGTTTCCCAGATAAGTGCAAAATGCCAGATATGAGTACTTTGGATCTGCTACAAGTTGAACCAAGCTATGGAATCTTCCGTAGTCCCAGTCTCACAAATAACTGAGATAGGTCAGATCTGAGAGCCTGGGATCTGACAAAAATTATATTAAGCTGAAACGGCCATTATTCTAAGGTCAGTGGTACAGGGAATCTCAGTAGGTCAGATCTGATGACCTTGGATCCAATGAACATGAAGGTGATACATCATCAACTGAAGATACTTTATTTCCCAAAAAAAGCTACAGCAGATCGGATCTGAGTACCTTGGATCCCAAGAAAATAACATCAGGATGAAAACCCCTGTAAAACCAAATCTATGAGATCTGAGGGGGGTCTTTGGTTCTGAACGAGGTTGTAAAGTCTTCAGATACAAAGTCATATGTTTTGCTTTGTTACCACTTCTCTCTCTTTTTTTTTTCTCGAAGGGGATGTGAACCTCTAAGGAACTGTTTTGAGAATAAAGTAGAAAGGCACGATACAAGCATCTCCTGCGTGAGATAAGAAACCTAAAATGTACAGGCATGTTAAATATAACCATATTTAATATAACAGTGTGAGGTACAAAGAAAAACATTTTACAAGGGCAAAGTCTGTTCAGAGCCTCAGAAGATTATATTTCATTGCCCAAGAGAAGTCAGATGAAGTCACTGACAGAAGATAATTTCTACCCATTCCTTAACATCTTAAAAAGGTGAGTCAGTATAAAGAGTACCTCTCGACACAGCACTTAACTGAGGGATATGAGAGGAAAACTTAAAAGAACTTTCAAAAATGCTTCTATCTCAAGTGACGTGTTACACATTTCAAGAGTCAAAGAAGAGGGGCAATAAAACAGGAAACAACTGCAGAGTCAAACAAAGCCGAAGTCAGTATGGAAGAGGAGAACTCTCCCCGCGAGAAGTTGTGCAGGCCAACAATCGACATGACTAACAGACTGAGAGGGCAGTAAAAAACATAATTCCAACAATCCCGACAGTAGGAGACTGTGGTTCAGAGACCTTTTGGCAAAGGAAATCTGAAATTGCTTTGACTCAATGTGAGTTCAGAGTCAGGAAGGGGGAAAAGAACCCAAGACATAACACCAATGACAGTACTGTTGAAAGAAACTATCAAGAGCATACGGAGGCTAAAAATAAATCAACGATATAAACACAAACATAAACGAAGAAAGGAAAAGGTACAGTTGAATATAACTACGAAAAAGAAATTAAATAAATTCCCTTACTGCTCGAGATCTTGGAATCTTCAGTCTTGCCAGAATGGCGGCAAATGAGAAATGAGGCGATAGGGACAGTGTGGTGCATTATGGGAAGGGGAGGGGCTCAAGATTGGAATCTAAAGTCTAGAAAATGTGGTCAAGCTGGATCTGAGACCTACAGGTGAAGAAGAATGAAAAGGACAATATCAGAGCTACTGTTATGGTAAGTTTACTTATAAAATTACTACATTCAACATTAGATCACAGCTGCAGTAGCCCAAGACGCATGGATAGATTTCCAAAGCATAGAATTATATCGGGATGACAAAGGAATTAAAAAATCCAAGAGCTCCTGAAGGACGGTGGTAGCAAAGCCTGTTCTGGACCTGGAAAAGGAATCCAGTTTGTAATGATTTCTGAATGTATGTGTAGATAACCACGCTGTCTCAGAATACTTTTAAAGTCCACCACTTTTCAAAAAAAAAAAAAAAAAAAAAGAAGAAGCCAATGCCCTGGTAGAGTGAACTCTGAACCTACCTGGAAGCGATTCGCTCTGGTGGGACTAGTGGAAAGAAATAGCACAAGACAAGCATCTAGAAATCTGACAATGACTGTACATTTTTCTTACCTTCATAAGCAACAAATAGTTAATAGGCCTTTCTGTAGGATTTTGTTCTGTCTCAATACTATCTGAGCTGCCTGTGGACATCCAGAGATTCTAAAATTCTTTCCCCCTTTTATTTTTTTATTTGTTTTATTTGCAGTTTCTTAACTGGGAAAGTTCACTGGGCCAAGATGGAGCCCTTTTTCAAATGAGGCCCAGGGAGAAAAGCTCCAGAGTATATACATACAAAAATAACAGCAAGAAGTAATACACAGAGTTAATACAGTATATTACAAAAACAACTCATCAGCAGATAATATAATATGTTATACAAATTAACAGAAACCAACTGATTTAGTTACAGTGGTATCAATACGATTTTTGGTTTGTAATAAAGTAGTACAGAACCATAAAAGAGAATAAGCATTATATCTTATGCGGCAGGCAGATACCAACACAAGCTGGGGTATTAAGGGAGTAAAGAAAAGATGTAAGAAGAGATAGAACAGGTGAGAGTTAGGCAGAATTTAGAGTGAGGTAGGATGAAGGAGGTGGGAGGGCTAGTGGGAGTAGGAGTAATAGTATGTATGGAAGTTAGGAGGCATGAGAGCAGGAGTACACCCAGGTAGTAAAGAGATATGAATGGAGCAAAGTCTTAAAAGAGGAAAGATTCTGTGTAGTTTGGATGTGGGGAGGAAGTAAGTTCCATTTTTGTGTGAGGGAGAAAGACAAAAGAAATTGCCCAGAGGTATGTGATGGTTTATGTATTTCAAGGAGATTTTGATTATTAGATCTAAGGGTTTGATAATGAAGGTGCACAGTAAGGATGGAGGAGAAGGAGGGACAGTGAGATGGGTTGAAAATGAGTTTATGAGCAGTGGAGAGTTGAATATAAGAGAGATAATTAGGGTGCTCCAGGGGGCGGTCACGGTGGTGCAGTGGTTAGCGTTGCCACCTCACAGGAAGAGGTTCCCTGGTTCGATCCTCGGCCAGGGTGCCTTCTATGCGGAGTCTGCATGTCCTCCCTGTGGTCGCATGGGTTTCCTCCGGGTGCTCCTGTTTCCTCCCACATCCCAAGGACATGTTTTAGGTGGATTGGACACTCTAAATTGGCCCTAGGTGTGAGTGTGTGTGAGTGCCTTCTGTGGAAGGTTGGGCGCCGGGCTGGCAACTCGACACAGTAAAAAGATCACTGCCAATCATGAGCGGACAGGTGATCCGCTGTGGCGACCCCTAACCGGGAAAAAGCCAAAAGAAGAAGAATTAGGGTGCTCCAGCCAGTTCAGCGAGTGTAAGGAGTCACAGTGGTGGGAGGAGGATTTAGAGCTGGTAACAAACTTTGAATTTTTATTGTAACAGGATGCCAGTTTGAGGGTATCTTGAAGATTGGTAAGGACAAGTGCTCCATACATGAGAGAGGGAAGGAGGTATGTAATAGAGAGGGTACATTTAGTCGAAGAGGTGAGGTAGCGATTATGCCAGTAAAGCATTTCAAGTTTCTGGTGAGTTTTTTTGATGTTGATTTGAAGGCAAATATCAAATTTTAGTTATTCATCGATAAGGGCATCTAGAAACGTGGTTTAGGAGACTATTTTGATAGAAATCTTATTTTGGCTTACTATAGAAAAGGAGTTCTTGTCTATTTTGGTGTTTTTAGAAGGGATAAAGATCATAATTTTTGTTTTGGATGCATTGAGAGCTAAGTGATTATTTAGCATCCATGTCTCAGTGCTGCTGAAGGCTGCTTGAGTTATTACATAAGTTTAAGGAGGGATTCAGCAGAACAGATAATGGTAGAGTCATCCACGTATTGGACAAGTTTGGCATTAGGTATGTAATGATGGAAGTCGTTAATGAAGATATTAAATAGAAGAGGGCCCAGGATAGAACCTTGGGGGACACCAGTCAGTGTTGAGGTAGGAGGAGGTGTAATTATTCCATGTGACGGCCTGCTGTGTATCAGAGAGGTAACTGGAAAACCAGTTTAGAGAGGAGGAGGAGAGATTAAGATGAGAGTTTAGATAATTGTAGGCTATGGGAAATTGTATCAAAGGCTTTAGATAAGTCTAACAGAAGGGAAGATATAATATTGCCATAATCGTGGGCAAGGGTAATATTATCTAGAAAGGATAGTAGGGCTGTGGTGGTACTGTGTCCAGGTCTAAATCCATGTTGTGTTGGGGTTAGCAGGTGGTTTTCTAAAAAGTAGAGCAAAAGTTGAAGGTGGATACATTTTTCAAGAATTTTAGAGATAGGGGAGAGAATGGCTACTGACGGAAGTTGGAGATGTCAGTGTTGTTATCTTCTTTGTGTAAGGGAATGATAAAGGCTTTTTTCCACAGGAGGGGTATGTAGGATTCTTGGATGGAATGACTGATTAGAATACAGATGGGGAGAGCTATGCCATCTGCATCCAACTTAAGGAAGTTAGATGGAAGGTTGTCGGGGGCATTGGAGCATAGTTTTAGCTTTTGGAAGAGTTTGTTTTACAGTGGAGACAGGGATGATTTGATGGAGAAGAGAGAGGGATGGGAAGTATTTGTGGCAGAAGGAGAGGATTTGTGGGCAATAGAAGTGGAAAGAGTGACAGAGTTTTGGGGGAAAGATTTGGTAAGCTTGGCTATACAGTCTATAAAGAAGGAGTTAAATTTGGTGGGTATGATATGATCTGGAGAGCTAGGGTCAGGGCAGGGACTGCCTTTCCTGCCAAGACTGAGGAGGGCAAAGATACTATTCCAAAACTTTTTGGGATTGGATTTGTGATTATTTTGAAGCTTAGAGTAATAGGATTTTCAGTCGGAAGCAATTTGTTTTTTAACCCTATTACAAAGTTGTTTAAATTCAGTAAGGGTGTTAGGTGTTTTATACTTTTGGTGGAGTTTCCATACTTTGTCACGGGTATGCGTGAGGGTTATTGTTTCTTTTGAGAGCCATGAGGCAGTTTTGGATTTCAGTCTTTTTGTTCTGGGAGGGGCAAAGCAGTTTAGCAGGTTAATGAAAGAAGTATTAAAGTAAGTAACAGCACTGTCAGGAGGGAGAGTTTTCAGAGAGTACCAATTCAGAAAAGGATTGTGGGTTAAAGTTCGTGAGGTTGCTGGTTAAGATATAGCTATGTTGTAAGTGTAGGGAGGAAGAAGTGCAATGTATGAAGGCAGAAAGGTGATCACTGAGGGAATCGGGCAAAGTGCTGCTGTCAGAGATGTTATTGGGATGGGAAACTAATATCCAGTCCAGAACACTGCCTGAAGTATTGTCTTTATTAGGTCTAGTAGGAGAGTTAACTAATTGAGAGAAGTTGTATAAGTTGATATTCTGGGAGGTGGAGGTTGACTGAATAGAAATCCAGTTAATGTTAACGTCTCCTCAGATGACTGTTTCGTTTGCAATATTAGCTGAGAACCAAGAGAGAGAATGTCTTCAAGAAGGGGGATGTTATTTCCCGGAGGAATATATAGAGCAGCTATAAATATGTTTTTATGGTTGTTGATCTTTTAAGAGGGCTAGGGTTATTTTGGGGACTATATTGAATGCTCGAACATTCAAAATTTCGAGTGTCATATGGTTGACACCATATGATCAGATTTTTGAATGTGTGGACATTGTAATGGAGATCTTTGTACAGCATGGAATGTGAAGATTTCCCTTTTCTGCACTGTAGTGCGATCTTGGAATTGGTATATTTAAAGAGTGGTGGTGTGTGGAGGTGCATGGGGGCTTGCCCCTTTGCTTAAAATGTTCAAGTAGGTGTTTTGTGTAGTTTATTTTTTTTTATCAGATATTCAAACTTTTGTGTCGACCATATGACAGTCGAACTTTCAAAAGTTTGTTTATCTAATATAGACCCTTATTTCGGCTGTACCGAATTTAAGTAAATGGTTGGTATAAGGAGTTACTGTTAAGGAGGAGGAAAAAACTAGGGCTACTCCACCTTCCTTTTTTTGAGTTCTGGCATTGCTTATGATTGTGTACTGGGGGGGTGATTTTGGAGTGTTTATACATATAGTGCTTTATTTTTAAGTTCTGAAAAAAAAAAACAGTGAGAATAATAGACTGGTTCAAGGTACACTCTGAAAAAAGAAGGATTTGTTTTCAAAGAAACCCTGCTCTTATGGAAAACGATATAGGGTTGAATCACCATAAACTGTTGTAACTCAGATACTCATATTACACAAGTCATAACGATAAGCAATGAGCAACCTCAAATCAACCTGATGAGCTGGCTCAAATGGAAGAAGTGTTAATTTTTCAAGCACGAAGTTATGATTCCTAGGAGGAGCCACCTCTTTTCTAGGCATGTGAATATGTAAAACCCCTTACAAAAACTGCTTGACTTGAGGACAGGTAGAAAGGGGGGTATCTAAGGGCAGACAAACAGAAATGGCTGAAAGATGAATCTTGATAGAAGAGTAAAAAAGACCAGAGGACAATAACTCACACAGATATTCTAGAACTATAGGACTCTAAGTCTTAAAAGGGCCCTGGTGCTCAGCATGGCAACAACTATAAAATTGTTTCTGCTTACAAATATATGATTTCCTAACAACAGTTATTTTAACCTCCTTTAGAACTTGCTGCAGATCCTCAAAAGGCCTAAAAGCTATCAAAACTCTATCATCCAGGTAGTCAACTGAAGTGTTTTTAGGTTGAGGTCTATCCAACAACCCATCCTGTTTGTATAACTCGTCTGTGGGGAAGCCTGTGGTAATTGCACTTCACCATTTTCAAAAGAAGGGACAAACACTTTTGCCTGGGTCAAAAAACGTAGTCACCCACCACTATCTTTGGGGAGTCGTCCTGGATCTTTAGAAGAAACCTGGATATCAATGAAAGGGCTGGAAAAGCATATAACATCTTTCCCACCCATGGGAATAGGAAAGCAAGTCTTCAAGGCAGGTATGTTAGATTGGGCATTGATGTCCTTCTCTGTTCATCACAGACATGGGGGGGGGGCCAGACCCAGGATGAACTTCAGATTTCCCATTCATTGGTCAACGGTATGCTTAGATAGTGTTAGGGATGGAATCTGCTTCACATGGATGAGGAGCCTGTTCCAGAGCATACGGATTCTCTTAGAGACATATCTGTCTTGCCAACATGTATTATTTATGTCACAAGTAAAATTTAAAGCCTTGGATCTAGTGGTTCTGATGCTGTTCATTTTGTGGATATGCACATGGTAAAAGAAAATCAACCAGAAAAGGTGAAGAGAAAACACTGTCTGGGAAGAATCCAGCAGCTGTTCAGCAAATGCAGTTCAAGCATCTGCTTTGGGACAAGAGATAGCATACAGTAATTTTGAGGGAAATAATGTACTCAGAAGTGATTAAAATGAAAAAAACTGAAGAAATGTATCTACCATTGATGGTAGCCCACTGAACACTGAAGGCATTATAAGAGATCTGGGGACACAGGTCGAAAGCAACCTCTCCTTTGACCTCCACATTGCCACTGTGGTCAGAAAGTCCTTCTATGTGGGACATCTCATTACCAAGGGTTTTGCATCCAGGAAGAAAGCATCATCATCTCTCTCTACTCTTCCCTCATGAGACCAATCATCGAGTATAATGCCCCATTTGGCATGTACCTCACTAAACACCTGCAACAGCTGGAAAGGCCACAAAAGTACCTCACGAAGAGGATCCTAGGCTTTAAACACATGCCCTACATGGACAGACTAAAAAAACTCCAGCTTTTCTCTGTCTCATATCGTCTATTAAGAGGAGATCTCTGCTTGACTTACAAAGCCATGTCTGACCCAGCCCTGTTAGAAATGTTACATCTAAAGAAATACCAGTCCCCACACCACACGCTCCAGGGACCTCAACCTCATTTCCACAATCAACAGAACATGCTGGAGGGACAGGTTCATAACCCAGAGACATACTCTGGAACAGACTTCCCATACATGTCAAGCAGAGCATCTCACTGGCCCTTTTCAAGAGAAATCTTGATGAGTGGATGGGAAATACAAAGTTCACCCAGGGATCACTCCAGTGGCTCTACTTGATAGAGGGACCGGGAACTAATGGCGGCATGTTGCCAGGGCACTTATATGGGCTAGGCTTGTAAAGGCTCCAGGGCCGCTGGCCTAGTACAGATCTACAAACCTATGAACTCAAATAACAAAAGTTGGAATAAATAGAAGCTGTAACTAGCTATTCCAAATGATCTCATAAAAACTGCAAAAATCAGAGGATGAAATGAGGAAAAGGCTAGCTGAATATGAAGCTTCTGTTTCTAAAACATTTAGTGTTAGAAGACAGAGATTTTTGTAGTGCCAGAGAAAATGGAAGTAACAGATTGTGTTAATTTTGTGAAAGCACAAATTATCACCTGTACTGGTGTTCTACACCAAGATTTGTCAACTGAAAGGGCACATTGAGTGTTTGCTCCCAACCTGGCCGTGAGAAAGCAGCCAAGACCTATATTAGTAAAGCTGCAATCATATCAGCAGAAAGAGTTGATCCTGACAAAACTGTGGCAGAAAGGAAAAGTATTAAAACTGAAGACACAGAGTGTTTGTGGAACATTATTATTTGCTGATTCACCAGGCAAAACAGAAGCAAATTTATCTTAGTAATCAGAAAATGTCAAGAGGCAGGTTTGAGATAAAATCTGCTGTATCCAGCTGTTTTCAGGATTTTCTTTTTCCTGGAGGATCAAATACATATTTGGATACAGAACAGGCTAAATAGCAAATAAAAAAAAATATTTATCCAACATAAAAGTGAGCCGGCAAGCAGAATGTGTTCTGTTTCTTATTCTTCTGACAATAAAGCTTATAGAAAGATTTTGCCAGTATCTCATGAAGAGGTTTCACTGTTTAAGAAAAAAGCACAGGAGTTGACTAGAAGAATCAGGAGTACCTTCCAGTAGAACCAGAGTTTGGTGTTGTGAGATGAAGTTCGTCAGGAAGAAGGCCAGCAACACTAAAATTAATGCATAAAAGGAGAATATAAAGCAACAGTCACATTTGTGAAATATGTCTTTGCAAGAAAAAGAGGCTGAGAAAGACTGAGACTTTGTTGATGTTCTTAAACTTATCAGTGGACTATAAAGCATACACCTTACTTTGCCATTAATGTTTAGAAGGACACTAAAGGGAGAAAAGTAGCTGCAAATAAAAATGTGTTTTTAGTATTTGCATAAAACATGTCAAAATATATAAACTGCATGTTATACTGTAAGGCAGTTTTGTATAAGATGCAGCCAGGGGCATTTGTGTATGGGGGTCTTTTCAGTGACTGTCATCTGCTAAAGATATTTAAGCACACAAATATTTTTTCTAGTTATAAGAAATATAGGCTTTACACTATAACAAGATAAGGGCTGGATGATAGCAAGTTTAATTTAATATAATACTGTGATTATGAGCTGCTGGGGTGGCAGTCAGGCATAAAAGTGTAGTGATTATATTTTATGTAGAATTAAAATAATTTCCCTTAGCTTTTTTGTAAGCAAGTGGACTTGAAAAATAAAACAAAATGATGAAAGGAATAAACCATGCTATGATTTGTTTGCATCTGCAAAGGTATTTCTTGTTTTTCCATTAGGAAATGTTCTCAGTGGGAGACATGAAGTCTGTAGCTGAGGGCAGTTGGACAGGGGAATTTTGTACATTCTGTTCTAAGTGAAAATGACTAAGAATGCTTTATGAGTTTGCAAAGTTCTTAGTTGTTTCTTTTTCTCATTGCTGAATACTTTCACATGGGGTCAAGCTGCCTGTAGGAGTTAAGAGTTAATCTTAAGAATTATACATATTCTTTGCTGAGGGTAATGAAAAATGTAAAGGTACAACTCCAAGCAGTTCAGGAGAAAATAGTCTGAAATTATGGAAAGTGAGTAATGATGGTATCCACCCTAGCAGCCTTAATACTTTAATGCATTTAACAGAACAATGCCTAATTTAGTTTTATTCAAATGTTAGCAAGTGGATTTTTTTCTTATGGCTGAAGGCTTGTTTTCTGAAAGTATGCAAGCTGTTTTCACATCTGAAAAAGGAACAGAGCTAAATAAATAGACAGTGATCAGTGTAAATGGGAACACAGGCTGCAACATGCACTTTAGCATGGGTAATCTTAATTTTAAGTTAGATAATGCCTGTGTATGTAGGTGTCAATTTGGGGCTGTTGCTCCTATCTCGAGAGTTAAACTTCGTTGTTTGAATGCATGCATAGTTTTGTGTGTTTGTTCTGAGTTAATAGGGGAAGGCGTGCTCTGAAAATGTTCTTTAGTTTTTTTTTTTTTTGAGAATTTTCATTAAAACAAAAAGTCTTGAAAAAAGTCACATGGCTGAAATGGAGTTGAGAAGAAACAACTGTATAAATGTTCAACCTGCCAAACAATGTGTGCATGTAAGAGAAACACTGGAAATACACATTCAAAAAAAAAAAAATAAGTGGGAACAATAGAGCTTGACATAATGGCTACTCTAGCCATACTATCCTGGAATGTAAATGGCATTATGGGTACAGACAAAGGGGAAAGAAGTGTTGAATTATATTAAGAAATGCAGAGTACAGATAACAATGTAACAAAAGACATGTCTGGAATGAAATGAGCATGTACATTTGACAAAGAAAGGATTTCAGGCTGGATATTCAGCAGAATATCAGGGACAAAGGAAATAGGGCATAATAATACTGACTGTTAGCCAAGCTTCAACAGTGACAGAAGAGAAAAAAAGACAATAATGGTAGATTTGTGTTACTAAATGGCTATTGTCAAGGGAGGAGATTTACATTGCCATGTATTTACATTCCACCACAAACTGCTATTATGGAATTTGCGAAATGTTTGGGAGAAATAATTAGCTTTCAGTGAGGAATATTATTTATAGATGGGGAATAGAATTTGATCTGCAATAATGAGGATGTATGGGGGACCTAAAATAGAAAATAAAAAAAGAGGGTGCATTTCTGAAGAAATTTATGAAAATATTTATTGTGGAAAACAGGAATTTAGTAGTAGGAACTCAAACAGAGTTTATAAATTATTCCCCAAGGTACAATAACTGAGCTAGACTGGACAGAATTTATACTATAGAGGAGCATGTGCGTTTAGTTGAAAACTTTAATGCCCATCCAATAAATATTTCAGATTACACAGCAGAAATGCAGGGTAATGAAGTAAAAATGAAACACTGGCTATTTCCCACCTACATGTTAAAAAGATGGCTGGCGCCATGTCAAGAAACGGATAACTGGTGCCAGAGGGTCTCAAAAGGGATTACCTCAGTGTCACTGCTCAACAGAGAGATAGCCTAGTATGAACCTATGAACCTATAAGAATAGGTAGTAGAAATTATTCGAGTATTACTAGGATAGAAATTTCTTCACAATGGGTAGCTAGTTTGTGGGATAAAATGACAGAGTTGAAAATCAGGGTAAAACACACACACACACACACACACACATATATATATATATATATATATATATATATATATATATATATATATATATTGTGTCTTTCAGCTTTTCCCGGTTAGGGGTCGCCACAGCGGAACTACGGTACGCTAATGATTGGTAGTTGATTTTTACGTGCCGAGTTACCAGCCCTGACGCACAACCTTCAACGAAGGTACGCCCATTCACGCATGTCTCCACGCAGAAGACGCTCTAGCTGAGAATCGAACTGGACAGTGTCTTACTATGATACTATGAGGCGACGCCACCGCAGCACCACCATCCTTTTCTCTCTCTCTCTGTATAGATATATATATATATATATATATATATATATATATATACACATACACAGAGAGAGAGAAGGTTGAGAAGTAATAGGAATTATTTATAGTGGATGACAAAGGTTAAAGTTTTGCAGAATAAGGACAATCTCACAGAACATGAACAGAAGCACCTGTAGAGTGCTAAAGAGAAAATAAGGGAGCAATTGGATAGTATGCATGAGTTTAGAAAGATTGCTGTTACGCAACTATTTTATGATAACGACTCTAGAGCACAAAAACTTTTACTACTTAGGCAATGGAAAATAGAAAGGGTTGCCACCAAACTTAGGGAGCCTATGACAGGAACTATAACCAGAGATTATATAGTGGTATTAGAGATATTCTGGAAATTTAATAAAGCAGATGAATGTAAACAAGGTAATAATTAGTAGAGCATATAAAATATTGCATGATAACTATAACAGTCAATCATAGTAGGTTAGAAAAGATTAGGAAAAGAGACTGGAAAATAAGTTTACAAGGGAACAACTGGATGATGTATGTATAGCTCCTGAGTATGCATCAAAGACTGGAAGATTTAGGATCTTTGCTTTGTTTTCAGAAGTATTTTATACCTCAAGCAGACTTCAAAATGTATTTCCTCAGGTAGATAGCAAATGTTGGAGGTATGATGGAGCATGTTTTTGGAGTGTAATGAACTACCACATTTAAAAAAATCCCTACAGAACACTCTCAGAAATATTGAGGGAGTAAATGGCTGTAACTAAGAAAATGATTCCTTTGGGCTGGAACATAGGATGGATCTGAATTGCCTAGACATTGTTGGGCCTTATTAAGTTTAATTCTACTGTTTGCCAAAAAAGTAATTTATGGAAAGTGGAAATCAAAAGCTAAACCAACTTTATTTAAAGTATTGAATATTGCAGAAAAGGGAAAAGAACTTGAAATGTGATTTTTAGAAAAAGGAAGGAGTAAACTGCACAGAAATAAATGGAATTTGTATGAACAATACATATAAAAATAATGCTGAAGAGAATTGAAGTTTAAGGGAAGATAGGACTTGAGAGATTTAGGCAATATTGGATTCAATGAGAGTTCTAAAGGAAGAAAAATAGAAGTTATGTCCTTACCATAACGTTCCATGTGGAGTGTTCATCTCGCCTTTGTTCTTACACCTGGGTTCGGAGCCGATCCTCGGCTCCGTGTCGGCCGCTTGGCAAAGCTCTGCATCGAGAAGAAGCTCGAGACCAACCTAACTCCCACAATCCCCCTCTGCCTTTACCTCAGATCTAGTTTGCAAGCAAACCAACAGTAAACAGAAGAGAGCAAAACACATTCATGCCAAACAAGAATAAACATAGCTAAAATACATAGCCATAACAACTGCTCAAGGCAGAAGCAGGAGAAACAAACCAGGCACCTAACTGGACGTTCTTCCTGAGGGTGGGAATGTAAGAACAAAGGCGAGATGAACACTCCACATGGAACGTTATGGTAAGGACATAACTTCTGTATGTGAGAGTGTTCAATCTCGCCGTTTGTTCTTACACCTGGGTAGCGTCCCTAGCTCCATGTTCCTGAGGAACTCAGGGGAGAACGTTCCTGAGCACAGTGGAACCAAAGGTTGCCCTGTCCCTAGAAATCCTGTCTACTTTGTAATGAGAAATGAATGTATGTGGTTTAGACCAAGTGGCAGCCGCACAAATAGTGTCTAACGGCAGGCGGGCTGCATGAGCCAGGGATGTAGATACTGATCTTGTAGAGTGCCCTTTGGGCTTGACAGGTAAAGTTTGTTCAGAGGCAGTATAAACAAAAATAATGCAATCAGAAAGCCATTTGGACAGGGTTCGTTTTGTAACTGCCATACCTTTCTTGCTGTCTGAGAAGGCTACAAAGAGCTGGTCTGTTTTTCTGTGATCCTTTGTTCTGTCCAAGTAAAATCTGAGTTGTCTATGAACATCTAACTTGTGTAACATATATTCCAACTTATTGGAATGGTTCTTGAAAAAGGTGGGGAGTTCAATGGACTGATTAATATTATTAACGGAGCAAACTTTGGGAAGAAAGGATGGATTAGTGCGAAGAGATACTCTATCAGGGTGAAAGATCAAATAAGGATGTTTAACAGAAAGAGCTTGAAGCTCTGACACCCGCCTGGCCGATGTGATAGCCACCAGAAAAAGGGTCTTCCATGACAAAAACTTCAAAGGACAGGAAGAGGCTGGTTCAAAAGGTGGTAGCATCAGCTGTGACAAGAGAAGGTTCAAGTTCCAAGGTGAAGTAGGACTTCTAACTGGTGGTCTAATATGGAAAGATCCTTTTAGAAAGGCCTTACAAAGTCTGTGAGCCATAATAGGAGCCCCACTTTCCCCCACATGAAAGTTTGATATGGCAGCTAATTGCACTCTCAAAGTGGCAGGAGAAGCCCCTTGGTGGAACAGTTCGGTTAAAAACTCGAAGACCTTATTCAAAGGAGCTATTACGGGATCCAATTGTTGTGTAGTTGCCCAGTGCACAAAACGCTTCCATTTACTAGTGTAGATCTTTGTAGTGGAAGCTTTATGAGAAGCCACCAGGATATTTTGAACTGCTGGGGATAGAAGATCAGACCTGGCTAAGAAGGGAAGTGGAGCAGCCAAGCTTCTAGTCTGAGGGAGAGAAGCGACGGGTGGAGAGCCCCTGACGAATGGGTCAGTAGATCCGGCTCTGGGTCCAGGATCCAGGGTTCCCGCATTTGGTGTGCCAGAAGAGAGGGAAACCAGATTTGACGAGGCCAGAATGGGGCAATGAGGATAATTGTCCTTTGCAGGTTGCTGGCTTTCTGTAGAAATTTTGAAATCAGGGGAACAGGAGGAAAAGCGTACAGGAGACCCAGGGGCCAATCGTGAACCAGAGCGTCCCTGGGGACTTCCCCTGGAGGGGGTAATAGGGCAAAATAGCTCCTGCATTTGGCGTTCATTGGAGACGCAAACAGATCGCAGGAAGGCTGGCCCCACTTGCGAAATATTTCCTTCGCAACTGACTGTTTGAGGGACCACTCGTGAGGTAACAGGATGGCTCTGCTCAACCTGTCCGCTATGACGTTGGATAACCCCGGGATGTGCGTTGCTATCAGAAAACGACCTGTGGACTCCACCCATTGCCAGATTCTCATGGCCTCTCTGCATAGTTGATAAGACTTGGTTCCCCCTTGCTTGTTTATGTACCAGACTACGGACATGTTGTCCGTCTGAACTGCAATTGTCCCTAGAGGAAGAAGGGGAGCAAAGTGTTGCAACGCTAGAAACACTGCCCTCAACTCTAGAACATTGATGTGCAGATTGTATTCTAAATTGGTCCATTCGCCTTGGACTGTCTGTCCCTGAAAGATGCCCCCCCACCCTATCAGGGAAGCGTCCGTGGTCACCGTTGCTGTCGGCGTGGACAGCACAAATGGTCTTCCGCTGGAAAGATTGCAAGTCTGTAGCCACCAAGCTAGGTGTGATTTGCATATGTTTGTGATGAGAATTTCGTGTGTCAGGGGTAGCTTTTGGAATGACCATTGTGCAAACAGTAGCCATTGAAGAACTCTCATGTGCAGTCTTCCCAAGGGTATCGCAATGAGAGAAGCTGCCATGAGCCCCAAAACCTTCAGAACTAGTTTCGCTGGGGATTTTCTGGATGATAGAAGAAGATATATATGGTTTCGTAGGGAGTTTATCCTTTCTGGAGGAAGCCTTAGAATTAAGCAACGCGTATCCAATTCTGCTCCTATGAATGAGATATGCTGTGATGGCTGTAGTAAGGATTTTTTGAAATTTACGGAAATCCCGAGATGTACACAAAGTTGTAGCGTGTAATCCCTGGCCTGAATCAGTCGACGCTCGGTGGTGGCAGAAAGGAGCCAGTCGTCCAGATACGGAAACACCTGGAATCCCAGGCGTCTCAAGTGAGACGCTACCACTGCCATACATTTGGTGAAAACCCTGGGGGCTGAGGTCAGACGAAAGGGCAGGGCTCGAAACTGATAATGACTGGCTCCCAGCCGGAAGCGCAAGTGATCCCTGGACGCCCTGGCCATTTTGATGTGGTAGTATGCGTCCTTTAGATCTATTGAGCACATCCAGTTGTCCTTCTGTAGAAATGGAAGGATCGATTGAAGCGTGACCATCCGGAACTTTTCCTTCTTGATGAAGGTATTGAGTTTGCTTAGGTCCAGAATTGGCCTCCAGTCCCCTGTCTTTTTTGGAACTAAAATGAACCTTGAGTAAGTTCCGAATCCTCTTTGGTCCGCTGGGACTGGTTGGATGACTCTTTTTTCTAGCAGCTTTGAAATTTCTATAGCTGCAGGACCTCGCAGATGGGGCGGCACATCTGGAAGTCTTTTCTGTGGAATTGGGGGCAATAGGAAGGGAATTCTGTAGCCTCTGGTAACAATGCTTTTTACCCAATTGTCTGATGTAAGATTTTGCCAGGCCTGAGGGTATAAAGCTAAGCGACCCCCGACTGCCTCCAGAGCAGGACAGTCGGGCCTCCTCTCAGGAGTGCTGGAAAGGTTTCCCGGGGAGTGTATCCCTGTCACCTTGGTTCTGTGGACCCCCTCTGCCGCCAGGGCGACGTCTTCCACCTCTGCCCCCTCCTCTGCCGCTAGAGGGGGCATCACCCTGTGTGCCTGGGAAAGAACCTTGGGGTTTTCGAAACCACATTTTTCCACCACGTTGCCCTTTGGGGTACGGTCTGGATGGGGTGGAAAACGGACTCCGACAGCAGACAGAGTCTTTCCCTCTTGCTCACACCGGGTAAGGGTCTCCTTTACTTTGGGGCCAAAGAGAGTGGCACCATCAAACGGGGCGTTAGTAAAGGAAGACTTGAAGGCTTCAAGAATGAACATAAGCGCATCCAGGATTGTCTACGAAGAGCAATCGCTGAAGCCGCTGCCCTACTCGATCCTTGACTGCGTATGAGATCAGCCTCATGGACGAGTTTGCAATAGATGTAAGGGTATTGAGATGTGCTGTAACCTTTTCCGAGACGGCAGCATCTGTAGTACCCTGGAGGGTATCTCCCAACTCTTTGATTAGATCCCTCTGTAGCCATGTGAAGTGGGTCAAATAGTTCAGGGATCGCATAGAAAAAGCCGCTGAACTAAAAATGCGCTTCCCATACCTGTCCATAGTCCTAGAATCTCTGTTAGGCGGATGGACAGATGAGGAAGATTCAGACATCTCCTTTTTCGTGGCAGCTGCCACCACCATAGCGTCCACTGGCACTCCCTTTGTCAGATAAGCCTTATCTTGGGGGGCAGTAATATATTTGTTAGGCTTTCTAGGGACTGGCTCCACCGTGTCAGGTGCCTCCCACGCCCTTCGAGCAATCAGTTCCATCAACTCATCGAAGGGCGGAGTGACCCAGGAGGAGGAAGGGTGAGCACCGAATGCCTTCAGCAAGACTGACTCATCCTCAGAAGGGGGAAGGGCTTGCCAATCACCTCTCTGTTTTAGGATCTCCAGGATGTCAGAAAAGGTGACATCCTCTGAGGGTGATTTTGGGGACCCTTCTGACTCATCCAAGTCAGTGTCCGATGTCAATGATTCTTGTGGAGAATCTAAGTGTCTCCTCTTACACAGTCTTTTCCTCGGAACTTCCTCGGGGGGGGGCATCCGAAGAAGCCTCCGAGGAAGAGGGGGCACCCTCTAGGGGTGACTGAGACACTGGTGCTCGACGCTTAGACGTAGCCGTGGGTGCAGAGGAGGATAACGGACCTTTAGGGGAAGGAGAAGCTGTTTTTGCTGAAGTGGTTGTCTGAACAGACAACACCTTCCTCATGAGTTCGAAGGCCCCCGGGTCCCGAGTCGAGGTATCCCCCGGTTCTGAAGAAGTCGGAGGAATCCCCGAGACAGGCACCGAAGGCATCGACCCCAAGGACGGAGCCGAGTCGATCCCAGCCGAGGCCCCGAGAGAGAGCGTCAGAACTGAAACATCGGTCCGACTCTCAGTCCCGGACCCAAGGATGGATCTTCGGCTCCGAGACTCCGGTACTGGGTCCGACGGAGTCGAGGTGAACGGTACCGACCGAGAAAAAGACGGATCCGGCACCGAGGGCTCCACAATCAACAGATCAGCCTCTCCGGCTCAAGACTGGATAGGCCTCGGAGGAGGAACAGGTGGAGATAAGGGAAGGCCTTCGAGTCTCGACACCAACTGGGAGGAGACAGAGATGAGTTTGGACAAGGCTGTATTCTCCATCAATTTCTGCACCACACGGTCTACATCAGTGTCGGAGAGGGGCCTGGAAGAACGCGTCGAAGGAATCGAAGACGGAGCCGATCACAAAAGTGCAGGCAGAGGAAGCTCCGTCACCGGTTCCAAGACTCGAGGCTCGGTAACTGACAACAGTTCAACACTCGGCCCCAAAGTCTGTGGAACCGGTGATCGAACTTTGAATGAAGAGCTCGGAGCCGATGACTTGGGCTCCGACGTCTTCGATTCCTTCGAGGATTTAGATGCCTGGTCTGATGCATCCAGAGCCTCTTGGAATGCAGGCTTCAAAAGACCCCTATCCATAAGCTTCCTGCGCCTATCTGTCATGACCCTTCCACTGAAAGAATGACAGATGGAGCAGTCTTCTTGCAGATGGAGAGGGCCAAGACAGTAGACGCAGGAACTATGATTGTCTGTGACAGACATCTTCTGTCCACATCGGCACCGTTTGAAGCCTGATTTAGCTTTTTCTGACATGTTTACAAAATCAACCCAGAAAACAGAGAAATAGCTAGTACTAAATGTCCAATCCAGTAAAAGTTGTCAAATCCTGTTAATAAAGTCACATCCAATAGTCAACTCCAGTAAAAGTAAAAGGGTGGGGTAGGCCCCGAGGGAATAACTCAAAGAAGTATATAAAAATTATATACGGAACCGAGAAACCCTCGATACACTACTCATACACACACACAATCAACTTTAGAAGAGTTTTATACCAAAAATAATACAAGTAATTAAGAATTAATTAATCTTAGCTTTGAGGTGGTCCGAGCTCATCAAAATGATGCGAACGTTGCAGCGGCAAACTAGATCTGAGGTAAAGGCAGAGGGGGATTGTGGGAGTTAGGTTGGTCTCAAGCTTCTTCTCAATGCAGAGCTTTGCCAAGCGGCCGACACGGAGCCGAGGATCGGCTCCGAACCCAGGTGTAAGAACAAACGGCGAGATTGAACACTCTCACATTGTATATGTAATGTATAATGTATGTAAAGAAAAATGTTAATATGTTTTTTCTTTTCTACTAATGCGTGTGTGCCTATGTCTAAAGTTATAATTTAATAAAGGTTCTTGAATACAAATCTTTGCCTGTCTGATCTGGGGTGCTAGTTCTATGACTTCCTGAAACACGCGCTCCAACACTGAAGATAACAGTAAAGTTTAGTTTACAGGATGAGTAAGAATCTCCTAAATGGGAGGGATGAACTCCTATTGCTATTTGCGCACCCCTGTTTGATTATTCTAAGAACACATTTGTCTGAAATAAACTGATGCCACTGGGGAAGATGAAGGGATATACTAAGGGATTGTCAGGGTATGCTGGGGACCTGAATGGGCAAGCAGTCATTTTGACTTTTTTGACTGTCCTTTTCTTTCTTCTTTGAGCATCTCTGTCATTGCTTTAAAAGATATGTATTTGAAATTTGCTGAAACTGCTTATTTTTCTTCTAGAAAAAGGGTCCTGAATTTTAAAGTTTTACTGAACTTAGAAACAGAGGGTTGACAGATATTTGTAACCCCTTGAATCAATTCCCCTCTTTCAACAAATCTTTTAAGGGCCTTAGCAACAGAAGGGCCAAACAAACCATATTTGTCAACATGAGACTTTAACGTATCAGCTTTAATGTCTGGTAGGTTTTGAGAATTAACTAGGCAAATCTCACTAATGAACCAGCATCACTAACTATGAGCACATTGTGAACAGAATCGTAACAGCACTTTAAGAAATGTTTGTTTACTTAACAGGCAGACACAGTTAGGGAGTTCAGTGAAGTATTAACCACTAAAGAAGGAAGGTTAATAGTTAATTTTCTCATGGTCTCAAAAGAAGCAGTAAAAAATTAACATGTTAGCCTGGAAGTTCAGAATTTTGAAAAATTAAAGTATCATAAGAATAAACTTTCTTCCTAAATTATCCAAAACTTTTCCTTCCTTGCCGGGGAAGTGGTGTTAGCATTCACAATGTGTTTAGCGGTAGATGGCTTTAAGGAAATAATTACAGGATTTGATCAGGGAATAGACTAATGTTATTTATCTGTCTGCGGTACTTTATATAATCTATCAGACTTTTTCAGAGCAGGAGGTTGACTGTTAGGCATACTGCAAGCTGTTAAAAACATACCCTCTAAAACTGGAGGGACATCTGTAGGCTGAGGACAATCCAGTTGTATCAAATCATACTATATATGTTGGGAGATTGGGATTTCATTCTGTTCCTAATGGAACAAATCTTTCATTTTAGCTACAGTTTTAGAAAAAAGGAAATCTGAAGAAACACTTTCCTCATGATCTGAATCTTCAGCTTGAGGAGAATTCACTGGTAAAAAAAAAAAAAAAAAAAAATATTTTCCAGCCCCTGCCCTTCTGACTGGGAATCAGTGTCACAGGGAATTTTACTGTATTTGTAGTCAGTGACGGAACACAATTTAAAACATTAAAGGCAGAAAGTAATCCTTTCGTACAAGCTAGGAAAGTCTTCCCCGTCCATAGTGAGAGACAGAGAAGTCACATTTTTAACTTTTTGCTTTCTTTTCCTGAGAGATCCACAGGAAAAAGACTGATCTATGACAGGAGCACTAGCTCAGGAATCAGGCTCCTTAACCCAACAATGTCTTAAGACTTCAACTGTTCCTTCTCCTGAGACCAACAAGAGTGGTTCTTCCTTGCCTGGTGAGGACAGCGCAACAGCCACAGAGGATGTGCCTACCTCTTGGTCCTTACTGGCCTCCTGTGGAGCTATACCACAGGGATTGAGAGAGAAGGATGAGCAGTCCAAGTAACCAGGTCTGGACATAGAGTTTTTCATTAGCAACTGAAGCAGTCAGCCTGATATTCGAAGACTTTCGAGATTTTTTTTTCTTCTTTTTGCGGCCAAGAACAGTGCCTGAAATGTGGGTAGTGCATCATGGGAAGGTTTGTAAACCTCTTCATAGAAAATTAGAAGTTTTGAAGTAAACTTTTCAGCAATAGCTCCCCAAACCACAATATTCAGCCCTAATAACACTTTATTCTAGACAAAAATGTTGAAAAAAAAAATAGAAAAATTATTTTTTACAGTTTTTTCACACAAGTATTCTCCGAGTAAAAATCTCTTTACATTGTCTGACTGTGCATGCAAATAGCATTAACTAGCACAATATATAAATATTAAAAGAAAAAAAATGCAGATTTTCTTAAGAAAAAAATGATAATGTGGAAGGTTTTCCACAGAAGGGTGCTTATCTGTCTAGCACTGAAGTATCACTAGCCGACCGTCAGTTCCACAGACTCAGCAGAGTTAGCGCATTTTGGTGGCAAGAAAGCACTGAAACTTTTGGATCCCTAACTACTGCTTTTACGCAGCACTCCTTGAGCCCCACAGCAGTAAGGATGCATAGATGCTGCCCTGAAGGTTTTAAGACTTGCTGATTGATCATATTCTTGGTAGGATATAACCCATACAGCTTAGGCTACTGCAACAGAGATCTAATATTGAACATCTGAGACATCTGAGTCTTTTCCTTTGAAAGACAAGAAAATAAGTGTGAACTTTTCTTTGCACTGGTGACAAGAAAACAAAACTGGCTTTTTACTGCATATGGGCACGACCATGTATAGGAATAAATGGGAAGAGTCAAAAGAGAACAGCTTCAGTTGAGTAAAACTCAAAGCAAAATGACAAATACAGCAGCTAGTACAAATTATTTTTGACTCTGTGTTCCTATATGTTTGACACCATATCACATATGCACACAAAGAAGTTAAAACTTAGTCAAGAGAGCTGAAGAGTAAAGGAGAAAGGTATGTTCATTCATCAAAAAATCTTTACAAAGGACACATGTTGCACTAATCCCTTTAGCTGTAACACCCATTTAAGGACATAGCTATGCATGAAGTAAATAAGTAAGTTACTGTGTCACTTTAGTTGCACTTATACATGACTAGGTGACTTAAGTGACAACTCTGAATAATCAGTCAAGTCAACATAAGGTGCTAGCAAATCAGCCAGAGGTGTGGAAGCCCAAGATCCCTGGGATACATCAGGGGGTTCATATTATGTTGTCGAACTTTCAAAAGTCCGATCGCCATATGGTTGAACCCATATGTTCAAACTTTCAAAACTTCAAAAACGGCAAAATAAATAAATAAAACCTTCCTGATGGTTGTAAGCAGTCGGGCAAGCCCCCCGCTCTTTAAATATACCAACTCTGAGATCGCATTACAGTAAAGGGAAATCTTTCCTTTCCACACTGAACGGAAATCCCCATTGAAACGTTCAAACTTTTCCAAGTTCAAACATATGGGTTCGACAATATGGCGTTCAAACCTGTTAGGTTTGACAACATAATATGTATCCACACCAGGGTGGGGCCAAGAAGTGCACCTCTTGTGGTCTTTTCCTCCTCCATTCTCTTCCAAAGCAAAGAATAGGTGCTAGCACTAGTCCTCATTAGCTGAAGACAATCTGAGTTACCTGCATGGACTGCAGTATAACTGAACACTAGACTTAAGTTTTGTAAGACTAGACCTTGACTTGTTCTTCAAGTTTCTGTCCTTGTAGCAATCCTCTGACTTGTACCTGGAATTGTGTGAAGGACCCCCCCCCCCCAATCAGCAATTCCCAAATTGAGAAGCACTTGATAGCCTCCCATTGTTCTACTCACAAAATAAAATTAGAAGTTATGTACCTACCATAACGTTCCATGTTAGTTGTCTTCTCTCGCCTTCTTTCTTGCTGGATGGGTTCGGAGCCGATCCTCGGCTCCGGCACTTGCTTTAGCTTAGGAACTCCTTTTACCAGCTCGAGGCAACCCTATATCCCATGATGCAAGGCGGAACTACCTCAGATCTCGTTTGGTAGCTAACCTACCCTGCTAAAGACTATCCTAACATAATTAGGAACACAAGTTCCTAATAGAAGTCCTCATATGAAGGCTCCGGAGGAAACAACCTAATAGGAACTGTTCAAGATCTGTCCAGGCCAGGGGAAGGAGGGAGGGACACAAGAAAGAAGGAGGAGAAGACAACTAACATGGAACGTTATGGTAGGTACATAACTTCTAAATGTTAAGTTGTCAATCTCGCCTTCATTCTTGCTGGATGGGACCGCGTCCCTAGCACCTGTATCAATGGAACAGACTCTTGAGAACTGTGGAACCAAAACTGGCCCTATCTCTGGAGGCCAAGTCCAACTTGTAATGAGAGACAAAGGTATGGGGAGTAGCCCAAGTAGCTGCTGCACAAATGGTATCAATGGGTAGTCTATCCTGAAAAGCTGCAGAAGTGGATAGACTCCTGGTTGAGTGTGCTTTTGGCTTAGAAGATAGCTGTTTGCCTCTGAGAGAGTACACATAGGAAATAGTGGAAGTCAACCATCTGGATAAGGTCACTTTAGATACTGGAAGACCTATCCTGTTTTCTGCATAGGAGACAAATAATTGGTCCGATTTTCTGAATTGTTTAGTTCTATGCAAATAGTACCTGAGCTGACGATGGACATCCAAAAAATGCAGTTTCTGTTCAGCTCTGTCGGAATAGTTTGGGAAAAAGACTGGTAGGTCTATAGATTGGTTAATGTTGTTTTGAGATACGACTTTGGGGAGAAAGGAAGGGTTAGTTCTTAATGATACCCTGTCCTTATGAAAAACCAAATAAGGAGAACGAATGCAGAGAGCTTGAATCTCGAAACCCTTCTTGCAGAAGTGACAGCCAGTAAAAATATAGTTTTCCAGGTCAATAACTTCAAAGAACATGAAGCAGACGGTTCAAGGGAGGTAGTATCAAGGATGCTAACATTAAGTTTAGATCCCATTGCGGAGGAGGATGCTTTATAGGTGGTTTTAGGAGAAAAACTCCTCTCAGAAAGGCCTTGCATAACCTATGAGACATAATGTTATTGTCATGCAAGCCAACATGATACTTGGAAATAGCAGCCAGTTGTACTTTGACTGTAGATGACGAGGATCCTGAATGAAAAACCTCCGCCAGGAAATCTAAAACGAATGTACAGGAGCAGTAAAGGGTCAATATTTTGGAATTTGCCCAAAGAAAACGTCGCCACTTGCTAGCATAAACAGTCCTAGTGGGCGACTTCAAGGAAGACACTAAAATGTCTCTGACTGAGTCGAAATCATCGGTAGCATGGCTAGGGTAGGAAGTGGAGCAACCAAGCAGTGAGGTTGAGAGAATGAATGGCCCGGTGCTGCTGACCCGACTGGTGGATCAAGAGATCCGAACTGGGTCCAGATGCCAGGGCTGCACCAGAAGGTGACGATGCAGAGACGGAAACCAAATTTGTCGAGGCCAATAAGGGGCAATGAGGATCAACTTGGCTCTCAAAACGGTGGCTTTCTGAATGACTTGTGGAATCAAGGGAAAAGGAGGAAAAGCATACAGAAGTCCCCGGGCCAATCCTGGGTTAGAGAGTCTCTCAGGGGTTGGCCTGGAAGGGAAAGAGAGTGAAGAAATCGGGCACTTGTTGTTTTGAGGAGTAGCAAAAGATCGCAACAAGGAGTGCCCCACTTCAGAAAAATCTGATCCACTACAGATTGATTGAGAGACCACCGTGAGGCATCAGAATGGATCTGCTCAGCCTGTCCGCTAACAGGTTGGACCTGCCGGGATGTGCTATCAGAAACCGTTGAGAAGAGATCGCCCATTGCCAAAGTCTGAGAGCTTCTTGACATAACGGATAGGACCTGGTCCCGCCCTGTTTGTTGATGTACCAGACTATGGACATGTTGTCCGTTTGTACTGCAATAGTCCCCGTGGGAAGAAAGTTGTTGAGGGCTTGCAACGTTAAAAGCACTGCTCTCATCTCCAGGACATTTATGTGCAGATGGTATTCTATGGGTTGCCACGTCCCGTGGACCATCCTGCCCTGATAATGCCCCCCCCAACCGATCAGAGAGGCATCCGTAGTGACTGTGGCAACTGGAGGAGGGGGAATAAAGGGTCGGCCCTGATGAAGAAGAGGGGAAGATATCCACCAGTTCAGATGAGCTTGGCACGACTGTGTTACCAAGATTTCGTGCCTCATCGGAAGACTGTGGTACGACCACTGCGTGAATAACATCCACTGCAGAAGACGCATGTGGAAGCGGGCCAGTGGTAGAAGAACAATGGCCGCAGCCATAAGACCTAGAACCTTCAGTATAAATCTGGCTTTGATCTTGTTGCTTTGCAATAGAAGCCAAACGAATTTTTGGATGTCCAGAATTCTTTGATCTGTTAGTCTGGCTAACATTTTGACGGTGTTTAATTCTGCGCCTATAAAGGTGATAGATTGGCAAGGCAGCAGAGAAGATTTTTCGAAATTTACTGAAATTCCCAAACTCCTGCAAAGCTGTAGAGTGTAGTCTCTGGACTGAAGAAGCTGACACTTGGTGGTGGCGGAGAGGAGCCAGTCGTCCAAATAGGGAAACACCTGGAATCCTTGACGTCTCAGATGAGCTGTGACCACTGCCATGCATTTGGTAAACACTCTGGGGCTGAAGTGAGGCCAAAGGGCAGTGCTCTGAATTGGTAATGACTGGTCCCTAGCGAAAGCGGAGAAACCTTCTGGAGCGCCTGTGAATCTTTATGTGATAGCACGCATCCTGAAGGTCTATAGAGCACATCCAGTTGTCCTTGCCCAGAAAGGGCAGAATGGACTGAAGCGTGACCATCCGAATCTTGCCTTCTTGACAAATCTGTTTAGATTGCTCAGGTCTAATATTGGTCTCCAATCTCCCGTCCTTTGGGGACCAAAAGAATCTCGAGTAGACGCCGGATCCTACCTGGTCTGCCGGCACAGTCTGGGCTCTTTTTCTAGGAGCTTTGAAACCTCCTGTTCTGCCAAATCCCTTTGACCGGGTGAGATGTCTGGAAGGGATTGTTGAGGCGGATACCTTCGAAGGGGATTTTGTAACCCTCGGATATGATCGACTGTACCCACATCTCTTGAGATAGGGATTGCCAGGCTACTGGGTACAGCAAATCTTCCCCGACTGCCTCCAAGGGTGGACAGTCGGGCAACACCTCAGGGTGCTGAAAGGGCTTCTCAGGAAGAGACTCCCTGTTGCCCTGGTTCTGAGGACCCCTGCCTCTAGGGTGGCGTCTATTATTGTTACCCCCTCTGCCTCTGGGGTAAACTGACCACGTGTGTCCGTGTAGCTCCTTGGGCTTTACGGAACCACATCTTCCTTCTGACCCTTGGGGTATGGTCGAGAAGGAGTGGAAAACTGGACTCCAACGGCAGAAAGAGTTTTACCGTCCTGCTCACACCTGGTCAAGGTATCCTTCACCTGAGGTCCCAACAAAGCCGAACCATCAAGTGAAGGACGCCTTAAAGGGGTCCAAAATTACAAAGCCGCATCCAGGCTTGGCGCCTAAGAGCAACTCCTGTGCCTGCCCATCGGCCGCATAGGATATGAGCCGCATGGAGGAGTTAGATATGGAATTCAGGATTGCTAGCTGCGAGGCAATCTTTTCCTGAGCCCCAGCAGCAGAAGGATCCTGGACTACTTCACCCAGTTCCTTGAGAACATCTCGTTGAAGCCTGGTGAAGTGACAAAGATAATTCAGCTTAACGCATAGCAAAGGTCGCTGAAGAAAACATCCGCTTTCCATACCTGTCCATGGTCCTAGAATCCTTGTTAGGAGGATGGACAGGTACTGAAGGATCCGCCAGTTCCTTCTTAGTGGCCGCCACCACCATAGCATCCACAGAGACACCCTTGGAAAGGAACTGTTTGTCCGAAGGGGCCGTGATGAACTTGGATGGTCTCCTGGGGACAGGTTCCACAGAATCTGGGCATACCACGCCTTCGAGCCACTACCTGCATCAGTGGGTCGAAAGGCGGAGACACCCAGGAGGTGGAGGGTCAGGATCCAAAAGCCTTCAGGTATACCGACTCATCCTCGGAGGGGTCAATAGAGGGCCAATTCCCCCTCTGTTTGAGAAGCTCAAGGATGTCTGAAAAGGAGACATCCTCAGAGGGAACCCTCCGACTCATCTAAGTCGGTATCAGATGTAGTAGACTCAGGGAGTCTGTGTGTTTCTTCACACGTCCTCTTCCGAGGGGGTTCCCCTGCAGGATCAGGAGAAACCTCGGAAGAGGAGGAAATTCCCAATGGGGAAACCTGGGGCGATGGATCCCTGGGCCTGAGAGCAAGAGGCTGGCAAGAGGCATCTGCAGGCACTGATGAGGGAGGAGCTAGAGGGATGGACCGCTGACCAGGCTCAGAGGCCAGGACACTCCTCATCACCTCAAAGGCTCGGAGACCGGAATATCCCGAGGAAACAGGAATGCCCGGCTCCAGTGAGAGGGAAGGCTCGAGGCGATGTCGGCGCCGAGCTTAGCCCGAAGCCCCGAGAGGGAGAGCGGGTCGGACAAGGGTCCGATGCCACTAGCCCCTCGGAGCCGACAGTGGAAACCTGACGACCGGATCCTCCAAGGAAGGTCTCAAGGAGGAGATCGGCCGAGGATGACGGAGCGAAGGATGTATCGGCCCGCACCAAACAGTCTCTGTCCCGAAGTAGAGTCGGAGGAGGAAGTTCAAGGGGTGAGGCTATAGCCGATGTCTGATGAGACGGGCTATGGACCATTTGGGCCAGTGCCTGAGACTTCAACAGCCTGCTTACCACCCTCTCCAAGTCGTGGTCAGACAGCCTGGTAGATCTCAAGATCGGCTCCGATGGCTCCGCTCCGACAAAAGAGGAGACCAGTGGATACCGGTAACGGCGGGGACCGAGATCTCTTCCGACGGAGCCATCGGAGCCGAAGTCCCTGAACTCCAGATGGAGCCGCCGATGCTGGATAAAGTGTGGGCTCCCGCCGGAGCCGGCCAAGGTACAGTAGATAAGGTATAGGTGCCCGCCGGCACCGAACCCCCTACCTTCGAAGCAGATACATCGGTTCCAGCCGGAGCGGCTCGACGGAGCCGGAGCCACCGGAGGAGGCTTAGATACTGAAGCCTGAGCCTACGGTGGCTTAGAAGGTTTCCCAGACCCTGCCTTCGAGGGAGAACCTTCTGGCTTAAGTAAGCCACGGAGGATAAGTTTGTTCCTCCTTTCCTGCAGGACTCTCTGGCTAAAGGAGTGACACAAAGCACAGGAGTCCTGCAGGTGCAAAGGCCCCAGGCACAAACACAAGAAGTGTGACCGCCTGTCAGAGACATTTCCTGACAGCACGAGTCACACTTCTTGAAGCCTGAGACCTTGCCTTCCCTAGACATATCCTAGGTGGAAGAAACACAGACGAACCCCAACAAACACACAAATTAATCCCCTACACACAACACACAGGAAGGGATTAACAACTGGGGTTTAAGGCCTAACTAAAACTTTTACACTAAGGTTTAAAAGGAAGTTATAAAGTTTGAAAAATAAGGGAATAGGGTGGGCTGTAATCACTACAGGCTACACTATGACTAAAAAGGAAAATAAAATACTAACTAAGCTTCTCTTTCTTTTACAAGCAATTCACTTACCTCTGCTGGTAAAGGAGACCTCTTTCGCTAAGCGGCAAACGAGATCTGAGGTAGTTCCGCCTTGCATCATGGGATATAGGGTTGCCTCGAGCTGGTAAAAGGAGTTCCTAAGCTAAAGCAAACCCATCCAGCAAGAATGAAGGCGAGATTGACAACTTAACATCTAAAAGTTTATTTTTTACAGCATCTTATTTTGGTCTACTTATTATCTGTTAAGTAGGCCTGTTCTAGTTGGGCAAGACATATCAGATAATGATCAGTTGTAGGAAGGACACAGAATCTAAACATGCAAAAGGTAAAATGCAAGAAGAAAATGCAAATGGAAAAACACAAAAAGCAGCAATCAAAATGTACAATGCACTTTAGACTACAGAATATGTACAAGATAGTAAAAAATAAAAAAGCAAAACATAAAATACCATTTATAATGGGGAATATATACAAGGGAGCAAAATATGAAATACAAATAGGGCAAAGCAAAACTAAATAGTGTTATTTGCCCCATGTAGTATATACATGTATTCAAGGACTCAGTCTAGACTAACAAATACACCTATGATGATAGTGTAAAAATAAGTTATGCACTCACCATAACTATGCATCTGTGTTGCCCATTTTCATTCTTCCTCAATGAATGGGTTTGGATCCAATCCTCGGATCCGACTCAGCCTCATTACTCTTGATTCTAGGATAAGACTCTCGAGCTCCTCCCTTTACCCACAATTCCCCTGATCACTGAATTACCTCAGATCGAATTTGCTGCTAATATACAACTTTTCAAATATAAAAAATAGTTTGATTACTACAGAAATTAGAAAGTTAAGGGAACTTAACACACCAGGAGCTCAAACAGGAACTGTGGTTCCTAACAGAAAATTCCATTAGGTCTCTCCCAAAGACATGGAAAGGGGAAGGTGGGGGGGTTGAGGAAAAATGAAAATGGACAACAGAGATGCATAGTTATGGGGAGTACATAATGTTTATATTTGATGCTTTCTTTTTCAATCATTCCTCAATGAATGGGATAGAGTCCCCAGCTATGAAAAAACCCTGGGTGGCCCTCATGGAAGGATGTTCTGGCGAACCGCAGAACTGAATGCAACTCTGTTTCTGGAGATGCTATCCAACTTGTAATGAATAATAAAGGTATGAGCATTAGACCATGTTGCAGCTGTGCAAATATTATCAATGGAACCTCTGGCCCAAAAAGCAGCTGACATAGCCATTGACCTAGTTGAATGTGCCTTTGGTTGTCTTGGTAGGGTTAAACTTCTAGAAGAGTAAATAGAAGAAATGCAATCTGTAATCCATTTGCCTAGTGTGATTTTTGAGACAGCTGATCCTAGTTTGTTACTGGGAAAAGGAAACAAACAATTGGCCAGATTTTCTAAATTCCTTAGTTCTATGAAGATAAAAATGAAGCTGCCTATGCAAATCTAAAAGAAGAAGCATGTATTCTCCTTTATTGTCCAATTTAAGAAAGAAAAAAGGTAAGTAGATCATTTGATTGTTTGCTTATGAGACAAATTTTGGTAAAAAAGGAAGGGTTAGTACGCAAGATAACTAACTATATGTAAAATCAAATAAGGTAGATTTGCAGAGAGTGCTTGGACTCGCCTCACATAAGTTATAGTCAAAAGAAAAACTGTTTTCCAAGAAAAAAATTTGAAGTCTGCTTTAGCCAAGGGCTCAAAGGGTGATTGTACTAAACTCTGCAATGCAAGATCCCAAGGTGGAGTGGGATCCTTAATTGAAGGTCTAAGTACAAAGGTGCCTTTAAGAAATGTTATGCATAACTTGGATGAGGCTAAAGGGGAAGCATTGTCTCCGATGTGGTAGTTAGAAATGGCTGCCAGCTGAATGTTGACGGTGCAGAAACTTGCACCATTTTGAAAAACAGAAGCAAGGAAATTTAAAACAGCAGAAAGTAGAGCAGTGAAAGGATTCAAGTCTCTCTGCTGAGCCCAAAAGGAAAACCTCTTCCATTTACGCTTATAAATCTTCCTTGTAGAGGGCTTTTGGGTTGAAAATAAAAATTTTATGAACAGGAGAGGAAAGCCTGGAATGTCTAACCATCATTGGAATTGGTGAAACCATGCAATTAATCTGAGGCCTACAATGTCCGGATGAGTCATCCGTGATGGACATGAAAGGAAGTCTGGACTGGGGTCCAGTGTCCAAGGAGGAAATAGTAAGTGAAATAGTAGGTAAGCCCATAGTAACCAGAATCATACCTACCAAGGCCAGAAGGGGGCAATCAGGATTACAATGCTCTTCAACCGGAGTGCTTTCTGAAGGGATTTGGGAATTAGAGAAAGGGAAGGAAAAGCATATAGGAGACCGGGGGGCCAAACGTGGACTAGAGCATCTCTCGATGACTGTCCCTGAGGTGGAATTAGGGCAAAGAACCTGCTGCATTTGTTTTCAGGGAAGAGGTAAATAACAGCAAGGCTGACTTTACTTGTGGAAAATCATATTTGCAACTGTTTGATTGAGATACCAGAATGGTCCTGCTGAGTTTTTCCGCTAGAACACTGGACTTCCCTGGTATATGCATTGCCACAAGAAAGCAGTTGGAGGAGACTGCCCATTGCCAAACTCTCATTGCTTCTCAGCAAAGGGGGTAAGATCTGGTTCCCCCTTGTTTGTTGATATACCAAACTTCCGAAATAATGTCCATTTGGATAGCAAATGTCCCCAGAGGAAGAGAGTTCAGAAATGCCTGCAACGTTAAAAGGACCGCTCTCATCTCTCAGACATTTATATGAAAATTGGTCTCTTCTGGGAACCACGTGCCTTGAACAGTCTGTCCCAAGAAATGTCCCCACATACCAACTGGGAGGCGTTCGTGGTCAACATGGCAATTGGGGGAGGAAGGATAAAGGCATGTCCTAGACAAACATCATTGGACTGTATCCACCACAGTAGGTATTCCTTGCAAACTCTAGATAGTTTTACAGGATGTCGCAAAGGCTGTCAATGAAAAGATCATTGTACTGCTAGAGTCCACTGGAGGATTCGCATGTGAAGGAGAGCTGTAGGTATCAAGGTGATTGCAGCAGCCATTGATCCTAGGGCTTTGAGAATCAAGTTTGCTGGAGGAGAGGGGTGAGAAATAAACTGTCTGACATGATCTCAAGGCAAGAACCCTGTTTTGTGGCAAGAGACGAGAAGATTGACTGTATCTCGGTGTGCCCCTATAAACTCCAGGACTTGAACTGGTTGTAGATGGGATTTTGATAGATTGACTGTGATTCCCAGGGATTAAGATAACTGAAGTAAGCAATCCCTGGCTTTTTCTAGGAGACGCCTGGTTGCAGTGATAAGGAGCCAGTCATCTAAATAAGGAAACACTCTGAATCTGTGTAGTCTTAGATGAGCTGCTACCATTGCCATGCAATTGGTGAACATCCTGGGAGCTGTGGTGAAACCAAAGGGCAGGGCTCTGAACTGGTAAAAACTGTCTCTCAGCCGGAAACATAATTATCTTCGAGAGTGCCTGTTCATTTTGATGTGACAGTACACATCCTAAACATCTATGAAGCACATCCAGTCAACCTGAAGGAAGTGATGCCACCTTAGGAAAAAAGGATGGATGGGTTCGAAGGGAAACTCTGTCTTTGTGAAAAACCATGTATGGAATTTTGATGGACAAGGCCTGAAATTCTGAACCCCTTCATGCAGAGGTAATAGCCACCAGAAAAGCTGTTTTCCAAGATAAAAATTTCAGATCTGCAGTTGTGGCAGGCTCGAAAGGCGGAGCGACCAAAGCTTGAAGAACCATAGCAAGGTCCCACAGGGGAACAGGATCTTTGACCAGGGGGCATAATAAAAAGGTGCCTTTGATAAAGGCTTTACGCAGTCTGGATGAGGTCTAGGAGGCAAAATTCTCACCCACCTGAAAATGAGAAATGGCAGCCAACTGAGCTTTGACAGTAGAAGAACTAACTCTGTGCTGGAAAATATCAGCTAGAAAATCAAGAATGGGGGAAATAGGAGCAGTAAAAGGGTCTACACTCCTTTGAGAATCCTAGAAAGAAAAACATTTCCACTTGCTGCGATAAACCTTCCTGGTCGAAGACTTATGAGCAGCTACCAAAATAGATCTAACTGAGGAGGATAGTCCGGGAGTCCTAGCAATCACGGGAACTGGAGCAGCCAAACCATGAGCTTCAGGCTGTCCAAACTCGGATGAGGCACCCCCAAAGGGTGTGAAATTAAATCCTGAATGGGAATTAGGATCCAAGGTGGATCCAGAAGGCGAGACCAAAGGAAGGGAACTCATACCAGGTGAGGCCAGAATGAGGCAATGAGGATCACTTTACTCCCCAGTCGACGAGCTTTCTGCAAAAACCTCGGAATGAGAGGTATAGGCGGGTAAGCACACAGAAGACCAGGAGGCCAAGCATGAACTAGAGCATCTCTGGGGGCAAAAAAAGAGCAAAAAACTTGCTGCACGTCGCATTGGAAGGAGATGCGAAGAGATCGCAGCAGGGTTGACCCCACTCGCTGAATATCTGTTCTGCTACTGACAGATTCAGAGATCACTCGTAAGGCATCAGAATGGTCCGATTTAGCCTGTCCGCTAGAATGCTGGACCATCCCGGAATGTGCATTGCGATAGGAAAACGACCAGGGGAGATTGCCCATTCTCACACTCTCATGACCTCGCAACAAAGGGGGTCCCTCCCAGTTTGTCAATATACCAGACCACTTACATGTTGTCTGACTGAATAGCAATCATCCCCAGAGGAAGAAAGGCATGAAGGGCCTGCAGCATTAGAAGGACCGCCCTCATCTCTAGGACATTTATGTGCAAGCTGGTCTCTATGGGGGACCACAGGCCTTGGACTGTCCTGCCCAAACAATGTCCCCCCACCCTACACCCTAGTTGGGAGGCATCTGTGGACACTGTGATTTGGGCCGGAGCTGAAATAAAAGGTTGTCCCTCCAAAATGTCCGGAGAGCTCATCCACCATATGAGGAACGACTGACACACTCCACTGAGTTGAATAGGATAAGTCAATAGCAGTTCCAAAAGGGACGACTGAACCGCTAGAGTCCACTGTAGAATCCTCATGTGTAACTGAGCACACGGGAGAAGAGTTACGGTCGCAGCCATTGAACCTAGGGCCCTCAACACCGATTCCGCCGCTGGAAGATGAGAACAGTAGATCAGGGAGACATGCATCCTCAGGTTTTGAACTCTTTCCGAGGTCAGGAATATTTTGCCCTGAAGAGTATGCATCCTGGCACCAATGTAGTCTATCACCTGTACAGGATCTAAGAGAGATTTGGATGTGTTGATTGTGATATCCAAATGCAGGGCAAGTGTCAGGAAATAATCCCTGGTTTGGGAAAGCAGACACCTGGTGGGAGCAGTGAGGAGCCAATCGTCTAGGTACGGATAGACCTGAATCCCCTGAAGCCTCAGGTGAGCCGCTACGACCGTCATCACTTTGGTAAACACCCTGGGGCTGTGGTGAGACCAAAGGGTAGGGCTCGAAATTGGTAATGATTGACTCCTAGCCAGAAGCGGAGGAACCTTCTGTAGAAAGTGTGCATTTTTATGTGAAAGTAAGCATCCTGGAGGTCTAACGAGCACATCCAGTCGCTCTCTTACAGGTACGGCATGATGGACTGTAATGTGCCCATCCAGAACTTCTCTTTGGCAACTGGCAGGTTCAGGGTAGAGAGGTCCAGAATGGGCCTTACATCCCCCGTTTTCTTTGGCACCAAAAAGAAACTGGAGTAGAAGCCCAATCCGGACTGATCTGGGGGGACAATTTTGATGGCTCATTTTACTAGCAGCATGGAAATTTCCTGTGCTGCTGCCTCCCTTTGTGTGGGTGGTACGTCCGGGAGGTGTCTGGGAGATATGGGGGAACCCACGAAGGGGAGAGAGTATCCTCTGGATATGATTTGAAGCACCCAGCGGTCTGTTGTTATGGACTCCCATGGCGCTGGGTGCAAGGACAATCGTCCCCCAACTGCCTCCAAAGTAGAGCAGTCAGGCAACCCCTCAGGGTTGCTGCCCGGGTCTGTCCGAGAAAGGTTCTCGAGACCCGAAGTTCCACGGGGCCCCTCTGCTTCTGGGCCTGTGTCCATTCTGTCCCCCTCTGCCTCTGGGGGAAGAAGAGCCCTGAGTGTCCCGGGAATACTGAGACTTCCGGAACCACATCTTCTTTTGCCCTCTCTTGTTCTGAGAAAAGGACCTTTGAGGGTTAGAGAAGAGGATCCCGATGGCAGACAGTGTCTTCACGTCCTTCTCACTTTGGATTAATGTCTCCTTGACGGTCTTACCAAAGAGTGTAGAGCCATCATAAGGGGCATTAGCAAACGACGCCTTGAAGGGTTCGGAGAATTGACATAACCTGAGCCAGGCGTAATGCCTCATGGACACGCCGGACCGACCCGCCCTAGCCGCTCCTTCCGTAGCATGGGAGAGGAGTCGCATGGATGTGTTAGATACCGCTTTTAAAGTGGCATCCTCGCAGAGAATGGAGCCTTGTCCTCATGCGACATGGACTTGGGGGGAGACTCCTCCAGCTCCGTTACTAGGTCGCGTTGGAGTCTAGTGACATGGGCCAAAGAATTCAGCTCCCTGATCGAAAAGGTAGCTGAAGCATACACCCGCTTCCCTAGGTGGTCTATCATCCGCAATTCTCGGTCAAGAGGGTGGACTGTGGAACTCTCCTGGGCAAGTTCCTTCTTAGTGGCTGCTGCTACCACCATGGCGTCCACGGGGAGCCCTTATTCCAAGATGGCCTATCAATAGAGGGCTTAGTATTTTATCAGGTCACTTTGGGATAGGCTCCATGGTGTGCAGTTTCTTCCATGCCCGCGAGGTAACCACATCCACCACAGGATCTGCATGAGGGGACATCCAGGAAGTAGATGGGCCCGTGCCGAAAGCCTCCAGGAACACAGACTCATCAGAAGAAGGTTTGGGGTCAGACCAACCTCCCCGCTGGTGCAGGATCTCCATGATGTCTCCAAAGGAGACATCCTCAGGAGGTGACCTTGGGGAACCCCATCCATCATGTAAATCCGTGTCCTCGGTGAGGGACTCGGGGGAGTCCAAGTGCCTCCTCTTGCATGTATGCTTGCGAGGCACATCTCCAGTGAGGCTCTCCGGGGAGCAGTTGCAAGCCATTTGTTCCTCGGGAGAACTGTCTGGGGCTCTTTGAGCATGGGCTGTCCCCCTGGTAAGACAACAGGGACCGTAGACAGACCCGAGGGGGTCTGGGAGGAGTCCGAGGGGGCAGTGAGAGGTCTCGATCTGACGGAGAGAACCCTTTCTACCACATCGAACACCGAAGAAGAGCGAACTTCCTGAGAAACCAATATAGAGGTCGGTCTCCCTGGGTCCATGCGAGAATCGGAGCTGGGCCCGAGGTGGACGACGCTCCGAGGGAGGGAACCGGCCGACTAAGTCAGAGCTGATGAAAAAGGTTCCATTCCCTTGGACACCCAAGCTGGTCGGATCTGAAATGCTCCAGGCAGCTGTCAGCATCAAGGAAGCAGGAACCGTCGGCACCGACACCCTGACCAGAGCTGACCTTGGATCCGAGTACTCCAAAGCCGAAGGTCAGATCAGAGAAGGAGAAATGGGTTGAAAGAAAGGAAGCGAGCTCCCCCTCTGGAGGAAGGGGGGGTGGCAAGACCCCCATCTGGATCTGTTGCGGATAAAGCACCTTAGCATCTTATCCAGATACATATCCGACAAGGAGCGGGTTGACCGTGACGAGGCCACGGACTCCGACCTGGCGGCTTGGGGGGCTGAGGCCCGAGAGGCTGGATGTGTCTCCTCCGGCACCGGGGAGAACCTCGGAGATCAGAGCCGAGGGGAGTCACAGGTCCGTGGAGTCTTACTTGGAGAAGCGAGGTCCGGGGACATCTTCCTCTTTTCCCTCGTCTTTGACTCTCTCTCCCTTTCTCCATCTCTCTTCTGCTGTGCTACCACAGGCTTTGGTACAGGAGGTAGAGTCCCAACCTGGGAAGGAGGAGAAGCCGGAGGAAGAGGCGGCCACAGCAGCTGCTGTGACCGAAGCAAAGGAAAGAGAGTCGGAAGGAGGAAGAAGACCTGTGATGGCAAACTTGGCCTTCCTATCCTTTACGGCTCTGGGGTTGAAGCCTGCACAAATACTACACTCCACACTAAGGTGGGCCACACCCAAACACAAAACACACAGAGTGTGGCCACCCACTGGGGAGAACTTATGGCCACACTCTGTGCAGCGTTTGAAAACAAGCTTTTCAGCCATCCTAAATAACAGAAAGATAGCTTTAGAAAAAAAGACAGGCAAGATCTTTATAAATAACAATCACACACACACACCCACTCACCACACTCGCTACAGAGAATACTGAGGGGGGAGGGGAAGCTACTACCTACACCACAGAACAAACTACTCTAACTACCTAAAAATCACTAACACTTGATGCACCAAGCAAGGGGAAGGAGAAAGGGGACCTATACTAACACTAATCTGAAGAAAATTAGAAAATGTAACTACTCACATAAAGTTTTAAACCCACTGCTATTTGGAGCTCAAAAGAGACAATGTGAAGCAAATCGCAGCAAATGAGATCTTGGAATTGAAAGCAGTGGTAGTGTATTATGGGTAAGGGGAGGAGTTTGGAGCTCGGAGCTGATGCTAGCAAAAGTTGCCGGCTTGGATCCGATATGGATCCGTAACCCACAGGTTGAAGACCATGTGGTGGCAGCGGTTGGGATAAGATATCCTCACATTTGTGGTGGCAGTGGTTGGGATAAGATATCCTCACATGTGGTTTGCAGTGGTGTGGGTTGAGTGAATCCTGTAGCTTAGGTACAGTGATCTCTGAAGGTGTTTTGTACTCTAAATCAGCCACACAGTGTATACTCAGAGTTCAGATCACAATTGTCTTATTTCTTTAGTCAGAGTGAGCAGGCAGCATATCAGCAGAGGAGTATGGAAAGCTGACAAAGAGCCAGATGGCGGAGGTGTGCCAGGCTAGGAGACTGGTGCATGGAAACCTGACTAAGGCAGACCTGATTGCAGCCTTGGTTACAGGTGCATCAGAAAACAGCATCCAGGAGGACAATCAGACTGGCAATAGAGATGCAATATCCTAGGAGAATGGACAGCTCAACCTTTCTGCAGTGGAATTAAAAATCCAGCTGGAGCTAAAGAGACTTGAGTTGGAGGCCAGGCATTTGGAGATAGAAGCCGAAGAAAAGGAGCGTCAGAGGAAGCATGAGAGGGAAATGCTGACTCTTCGCCAGAGTCATGGAGGTAATGGGGAAGGGAGTAACTGGACCCCAGAAGCACAACAGGTCAGTAAATTTCTTCCACAATTTAAAGAGGGGGATAATTCTGATAGTTTCATTCACATGTTTGAAAGGGTATGCAAACAGTATAGTGTTGACCAAAGGCTCTGGGTACGGTTCCTGATCCATATACTCCATGGGAAAGCTGTAACTTGTATATCACAAATACCTGACTCTGTTTTGATTATACTGCTGTAAAAATGTCTTTTAGAATGTTTTAAGCTAACACCTAAAATGTATAGGAAAAAGTTTTGTGAGCATAGACGCAAGGTAGATGAAAATGTATGTGAATATGTTGCTGAACTGAGCACTTATTTTTATAGCTGGGTGAGTGGATGTCAGGTCACCACTTTTAAAGGACTGGCAGACCTTTTGGTGAGGGAACAAGCCCTTAGCACTTTGCCTGAGGACATGAGGATCTGGTTAGCTGATAGACAATGTGCTACTTCAGACGAGTTGGGGAAGAAGGGAGACCTATACCTGGCCAGTAGGGCAGCCCTGCACAGGAAGGGGACCCCCAGTACTGCTCATGGGTCTAAAGGAACCCATGGTGGTCAGCACAGACTGCCCCAACAGAATCTGCCAGTAGCAGGGGAAACCACTAGTCCAAAGACAGGTCCAGGAGCTAGGGTTAAATGTTTTGAATGCAACCAGTGGGGCCATGTGGCATACAGGTGTCCACGGAGGCAAGGTGGAGAACCAAAGGTGAGGAAGCCAGTAAGTGGGAAAGACAAAATGCCAACAGTAAGTTGTCTTGAGACAACAGGGGTATGGAACTACCATCCTGCAAATATCCTGAGAAGGAAGGATTCGGATGAGGCAGTACCATGTACTTATGCAGTTATACGCAGTGAGGCTAAGAGACAAGCATGTGGGTCTGGTGGCCTGGGGGAGACCCAGACAGACTGCATACTTGCAGCCAGGACTGCTGAGGTGGTTACTTCAGGGAGGCAGCTACTCTGTAGCAATGAGACTGAAGGAGGCCCAGCTGCTTGTGGGTACTGATGTTCCCTTGGACAGGGTAACTGCAAAGGTATAGGTGAGTAGTAGTACCCAGGCTAACAGTGAGGCACCGCTGTCATAGGATGCCAGACTTACTGTGGAAGGGGAGCTGGGAAGGGTTACAAGGAGAGAGTTGAGACAGGCTCAGCTCTTAGACCCCACATTACAAGGCCTGAGGCAGGTAGCTAGGGAGGCACCTGATTCTCAAGGGAAGGGAGAATCTGTATACTGGGACAAAGGGTTACTGTACAGACAGTGGACCCCTGAGGGAGGGCTATAAGGTGAGAGAGTGCAGCAGTTGGCAGTGCCTAGAGCCTACCGTCTGGGGTTTCTAGCCATAGCCCATGATATTCCCTTTGCAAGTCATATGGGCATAAAACGTACAAAGAGGCGTATTATGCAAAACTTCTATTGGCCTGGAATTTCCAGAGATGTAACAGGGTACTGCAGGACCTGTGAACAGTGCCAAAAGGTAGGCAAGGCAGGAGACAAGGTGAGAGCTCCTTTGATGCCTTTGCCTGTGATTGCGGAGCCATTTCAGAGGGTACCAATGGATATTATGGGTCCTCTGAGTACCCCAAGTTCCACAGGGAAAAAGTATATCCTAGTGGTAGTGGATTATGCTACACGATACCCTGAGGCAGTGGCTTTGTCCTCCACTGAGGCAGAGAAGGTGGCAAATGCTTTGTTAGAGATTTTCAGCAGGGTAGGTTTCCCAAAAGAAATACTGACTGACCGAGGTGCCAGTTTCATGTCAGACCTGCTGGCTTGTCTTTGGACGTCCTGTGGGGTGAAGTACATGAGGACCACCCCCCTACCATCACCAGACTAATGGTCTTGTTGAGAGGTTAAACTACAATCAAGTCTATGCAACAGGCATTTGCATATCAGTTTAAGAGGGAGTGGGACAAATATTTGCCCCATCTGTTGTTTGCTTACAGAGAGGTTCCCCAGGAATCCACAAGTTTTTCACCCTTTGAGTTGCTGTATGGGCATAGGGTGAGGGGACGTCTAGATTTAATTCAGGATGAGTGGAAAGGTGAGTGTGAGTCTCACAAGGAGTCTGTTGTGGCATACGTCCTAAACCTCAGGACAAGGCTCAGGGAACTCATGGGCTTGGCCCAAAAGAACCTGGCAGAAGCCCAACAAAAGAAAAAGGTGTGGGATGATAGGAATGCTGAAGCTAATATGCTGTGGGGCAGCAGGTAATGGTTCAAATTCCTGTCAGACACAACAAGCTGCAAGCAGCTTGGGAGGGACCCTACAAGGTGGTAAGAAAGGTAAGTGATGTTAACTACATGGTGGAAGTGCTAGGCAGACGGCAGGGGCACAAATTGTACCATGTTAACAGGATGAAACCTTACCATGATAGGGAGGTCCTTGTGCTGAGCATTTGCAGTGGATTGCAGGAGAAGTCTGAGAGAGATCTGGGGACTGATCTCCTCAGTGAGGCTTGGGCTGACACCTCAGTGGAAAGGGTAGCAATGTAACAGCAGCTATCTCCTACCCAGGTTCCAGAAATCCGGGCAGTGTTGCAGGAATTTGGGGACATGTTCTCTAGAAAACCAGGGTGCACCCACTTGGTGCAGCACCAGGTGGATACAGGACCCCAAAGGCCTATTAGGCAGGCCCCTTATAGGGTGTCTGAGAAAGTCAAACAGACTCTGAGGGAAGAGGTACAGGAGATGTTGGAATTAGGGATGATTCAAGAGTCCAATAGTCCCTGGGCCTCGCCAGTGGTGCTGGTGCCAAAGAAGGATGGCAGCACCAGGTTCTGTGTGGATTACAGGAAATTAAATAGTCACACAGAGTCAGATGCTTACCCCATGCCTAGGACAGATGAGGCCCTAGAGCAGCTGGGTGGGGCTAAGTATCTTACAACCATTGATCTTACCAAGGGTTACTGGCAGGTGTCCTTGACTCCCAGTGCTAGAGGGAAGTCAGCCTTTGTGACTCCTTTTGGCTTGTACGAGTTCACAAAGATGCCCTTTGGGATGAAGAATGCCACAGCAACTTTCCAGAGGCTGATGGATAATATCCTAACAGGAGCAGGAGGGTTTTCCCTTGCTTACCTAGATGATACTGCCATCTACAGCCATTCCTGCCCAGAGCACCTTCAGCATGTCAGGGATGTGTTGGGCAGACTACAGAGGGCAGGGTTGACCATTAAGCCCAGCAAATGTCAGGTAGGTATGGCAGAGGTCTCCTACCTAGGACAAAGAGTGGGGAGTGGTAAGATAAGGCCAGAACCTGCCAAAGTGGAAGCTATTCAGGCACAGCCTGCACCTGTTAAAAAAAACAGGTGAGGGCATTCTTAGGGACAGCATAACGTTCATCCCCAGTTATAGCACCATAGCTGCTGCCCTCACAGACCTGATAAGGAAGAATAGGCCAGATAAGGTAGTGTGGACCCCAACATGTTAGCAGGCATTTCAGAAGCTTAAAGAAGCTTTGGGAAGACCCCCTGTGTTAGTCAGTCCAGATTACAGCAAAAAAATTGTTGTGCAGGTGGATGCTTCGAACCATGGGGTGGGGGCTGTACTTAGCCAGACTTCTTCAGAGGGGGAAGAGCACCCAGTGGTGTATCTCAGTCGTAGGCTCCAACCCAGGGAGGAATGCTATGCAGCCGTAGAAAAGGAATGTCTAGCCATAGTGTGGGCACTGCAAAAACTTCAGCCTTATCTGTATGGAAGGAAATTCACTGTAATGACAGATCACAACCCCCTAACATGGTTAAACAGAGCCAGTCAGCAAAATGTCAAGTTGTTAAGATGGAGCCTGGGGCTGCAAGCATATGATATGTCAGTGCAGCACCGCAGTGGGCTTAGCAATGGCAATGTATATGGATTCTCAAGACAGGGAATGGTGTGAGGTACCCTCAAACAGACCTAAACCTCTCAAGCGGCGTTTCTCAAGGGTCACTTGAAAAACTAGCTTGAGCTCTCCGGGGGGGGGGGGGGGTGAAGACTGGGGGAATATGGTTGAAGGCTGCAAGCCTAGTCAAATAGAATTTGATACATAATTCTATCATTTGTAAATATAAATGTAAAATACAGGCTTGTGTTCTTAAATGAAAGAAAACACTGGAAAATGTGAACTTCAAGATTGTAGCAACATTGACATCTGCTGTACGGACACCTAAGCCAAGCATTTCACATCTGTTCTTTGAAGTCAAAATTATGTCTTGTTTATCTTTTGTACTAAATAGTGGTGCCAAAGTGGCTGGCTGAACACATTCTTTCTACTGTCTTAACTTAAGAAATAATTTCTACAGTGTACATGTGAAATGTCTTTTATTGTTGTAGTTTCCTGAGCAGGTGTTAGATTGCTAAATAATGTAGTCTTTTGGCCTGGGAACTCCAGACTAAGTGTCAAAATGATGTAATGTGTATACTGGGAAAACCTAAGTGTCAAAATGATGTAATCTGGGAGGGCCTAGCAAAGATGTTTGTTAGTGAGTTTAAAAACAAGAAGTTATGTACTCACCATAACGTTCGATGTATGTAGTCCATCTCGCCTCACATTCTTACTCACTGGTTCAGAGCCGAATATCGGCTCAGACTCGGCCAACTTTTTATTTACTAGCTGGAAGTCTCCCATTGGCTGGGCTAAGCAGGTATCCCATGCTGCACTGCTCCATATCCCCAGATCTAGTTTGCTGCGAAACCAACAATCACACCTCATGCATAACAACCCAATAAGGTAGAACACTAACAAGGAGAATAAGAAAACACAAACTACCATTGAAGGGTACTCTAGAACCAATTACAACCTCCAAATCCTCCAGGAAGGGGGCAGGTGGGAGGGTACGTAAGAATGTGAGGCGAGATGGACTACTTATATCGAATGTTATGGTGAGTACATAACTTCTTGATGTTATGTAGTCCAATCTCGCCTACATTCTTACTCACGGGACAGCGTCCCCAGCACCTCTATTCTGGGAGGCTCAAAGGAAGATATTCCTGAGGACTGTGGAACCAAAGGAAGCTCGACCCCTAGAAGCTACGTCCAGTTTGTAATGAGTAATAAAGGTGTGCGGAGAGGCCCACGTGGCTGCAGCACAAATATCATCCAAAGATAGTCTGGCATGGTATGCCATAGACGCAGAAACAGCCCTAACAGAGTGAGCCTTGATGGGGAATGGTAGATTCTTTCCCGCTGAAGAATAAATAAAGGAAATACAGTTGGAAATCCATCTGGAAATGGTAACCTTGGAAATAGGGGATCCCGCTCTATTTTCTGAAAAGGAAACAAACAATTGGTCAGATTTTCGTAGGTGTTTGGTCCTGTGTAGGTAGAATCGTAGTTGTCTGTGCACATCCAGTTGATGGAACCTAAACTCTGCCTTGTTCGAGAATTGAGGGAAGAACACTGGCAGCTCAATAGACTGAGTGAGATTAACAGAAGATGTTACTTTGGGGAGAAAGGACAGATTGGGTCTGAGAGAAACTCTGTCCTTATGAAAAATTACATATGGGGGTTTGATGGAGAGAGCTTGAATCTCTGACACACGTCTGGGTGATGTGATGGCTATTAGGAAAGCTGTCTTCCATGACAAAAACTTTAACTCACAGGTGGCAGCCGGCTCGAAAAGGTGGGGAAGTAAGGGCTTGCAAAACAAAGTTTAGATCCCAAGGCATGATAGGTTCGGACCCAGGAGACGGAGTAATAAAGTGCCCTTTGGAAAGGCCTTACAGAGTTTATGGGCCATAAGGGAAGGCTCATTGGAGGTATGAAAGTTTGAAATAGCTGCCAGCTGGACTTTTATGGTAGCGGGCGCAGAGCCCTGCTGAAAGAGCATGGACAAGAAATCCAAGTTAGAAGCAATTGGGGCTGTGAAAGGGTCAATTCCTTGGGCATGAGCCCAAATAGAGAATCTCTTCCATTTGCTGGAGTAAATCTTCCTAGTCGAGGACTTATGAGAAGAGGATAAAATGTGCACCACCTCAGGTGAAAAACGATGAAGTCTGACTAACGATGGAAGTGGAGTAGCCAGGCTGTCAGCAGGGAGGGATGGAACTGTCCCAACATGTGTGTCAGTAAGTCTGGAACTGGGTCCAGAATCCAAGGAGTGTCCACAACGAATGGATGGAGAAAGGAGAACCAGACTTGGTGAGGCCAGTGTGGGGCAATTAGAATCATCTTGCTTCCCAAGGAAATGGCTTTCTGAATCACTCTTGGTAACAGAGGAAATGGAGGGAAAGCGTAGAGCAGACCGGAGGGCCTATTGTGGACTAGAACGTCCCTGGGTGACTCCCCCTGTGGGGGGATCAGGGTGAAGTAGTTGCTGCATTTGGCATTGAGGGGATTGGCAAAAAGATCGCAGCAAGGCTGACCCCACCTGCTGAAAATCTGTTCCGCAAACAGACGGTTCAGAGACCACTCGTAAGGCATCAGAATAGCTCTGCTCAGCCTGTCTGCTATCACATTGGCCTTCCGCGGAATGTGCGTTGCCACTAAAAACCATTGGGAAGACACTGCCCATTGCCACACTCGCATTGCCTCTCTGCACAGGGGGTAAGATTTGGTTCCTCCTTGTTTGTTTAGATACCACACAACGTTCATGTTGTCTGAGTGTATTGCAATCGTCCCCAGAGGAAGAGAGCTCTGAAGTGCCCGCAACGCCAATAACACCGCTCTCATCTCTAAAACATTGATGTGCAGATGTACCTCGTGATATTGCCACGTGCCTTGGACCATCCTGCCAAGATAATGCCCCCCACTCCATCTGGGAGGCGTCCGTGGTCACCGTGGCAACAGGTGACAGAGGAACATACGGTTTCCCCTCGTCCAGATTGGTGGAGCACAGCCACCAACTGACATCCTGTTTGCATCGGTCTGTGAGTAGGATCTGGTGGGAAAGGGGGAGATTTTGGAGAGACCACTGGGCAAAGAGAAGCCATTGAAGAAGCCTCATGTGTAATCTCGCTAGCGGCACTAGCATAATGGTAGCTGCCATGGTGCCCAGAAGCTGAAGAACCCATCTCGCCTGTACTTTCCTGAGGGGTAATAAAGCATGAACCTGATTCTGTAATACTCCAATCCTTTTGTGCGGCAAAAAGGCCCGCATTTGAATGGTGTCTAGCTCTGCGCCTATAAACGTGACACGCTGTGAGGGCAGCAAGGCAGATTTTTCCCAGTTCAATGTTATTCCTAGTCGTTGACAGAGGGTAATGGTAGCGTCCCTGGCTTGGATGAGTAGATGCCTGGTAGGGGCGGTGAGGAGCCAGTCGTCCAGGTACGGAAACACTTGGAATCCTTGACGTCTCAGGTGAGCTGTCACCACCGCCAAACACTTGGTGAACACCCTGGGGGCTGTGGTGAGACCAAAGGGCAGGGCACGAAACTGAAAATGACTGGCTCCCAGCCAGAAGTGTAGGTGACTCCTGGATGCCCTGTCCATTTTGATATGATAGTAAGCATCCTTGAGGTCGATGGAGCACATCCATACTTCTTTTTCCAGCAACGGAAAAATGGACTGAAGGGTGACTATTCGGAACTTGAACTTCAGAACGTAGTGGTTTAATCTGCTGAGATCTAGAATGGGTCTCTGGTCCCCTGATCTTTTCGGCACAAAAAAAGAGTCTTGAGTAAGTTTCTAATCCGATTTGGTCTGAGGGAACAGGTTGGATGACTCCCTTCTTTAGCAGCTTTGAAACCTCTAATGCTGCGTGATCCCATTGACTGGGTGGAACGTCTGGGATTCTTCTGACTGGAAGGAGGTCTGAGGAAAAAGGGATGGCGTAACCTCCGGAAACTATCTGTAATACCCATCGATCCTGGGTGATGTTTTCCCAGGCTTCCGGGTACAACGATATGTGGCCCCCGACTGGCTCCGGAATAGCACAGTCGGGCAACACATCAGGAACGATGGTAGGAAGAACCGTGAAAGGAATCACGGTCTCCTGAGTTGCGGGGGCCTCCTCTGCCTCTTGGGCGGCGTCTTCCAGAATAACCTCCCCCTCTTCTGCCTCTGGAGTGGGACTCACCTTGTGCAGCCGGGAAAAACTTCTGCGATTTCTTGAACCACATCTTCCCTCCCCTCTGAGCCTTGGGGTAAGGTCTCAAGGGAAGGGAAAAACGGACCCCTACGGCAGACAGGGTCTTTCCCTCTTGCTCGCACCTGGTGAGGGTGTCTTTCACTTTGGTCCCAGAGAGCGAGGACCCATCAAAGGGAGCGTCAGTGAAGGAAGACTTGAAGGCCTCCGCGAAATGACACAGGCGCATCCAGGCTTGCCTCCTGAGGGCTACTCTCGAACTGGCTGCCCTACTCGCCCCCTCGGCTGCATATGATATGAGCCTCATGGACGAGTTGACAATAGAATTGAGGGTGGACATCTGGGCGTTAACCGTGTGTGCTATCGCCTCAGTTATGTTACCTGCTAGAGTATCTCCTAACTCCTTGAGGAGATCTCTCTGGAGCCGAGTAAAGTGACAGAGGTAGTTCAGTGACCATAGGGTGAAGGTCGCTGACGAGAGGGTACGCTTCCCATACCGGTCCATGCTCCTAGACTCCTTGTTAGGAGGCTGGACGGAGGAAGAAGACTCGGCTACTTTCTGCTGTGTGACCGCCGCCACGGCATCTACAGAAACACCTTTGGACAGAAACTCTTTCCCTGGGGGGGCAGAAAGAAACTTATTGGGCCTTCGGGGTACAGGTTCCAATGAATCAGGATTCTCCCACACCCTTCGACAAATTAAATCCAACAGCTCGTCGAAGGGTGGAGACGCCCAGGAGGCAGAGGGTTGAGCACCAAAAGCCTTGAGGAATACCGACTCCTCCTCAGAGGGGGTTTTGGACGGCCAGCTGCCTCTCTGTCTCAATATCTCCAGGATGTCAGAGAAAGAGACGTCATCAGAGGACGACTTGGGGGACCCCTCGGACTCCTCGAGGTCGGTATCAGAAGTGAGAGACTTGTCCTGGGAGTCTATGTGCTTCCTCTTGCACAACTTCTTTCTAGGGGGCTCCTCAGGCACAGACTCTGAGGGGCCCTCAGAAAGTTGGGGACTGCTCATGGGGGTATCCCCAGACCTTTGGGCTCTGCCATCTACGGATAGGGGGACGTCAGAGGCTCTAGCCGGGGTGGAAGGGGACGGAATGACCGATCCGGGTGATGTAACTGACGACCTGGCCAGTGCGCTGCGCATGGCCTCGAAGGCGGGTCCCCCCAATTCCGAGGACCGACCGGCCTCTGAGGCCATGACCGGGGTTGGGGTCCCCCGAGCCAATGCGCCGAGAGGGAGGCTCGGAATCGACAGGTGTGCCAAAGTATCCCCCTCGGGCCCGACTGAGGAAACCCGAGTGCCGAACTCTGTGGACGGAGCCGACTGGGTCAGAGCCGACGTCAGCACCGATAAGCCCTTGAGGGGTATCGGAGCCGGCGTGAACATCACTCGGAGCGGAGCACTCCGGCTCCGAAGACAAGGAAGTGCTCGGAAGAGGAACCATCGACACAAGCATCGGGACAGGCTCCGGAGCCAACTGGGTTGGAGCCGAGAATTATTTTGCCAACACCGGCAACTGCAGGAGCCTTTGTACCACCCTATCGACATCCAAATCAGAAATCCTGGAGGATATGGAGGACAGGGAGGGAGATTGGGATCTCCTCTCGGGAGAGCCCTGCCTAACACTGGGCGACCGGCTCCGAATGGGTTCCAATAAAATAGGAGCCAACGCCGATTCCAGTACTACAGATACCTCCTACGGCCCTGAGGACAGAGGAGCCGAGGAGGTAGATTCCAGTTTAGAGATTTTCTCCGGAGGCTCCGAAGATACAGACAGAGCCGGAGATCGTTTCTTCGCCTTTGAAGCTTTAGACTTGGACTGAGAACTAGAAGTCGTGTCTGAAGACTCCTCAAACTAAGGTTTTAGAAGTCCCTTCAATATTAGTTTATTTTTTCTCTCCTGGAGCACCCTCGGACTGAAGGCGTGACAGAAGCTACAAGACTCTTGCAAATGAATTGCTTCTAGGCAATAAACACATACAGAGTGCCCATCTATAATGGACATCTTGTAATTACACTTTGAACATTTTTTAAAACCGGAAGGTTTATGTTCCTTCTGATCCTTAGACATCTTGCACAAGAATACCACAGAACACAACTTAGCCTGAAGAAAGCAGCAAAGGTGGGAAAACTTACTAATCAGAGTACACACAAAGGGAACCAAGAACCTCTAAGTAAAACGGTTCTTACAATTCATAACACACTAACCACACGGGAAAACACTAAGAACAGGTTTAGACCAATAACCAAGAACAAACCCAAGGGAACGGAACTCTACACAGGAAGGAGGACTAGGTCCTCTAAGTCAAATGGGCCTAGCCCACCGGAACAGTAAGGGATACCAACTACACAAATATAAACACACTGCAAACACGCAACAAGAAGAAATAGCTATTAAAATAGCTTTTGTGGTCAAACAACTAGTAATTTCTCGAGAGAAATAGAAAAAGAAGGTACTTAGCCACAGCCAAGTGAGACCACGTCCTAGATCCACGAGTGGCAAATGAGATCTGGGGATGTGGAGCAGTGCAGCATGGGACACCTGCTTAGCCCAGCCAATGGGAGACTTTGAGCTAGTAAATAAAAAGTTGGCCGAGTCGGAGCCGATATTCGGCACTGAACCCGTGAGTAAGAATGTAGGCGAGATTGGACTACATAACATCTACTGTTCAGTGAGAGAGAGAGAGACTGTGAGAATTTTGATCTTGTTATCCAACTTATCAGCACTCTGCCTGTTGCCTTATGTAAGTAGTATCTTAAAAGTATGTTTTCTTGTAGTAATAGCTAGGAACTTAGAAGAAAGTTAGACAAGTGTTTTTCTGTTATATCATAACTTTCCTACTGTATTGTTTTAAGTTTCTGTGTGATATCTGAACTCTTAGATAGCACTGTGGTGTAGTAGTATTGTCTTGTGTTTTTAATTATTTATTATTAACTATTTTAAAAACCTTTACCTGTGGCTGGCTTATGTAGAGATAAGTAAACTCTAGAGTACATTACATGTTTATAAGTGATCCTGTAATAAGCCCTTCCAATAAGCCTTAGACTGATTAGTCACATTACCAATTGGATAATAATATTGCACAGTAATAATTGGACCCCCTTTTAAGGGCCTTTAGGTAGCTGATAAGTATTAGCTGGTGCTGGCAGAAATTACTACCGTATAGTCTGGGTAAAGGGGCACAGCTGGAGAATCTGTGTCAGCCTTTCCCAGGAGTGTCTGTGAAGTTGTATAAATACTTATCTCAAAGTGTGTATGGTGTGTCAGCTACCTGGGCAGGGACACGAAGCACTGGTGGGACAGAGAGGGTACTGGAGGTTAGCTTGCTAGCTAGGCTGAGATCTGGACACTATAGCTGTGCCAGTGGGGAGTCTTTTTGAGGACCTAGAGAGCAAAGGGGCAACCAGCCCCAGACTGACTGTGATCTCTGTGTGCACTTAAGGGAAATTGTACTTTACTGTGTGTATTTGTTATCCTTTCCTCTTATATGAGACGCCCTCCCTGGTGTTAGTGGTGAGGATTGAGGCTCCTTGATTGCTGGGCCAGGACACGATCATCACGGACCAAATGAAGTAAACTACTTCAGATGTCCTTCTATGTGGCACATCTCATTACCAAGGGTTTTGCATCCAGGAAAAAAGAGGTCATTGTCTCTCTCTACCCTTCCCTCATTAGACTAATCATCAAGTATAATACTTAATTTGGCACGTACCTCACTAGACACCTGCAGCAGCTTGAGAGGCCACAGAAGTACCTCACAAAGAGGATTCTAGGCATTAAACTCATGTCCTAGGCTCCAGCTATTCTCTGTCTCATATCGCCTACTTAGAGGTGATCTCTGCTTGACTTACAAAGCCATGTCTAACCCAACTCTGTTAGAAATGCTACATCTAAAGAAATCCTAATCCCTCCGCACCACATGCTCCAGAGACCTCAACCTCATTACCACAATAAACAGAATATGCTGGAGGGACAGGTTCCACACAATGAGACTGCCCATGCTGTGGAATAGACTTTCCATACATGTCAAGAAGAGCACCTCAATGTCCCTCTTCAAGAGAAATCTTGATGAGTGGATGGGTAATAGAAAGTTCACCCCGGGGATCACCCCAGTGGCTCTACTTGATAGAAGCACTGGGAACTAACGTCGGGCAGCATGTTGTCAATGGGCTAGGCTTGTAAAGGCTCCAGGGCCATTAGCCTAGTACACACCTATGAACATAGCTGGACAACTTTACTCTCTTGCAGACCTTCTGTAACCTTCTAAGTGGGGCTGTCGGGTGGAATAGCACTGATGGGTTAGATTTTCTCCTGCATCAACTTTAAAGTTTCCCCAAGCCTCTTGAGAGTTTGGAGTAAGAGAAAGGAAGCTAGCAGCCATCTTATCTTTACCAGTGACTTCAGATACCTGTTCATATATGTAATATAAATGTTTTGTTTTCTGAAAACTCCTTTTAGACTTTGTTACTGCTGGCTACTGCTGGACATTCTGAATTAGGAGATTCTGAATGTCTTACAGAATGGCTAGGTTGAACTGCTGACAAAGGATGGGGAGGGGCCTAATTGGGGAAGAAGGGTATACACCTATCATGAGGAAGCAATAGTAAGGTTAAACACTCTGGATGTCAAAACAGATCCTTGTTGTGATATGTCAGTGCCTTTATAAATAGTGAGTAAGAAGAGGGTACATACTGTCCTTTGTACATATGGCATATATATATATATATATGTCTGAGAGATCCTTTATTGGCAATATAAATGTATGTGGGGGCAAGTACTTGACATTATGCCAGCTAGACTAATGCTGGAGAATATCATATCAAGTAAAGTGACACCAGTGGCAGATGTGGCATCTGTCTGACAGGTGTCAAGGCCAGACTTCTTTACTTAAACATAAGGTTAAGACAAATGCCATTCTTGCTAAGTGTCTAACATGCTTGGTGAGCTATTACTTCTGGACTACTAATGGTAGCCACTTTTCTGTTGAAGCCAGTCTTCTGCAGGACTGGTGTATGTAGATATGACAGGAGCATGAGAAGACAGGCAAATGACTGGTGTCAGAGGTGCTCCAGAAAAGCAGCATGGTAAAAAAAAAAAAAAAAAAAAACAGGCTGAACTAAAGTAGCTGGAGCCCTTTCAGCCTGGGACTGAGGTCTGATAACAACTAATGTAAGGAGTTTTGTGTTGGACTTTACAGAAATGAATCATGCAAAATGCAGTGTCTCACACCTCAGTACTGAGGAGCAAGATGACCTGTTCCACTTCTAACATAGCTACTGTCTCTCCGTATGGTGTCTTATAGGTTCATAGGTGTATATTAAACTAATGGCCACTAGAGGCTGTATTAGCTTAGCCATGCAACCCAATTGTATTCTACGAGTTATTGTGTTTTAGAGGTGATTTTAACTGGGGTATGTTAGTTAGGACAAGATTTAATGGCTGCCTCTACACATCAGATATATAGGTGTCAGACCAGGTATGAGTTTCTCAATTCCCATTCCCTGGTCCAGGTTGCACTTCAATAGGGTTAGGCAAGGGCTCTGCCTCACATGGGGATTCTGTGAGATACATACTTGTCCCTCCAACATGTCCTATTCAAGTTGCAAGCAAAGTTTAAATCCTTAGATCTAGTAGCTCTGGTGTTGGTCCACCAGACAAGGATTCAAGGATGCTTTGTATGCCAGACATAAATCACCTCTCAGCAGTCTGTAGGAAACAGACTATAGCGAGAGAGGGCTTTGAGGCAACCTACATATGACATTGTGTTTATGCTGTGTATTCCTTTTGTGATGAACCTATGTGGATGTTCAAGTTGTTGCATATACCTGGTCAGGTACATACTGGTGGAGGTATTATACTCAGTGATGGGTCTGATAAGGACTGAGTTCAGTGGCATGATGACTTCACTGGGATCTAGATGCCATATCCTTACTTATAAGTTGAGTGACATAGAATGATTTTCTTAAAACTGGAAATAGTTGCTAATTGGACTTTAACAGTAGAATAACTTCCTCCATCATGAAAAGCAGTAGCCAGAAAATCCAAAATAGCCAGAAGAGGAGGTGAAAATGAATCTATATTCCTATTAGAAACCCAAATCGAAAATCTCTTCCATTTGCTCTTGTAAACTTTTCTGGTTGTGGGTCTTTGTGAGAAGGAAAAATGTGCACTACCTGAGAAGAAAGCCTGGCCTGTCTGACCACCATATGGACTGAAGAAACCATGCGGCTAGCTTGAGGACTTTGATGTCCCAGTGAGGCCTCCCAGACAGGTGCGAGAGAAGAACTGGAATCAGGTCCAGCACATATGGAGGATGAATCAGATGAGATCACAGGACAGGAAACCACACCTGTTGAGGCCAAAAGGTGGACAAATGAGGATCACTTTAGCACTGTTCCACATTAACTTCTGAAAAGGCTTGGGTATGTGTGGATGACAGTGCCCCCCAGGGACTCCCCTGATTTGGGCATCAGGGCAAAGTAACTACTGCATTTGGTGTTGCAGGCAGATGTAAACAGGTTGTAGCAAGGACAGCCCCGGTGGTTCAAAATCTGTTCTGCCACTAATGGATTGAGGGACCACTCATGAGGCAGAAGAACAGATTTGCTGAGCTTGTCTGAAAGCAGTCAGAAGACATTGCCCACATTTACCCATTATGTCAAGATGTGTTCCCTCAGGTTTGCTGATGTACCAGACCACAGATATATTGCTGTTTGTAGGGAATTCTGGAAAGCTTAAAACATTTGGGGGATTGCCCTCCTCTCCAGGACATTAATGTGAAGATCATCCTCTATTGGGGACCGCATGCCCTGGACCGTCTTTCCCAAGAAATGTCCCCCCTACCTGAGTTGTAAGCATTTGTGGTGACTGTGGCCTGGAGGGAAGGGAAAACAAAAAGTCAACCTTGAGAAACTATTGGAGATTCTAGCCACTACTGACTATGGTTCCTGCCAATTTGAGGGAGTGACACAGGAAAGTTCATAGGTTGGCATCTTATTGACCACTGAACTGCCAAGGTCCACTGTAACACACTCATGTAAAATCTGGCCAAAGGGAACTAACGTGACAGAAGCCACCATCGAGCTGAGAAGGCATAGAATAGACCTTTGTTGTTGGTTTCTGATGACAGAGTACAGCCATCGCCTGATGCTGAAAGGTGAGCATCCTTGAATCCAGTAATCCTACTATATCTGTAGCTTAGTATCTAGATGGGCTCCAATTAACTCTTATCACTTGAAATGGCTGAAGCTTTGACTTGTCAAGACTGACTGTTATTCCCAACTTGGACATGCACAGGTGGAGCAAGGAGTCCCTGGCATGAATATGAAATTTCCTGGGGAGGGGGGCAGTTCCAAACCAGTTGTCTAGATATGGAAACACTCAGAATCGCTGCAGTCTAAGAGAAGTTGCAACCACTGACATACATTTGGTGAACACCTGGGAGGCTGTGGTGAGAACAAAGGGCAGGACTCTGAACTGGTAATGACTTGCCCTCAGATGAAAGCAGAGAATCCTCCTGGAGTATCTGTCCATTTTATATGGTAGTATGCATCCATGACGTCTATTCAGCACATCCAATTGTTCTTCCTCAACAAAAGTAGGATAAACTGAGTAATTATCATCTAGTATTCCGTCTGATTTACATATTGGTTCAGATGACTGAGGTCCAGAGTGCACCTGAGGTCCCCAACTTTCACTGGCACCAAAAAGAACCTTGAGTAGACTCTGGACCTGTGCTAGTCTTGTGGGACTCCTGGATGACTCTTTTGTCTATCAGCTTTTTTATTTCTTGTGCTGCTGTGTTTTACTGAGTGGATGGTACACTGAGGAGTTTTCTTGAACAAGGGAGGATGGTAAAGAAAGGGTATCATATAGCCTCTGGTTAAGATTCTCTGCATCCATACGTCTTGGCTGATGGATGTCCAAATCATAGGGTGCAGAGACTACAACACTTGACTGCCTCCAGAGTGTAGTGGTCAGGCAACTGTTCAGAAAGCCTTGATTCTGTGGTCAACCTCTGCCACAGGGATGAAGTCAACTGTGACTACTCCTTCCCCTCTGCCTCTGGGGAGGGTCTATCACTGAAAGGTCTGGGGCAAAACCTTGGCACTTATGGAATGTACAGCTGTGTTCATCAACTTACCATAATAGTATAGGTTTGAATGATCACTACTGCAGTAGCCTAAGATATATGGGTAATACCCTGGCAGGGATAGAACAGCCGGCTAGTTTCCAAAGCTTGAGTGCACCATCCTGTCATGCCCAAACTGTCAAACAACTAAAGCTTAGCTGACTAAAAACAAGTTTGGGTGCCAAGTCTTTCAGGGATTTCCTGCCAACAGAGAGAGAGGGAGGCCGAGCCTTGAAAGTATAATGCTAGGTTCAACAAATAATAAATGTCCACACCCTAACATAAAAAACACACCAAAAAACAATGGGGGGGGGTGTGTGAAGGGAGGAAGTGGCTACTGCTTTCTTGCCTGCATTAGAACCTGTTGTATGTCCTTAGTAAACAAGTGGTTAAAAGGAATTAAGATCCTATTACTCACCCAAGGCTGAGAAAACTGCTAATTTGATGTGGTGGTTAAGGCTGTTTCTTAACTTTTGTTTTGTGATTGGAAGAAGGACAGATCATGGGGCTGGTAATTTGTTCCACAGTCAATCTGAAATTGATGCCTCTTTCCCAAGGAAAATCAGCAGCAAAAGCCGGTAAAAATTACAAGTCTTCAAAAAAACAGCAAATAGCACTTTAAAACACTTTACCAGCACCCAAAAAGTAAAATAAACACAATTTATCCACAGAAAAAAATGTTTTTTAGTTACTTTATACAACTTTTACACTGTCAGGAGAAAGAAAAGAGCATTCCCGTTTAAAAGTACTGTACAGTCTTGTGACAGTCTGTTAAAACACAAAACCCCTAGCTTTAAAATAACCTGCACTAGAAAGTGATAAAACACAAACAATATTTAGAAACTGGAAGGCTTTTCCCCCAAATGGACCATATCTGCCCAGCCAAGGGACAGCACCAAACTGACCATCGATCCCTGAAAGCTTTTAGAGCGCATACTCTTTGGTGGCAATAAAGCTTTGGAGGGCTTGGAGTCCATACTTTTCTTTTATTCAGCTCAGCTCAAGCTGCCTGACAGTTTGGGCATGTGGAAGGTGCCCTGAAGCTTTGGAAGCTGATTAGCTCTTATCTCTTTGGCATGATATAACCATTGTCACTAAGGCTACTGCAGCAGTCATCAAGATGATGAACATTCACAGTTTCTTACCTCCTTTCTGGTTCCTATAGAAGGTTTGTTGAGGGATAGTAAAGTGTTTTCCAATGTCAAACAAGGTTCTGCCCTCTTGCTTGCTTTTAGACAGCATCTCTTTAACTTTAGACCAGAACAAGGTGGACCCATCACACTGAGCATTAATAAAAGATGTCTTCAAATGTTTCACAAATACGAAGAGATGCATCCAGGTGTGCTAGTGAACAGCTACCCTAGTGCCTACCGCTATCGATGTGTAGCTGGTCACTTTAGAAATAAGGCTCACAGACATGTCTGACATGGACTGTAGGGTGTCCAACTGTTTTATCTTCCGCAGACAAGGACCCAGAGAGGGACTCTGGAAAGCTATTCGTCAAGTCCCACTGAAATTAGTAACATGTGCCAGATAGTTCAGTTCCCCGAGAACAAAGGTCACTAGAATATAAACCTGCTTACCAAACCTGTCCAACGCCTTAGGTGGATGGAGAGTGGAGTTCTCCGTCGTGAGCTCTTCCTTGGTAGCTGCCACCAACACCACCATAGAATCTACTGTGAGACCCTTGTTCCAAAAGGGCCTGTCTTTAGGAGAAACCACAATTTTGTTGGGCTTCTGGGGGATTGGTTCAACCCCCATCTGGTTCCTTCCATGTCTACCTTGAAACCAGATCAACCAGATAGATGGGCCAGCTTCAAAAGCCTCAAGGAATACTGATTCATCCTTGGAGGCCCCCCACGCCCGAGTAGCTCGAGGATCTCATCTAAGGAGACATCTTCAAGGAGGGACATGGGAGATCCCCTCCCTTCATCTAAATCTTTATCTTTGGTGAGTGACTTTGACGGAAGTCCACGTGCCTCTTTTTCTATGAATCCTTTCACTGAACCTCCCTAGTGGGATTCTATGGGGAAGACTCCAAAGCAGATTGGGGAGTCCACAATGTGAACTGCCATGAGACACCTATGACTTGGCTGTCCTGATATTATACAAAATGAGACAAGAAGACCTGAAGAGCTCCTTGGGGGCACAAAAGGATCCAAGCAGGAAAGGGAAGCCTGCTCCCTAGACTGTGAGAGCCCTCTACTGCATGTCTTGAAAGCCGACACGCAGAGCGGTTTCGATGCCACCCTTATAGGATTCAGGAATCTTGACAAAGACAAGCTCTGAAAACCTATCTGACTTGGCTCTGAAGCCCACACTGGGGCTGAGATGTCAATGGTCTAAGTATCAAGAGGAAGGGATGGTTCTGTTAGTTTGAGTTGACATGACTCCACAATGTCAGTCCCAACCACTTGGCTCAGAGACCCATCAAGAACCAAATCACCTGAAGTAGACTGGGTCAGAGAAATGGCTGTCCAGTCCTTCAGATCCAATGTGGGCAAACCCCTGAATTCACTCAGACCCAGGCATCCTGAACCTGAAGGATAGATGGGGGGGGGGGAGGAGGAGTAAACATAGGGGAAGAAGGAGCAAATCCCAAGCCTTTGACAGGTATCGGAGCCAGAAGAATACCCAACTGGATTATTTATCCTCAGGAACCCACTCATCATTCTGTCCACATCCCCTTCAGAAAGGCTCCTGGAGGGCCATACTGACCTTAAGGATGACACAGCAGAAGAGGATCTTGATACTCTGTGAAGGGACCTTTCTTGCAGGAAAGGAGATCTGAGCCTAGGGTTTTCCAGTTCCAGGGAGAACCCTGGCCCTGGGAACAGAGGAGTGGGAGATCTATTCCTTTACAGACGTCAGAGCCAAGGCCAGATCTGACAGTTTGGGGATCTTTGGCCCCAAACTGGACAGGCTCGAATGCTCACAAGAACATTTCCTCAAGGAGCCCTTCTCCTTAAGAATTAAAGTTAAAGTACGATGAGAAAAATTTCAATTATCTGACGCCTGTAGCACTGAGCATAGAGATCTGCATGCAAAGCAACTGAGCAGTAATCTGATACAAATAAGGGATTATGGGAAAGGGGAGGAGCCTGAGTCTTGAATCCAAAGTTTGAGAGTGTCTGAAGTCAGATCCAAAGTACCCATTCGTTGAAGACGGACAGAAGAGATAACATCTGATCTACATTTCTATCTTAAAACTCAAATTACATGAAAGCTGTTTGGGGCCATCAACTGTGTAAACAAACTCTTTCATGCAAGAACAAGAATAATGTCACACTACACAGAAATGCTGGAGAGGGTGAATGATAAAAAGTATTTGTACAGTAGTGGAAAGTAAGATGGAATATGAGCAATGTGGCTTCAGATAAAGATGTAGTACAACTGACCTAATGTAAGAAACTAGAGGTGAGGAAAGACTACAACTATACCTAGACTTGGAAAAAAATGCAACAAGGTCCTGAGAAAGTATATTTGGGCGGTCTAGGTTGTTTTAAAGTCCAATAATTAGTGTAGACTGTGTATAAATACCCAGTGATATAGAATGAACAGTGCTTGAACTTTCATTAGGATTTCCAGAGGCAGTGGGTGCACATCAGGGTTCATCCCTAAGACCACTCCTGTTCATACTGGCCATAGACTACATCAGCAAACAGGCCAAAGGAGACAGGTCAACAAAGCAGATATATGCATATGATGTGGCACTATAAGCAGACTCTTAAGTAAACGGTATAAAACTGAGTATGGACAATACAGTGATAATGACTGCAAAAAACAGTGGAACATTGCAGCTTGAAGTATCTGGGTTGTGTGGCTGGGGAAAAGGGAAGTATAATGAGGAGGTTAAAGCTATAATCAGCATTGTTGCAGCCAGATGGCACAAAGTGTGACAAAACAATGCCAAAGAAGCTGGAACAGTGATGTGACCCATGCATCTGTATGGTATAGAAACATGTGCAGTAAAGACAGAGCAACTAATGAACTTGATGTGATGGATTTGAAATTCCAGAGATGGGTAGTAGGATGCACAGTGTGGAACAGACAAAGAAATGGTGATAAGGGAGAGGAAGCTTAAGTTGCTTCAGCTGAAGAGGTCTAAGAGAACTGTTTGTGATGGTTTGGTCCCATCTAGAGGAAAGTAGATGATGATTTGTAAAGCACACTTGGGAGACGCAAGAAGTCAACAGGAGATGAGGGTGAGGGTGTCCAGCTAAGAGACGCATGAAAGAGATGTGATGCTCAAGCATAACTGCTAAAGAAGACAGGAGGCTGCCCATCCATAAAAATATTTTTAGAATGAATTGGAATATGCTGATGGGCAATAGGCAACTATATAAAGTATTGGGTTTAGTTCACAGTTTTGCTAGAAAAACAGAAATTTAAAATAATTTTCTTCTCACTGTGAAATCATCCCTGGTGACAAACCTTTAACTGGCAACTTGGCCCACTGACACAGAAGGAGAAAGCCCTGACTGCTCTCTGCATGATCAGTGTTCAACTAGAGGCACAGGTGCTGGCGGGACCAGGAGGATGATTATGCACATGAGCAACCAACAATGGCTTGCCCATCCTGGTGGTAGGAATGCTGTCTAGGCTTGCTGCAATAGTAGCATTAAGAACCTGGCAAGTTCTGCTCTGCAGGTGGTATACTGCTTAGTCAGAAGGTTGCATATACACAGAAGCCCACCTGTACCTCCCGAAGGCATCTATTATGAAGCCTGCAGGGTTACAGCACACTCCCTGTCAGCAGTATGGGGGTGCACTAACATTCTTGATCTCCTCAATGGCCCCTGATATTGGTCAGGATGGGGATAGCTAAGGCAGACATGAAAGACTAGATAACTAAGGAGACGAGCTAGTGGCAGCTGATAGCTGCAAGCAGATAGATAAGAAAAAAAACTTTAACTGATAATTCTAAGCATATTAGCTGTAGTGACTTTACACAATATTGATTCATTAGTAGCAGTCTATGTACCATAAACCTAGTAACAAGGTTTGTGATGACTGCACAAGAAAGGTACACATATAAAAGTGCTTGGGTGGTTTATCATGCAGTACGTTTTTAGTACTTGATACAGGAAAGAAAACAGAGTATTTCAGGAAAAGAAGTGGACGTGTCTATATTATAAGGAGAAAAGAAAATAAGAATGCCTTGGCAAACACCAGCCTGCTGGCACAGAGGGATAAAGCCCTATGACCCAGGTGACGAGTTTGATTAGTGGCTTGGGTGACTGATGGGCTGGTGGGAAGGATGGGCAGTGGTTATCCTGGGAGGAGAGGTAGGTGGTTTCCTGGCCAGTTTTGCCTACCATTCTGATGGTGTGAGGTGAGAGTCTCATAGCCAGTGAGAGCAGCAGATGGTCCAGAAGGGCATCCATTGTGGCTTCCAAGCCTATGAATATAGCTCTACTAACTAGCAGGCAACATCATTAGGCATTTTCTGCAGTGATGCAGGTGTGTATGTTCCTATGTGGGGGTTGGGTTAAGGGCATACCAGAAAAAGTCTCTCAACTGCAAGTATGCTGATCATAGAATAAGGGCCCTGATGTCTGCCTGGTTGATGGCCTCCCTGTACAGGCTCTTCCCAGGCAGGTCTGTAGGGTGATCCCATACCATCATGGAACAAATGTGTCTGTGTACCATTGGGAAGGATTTATGGTTGGTAGGCATTGGGAAGAAAAAAGACCCCTCCCCCAAAAAGGAATGCATTGGCAATACATTCTATAGAGTGTATTTGTTTTATGAAAACTGCATTTCTTGTACTTCAAAGGGCTGTATTAGATAAAAGAGGGGTGATACTGATATTAATGTTGTGTACTCACCATAACTATGCATCTGTGTTGTCCATTTTCAGTCTTCTTCAATGTATGGGTTTTGGATCTGACGTCAGATCCAACTTGGCAGCATATCTCAGACTTACAGATTCAACTCTCGTGCTCCTCCCTCTACCCATACCTCAGATCGAATTTGCTGCCTTGTATATCCTAATATAGAGCAGGAAGAAGGGAAATAACAGTAAGGTGGGGCTCAAACCTTAAACTAAAAGGTTCCAAAAGGTTCATGAGATCACTCCAGAAATAACAGGAAGGGGAAGGAGGGTGGGGAGTTGAGGATTATAAAAATGGGTAACACAGATGCATAGTTATGGTGAATATATCACTTTAATATCTGTCCTTTTTATTCTTTACAATGCATGGGTCAAAGTCTCCAGCTATGTGAATCTTGGGTGTCCCTCATGGAAAGATATTCAGGAGAACTGCCAAAACAAAAGCAGATCTGCTTCTCTAAGTCAAATCTAGTTTGTAATGTGTAATAAAGGCATAAATACGTCATCAATAGAAGTTCTAGACTAGAAGGCAGAAGAAGTGGCCATGGATCTACTTGAATGAGCCTCAGGATGCTTTGATAGGGAGTGGCCTTGCTGAGAATATACAAAAGAAATGCAATCAGCAATCCTTTTAGCCAGGGTAACTTTAGAGATCAGTGATCCCAGTCTGCTTGGTGAGAAAGAAACAACTGGTCAGTTTTTTTTTCTGAGATCCTTAATCCTGTGTAGATAAAAATATATTTGTCTCTATGTCCATCTAAATGATGTAACATGGATTCTCCCTTATTTGAAAAATTAGGGAAGAAGACAGGCAGATGAATTGTTTGACTGATATTGGATTCAGAAGCTACTTTTCATAAGAAAGATGAATTGTTTGTAAAGTAATTCTGTCTTTGTGTAAAACAATGTGACGGGATTTGGATGATAGAGCCCGGAATTCGGAAAATCTCCTCACAGACGTAATTGCTACTAGAAATGCTGTTTTCCAAGACAAAAATGCAAAATATTTTTTAACTGAAAGTTCAGAAGGTTGTTGTGTCAACCCTTGAAGCACTATGTCAAATACTATGGAGGAGATGGATCTTTCACTGGGCGCCAAAGTAAGAAGTTTCTTTTTAGAAAGGCCTTGCACAATTTAGAAGAAGCTAAGGAAGAAGCTTACTCTCCAGAATGAAAATCTGATACAGCTGCTAACTGAACTTTAACTCTACAGAAACTAGCAACTTCTTGGAAAATAGATGCTGAGAATTCTAGAACTGAAGAAACAGGGGCAGTGAAGGGATCACCTTCTTTATTAAGGGGCAAAATTGAGAACTGTTTGCATTTACTATTGTAGAAGCTTTCTGGGAAGATAAAAGTGTATGCCTAACCAGGGAGGAAAGTCTGCACTGTCTAGCTATTAAAGGAACTGGAGAAACCATGTGGTTAATTTGAGGCACGGAATATTGGGATGCTTTATCCCTGATGGATGTGACAGGAGGTCTGAACTGGGATCCAGTATCCATGGCGGATACCGAAAATGAGGGGAACCACAGTTGGCAAAGCCAAAAAGAGGCAATGAGGTTAACTGCACTCTTCAACCAATGTGCTTTCTGTGGGAATTTTGGAATCAGAGGTAACGGGGATAGACATAAAGTAGACCGAAGAGTCAAATGTGGACTACAGCATCTTTCAGTGACTCCCTTAAGGTGGGATTAGAGCAAAAACACCTGCTACCCTTGTTGTGGAGAGATGCAAAGAGATCTCAGCAAGGATGGCTCCAATGATGGAAAATCTTGTCCACCATTGATTGACTGACAGACCACTCATGAGGTAACAAAACAGACCTGCTGAGTTTGTCTGCTAGTACGCTTGATTTCCTTGGAATATGCTTTGCTACTAGAAAGCATTTGGAGGAGATCGTCCACTGCTACACACTCACTGCCTCTTGACAGAAAGGGTAAGATTGGGCCCCTCCCGTTTGTTGATGTACCAGACCGCAGACATGTTGTTGGTTAGGATCGCAATAGTCTCCAGAGGAAGAACATCTTGAAATGCCTGTAACACTAATAGGACCACTCTCATCTCCAAGACACTGATGTGCGAATTGGTATCAAGGCGGGACCATGTGCCTTGGACCATCCGTCCCAAGAAATGACCCCCATCCGAAGTGGGAGGAGTATGTGGCCACTGGAGGAGACACAAGAAAGAACTGCCCAAGTAAATGTCATGTGACTGAATCCACCAACAAAGATGATTTCTGCATACCTGAGTAAGCTTGACTGGGAAGGATAGAGTATTTTGCAGAACTGCTAGAGTCCACTAGAGAACACGCATATAGAAACCTGCCATAGGAACTAAGACTATGGCAAATGCCATTGAACCTAGAGCCTGAAGGACAAGTCTGGCTGGAGGCCCAGGATGAAGAAGAATTTGCTGTACCTGGATTTTGAATTTATACTATGTGCAGGCAGAGCAGCAATCTGACTTACTGTGTTCAGCTGGGCATCAATGAACTCCAGGCTCTGTACTGGTTGTAATTTGGATTTGGAGATGTTGACTGCAACACCTAGTGTTTGACAAAGTTGGAGCAAACAGTCCCTGGACTCTTCTGAGATATGCCTGGTTGAGGTGGTGAGGAGCCAGTTGTCTAAATATGAAAACACTCAGAATCCCAGCAGTCCTATGAGAGCTGCTACCAATGCCATACATTTGGTAAACACCCTGGGGGCTGCGGTAAGACCAAAGGGCAGGGCTCTGAACTGATAGTGACCAGCTCCCAACCAGAAGCGCAGATATTTTTGGGAACATCCGTTCACCTTGATGTGACAGGATGCATCCTGAAGATCGATTGAGCACATCCAATCATCCCTGCACAAAAAAGGCATGATGGACTGAACTGTGACCATTCAGAACCTTTGACTTATTCAAAAACTGGTTCAAACTGCTTAGATTCAAAAATAGTCTCAGGTCCGCTGTCTTCTTTGGCACTGAAAAGAACCTTGAGTAAGTTCCAAACCCTCTTTGGTCTGGTGGGACCTCCTGGATGACACTTTTGTCCAGCAGCTTTTGAATCTCTTCAGCTGCAGTTTCTCTCTGACTAGGTGGGATGTCAGGGAGATTACTTCTTTCGGTAGGGGGAATCTGGAAAAAGAATATGAAATAACCTCTTTTGTTTTAAGAGTAAAGGCATCTGGGTGCAAGGACAAGTGCCCCCTGACTGCCTCCAGAGGTGAGCAGCTGGGTAGTCCTTCAGAAGTGGTAAAAGGGTATATCCAAAAAGGAATCTCAGAAAACCTGATTTTGCTGGCCTTCTCTGCCACGAGGACAGTGTCTTGCATTCAAAATCCCCCCTGTGCCTCCGGAAGAGTTGTCTCCACGTGAGTTCTTGAAAGAACCCTGGGATTTCCAGAACCACATTTTCTTGCCTCATTTTTGATTCCAGGAGGATTGTTGAGGGGTAGAAAAGCGAATCCCTACAGCAGACAGACTCTTTCTCCTCCTACTCACTGGAGGAGAGCAAATTCGTCTAGCCACATCCAGGCATGTCTCTGTACAGCAATGCCTGAACCAGCAGCCCATGAGGTATCCTCTGCAGCATGGGATATTAACCTCATGGATGCACTGGAAATGGATAAAAGAGTGGCCAGTTGTGAGGATGATCTTTTATAGTCCTCCACAGACATGGACTCCGAGAGGGATTTGGAGACCTCCTTGATCAAACGTCTCTGCAGCCTTGTAAAGTGCACTACATAATTCAGGGACCCCACGGCAAAGGTTGATGAAGCTAATATGCACTTTCCAAATCAGTCCAACCCCCTCGACTCCCTATTGGGGAATGGACAGAGGAGCTCTCAACTAGCTCCTTTTTTTGTGGCTGCCACCACAACTATAGCATCAACAGGTACTCCTTTGTTCCAATTGGATCTGTCCTTCGACGGTGCCAAACTTTTGTTGGGACAAGGAGAATTGGTTCAGCAGAATCCAGTTCCTTCCATGCCCAGCGACAGACTAGATCGATAAGCTCATCAACCGCAGAAGTCACCCAAGACGTAGCTGGAGCTGGACTGGAACCAAAAGCTTTCAGAAATACTGTCTCCTCTGGGGAGGGAATATCTGAGGACCATTGGTCTTTCTGCTTAAGAATCTCTAGAATGTCTCCAAATAAGATGTCATGAGGAGGGGATCTGGGGGACCCTTCTACTTAGTCGAAGTCGGTATCCATAGTGGAATCCATGTGCCTCCTTTTGCATGTTCTCTTACGGGGAAACTCCTCAGTGGGCTGCTCTAGGGAGGTATCTGAAGAGAAGGGAAGTTTCTCTAAGGACATTTTCTGGATGCTAGTTGGCACTGGCTGTCCATGTGGAGTAGGTCTGACAAGATCAGAGATTGGACCTGCTGGGGGAATAAATGTAGGATCCAAGGAAGAAAGAGAAATTGGATCTCTTGGATAAAACAAACCCCTCTCCACTACTCTGAAGGCAAATGGACCTGGAGAAGCCATGACCAGCACCAGAGCTGAAACTTCCAAAGCAGCCAAGCCTCGACACTGTCCCGGCCCACACCTCAAGGAGGGAGCCAGACCTGAGCTATCTAGCTTTGATACTCCGAGGGGCAAGGATGGCTCCAACAACATTGGAGTAGATCCCAGTCCCCCAGATCTGAAGCTGGTACTCATCCCAACTTGAATGAACTGGAGCAGAACTAGTAAGTGGAAACTGTTGGAGTCAAAGACCTAACCGTCTTCAGCTCTGACACCAACTCTCTTGGGACTCTTAAGATTCAAGGACTTCAAAGCCATGGGACAGATTGGAGAAGGAGATATTACTACATGGGACATGGAGGGGGTAAACTCATGGACCTGATGGGAGACAAAGCTGGTATAACCCTCATTTGAATCTGAGCTCTGAGGAACTTCCTCATCATCCTATCCATGTTGGCCTCAGAAAGATTTCTGGAGGATCTAACAAACAAGGTAGTGGACTGTAGCCTCAGGTGTTTCCTTGGTGTGGTTTGAATCAAGGGGGAATTGAGCCGAGGAAACACCAGATCAATTGTGAGCTTGGGTGAGTGAGTTCAAGGAGATTTTGAAAAACTAGCGGACGGATTCAAGGTTTTGGAGATCCAGGAGCTGTTTAGTTGATTTATCTGGTATAATAATCAGATCCAAGGGTTTAGGATCTGACAGTTTCCTTTTAGGATCCCAAGATCTTTGAATTTTCTGAGGAAGCTCTGAAGTTGTGGTGGTAGATGAAGTCTTAGGAGAACAGATAGGGGATAAATTTCTAGATTCCAAAGGAGTTTTTGATTGCTTACTGGGGGCTTGAGCCCCAGACAAAGAAGATGAAGATGGGGGAAGCAACCTCTTAAGAACAATTTCTGCCTTCTATATGCAAAAGCTCCAGAGTTAAAGGCAGCACAGACAGAGTGATTAGTGTTCAGATGTGCTGCTCCTGGGCAATAAATGCACTCGCTGTGGGCATCAGAGTTTGGAATTTTGTGCCCACAGAAAGTGCATTTTTTTAAAACCTGTTGGTGTCTCAGCCATTACTAAACAGGCACAAGAAAGAAAAGAAAGGGAAATATTTTTTTTTTGGTAGGAAAAAGAAGGAGTAAAAGAAAGAATTGGTACCAACAATGGTAAACAAGAGTACCAAAAAAGGTAGGAAAAGGACTAACATATAGCAAAACCCGAAAAACTAACAAAAAAAGGTTTTGAAGATAAGTGATTCCTAAATATTAGCTACTCACAAATACTCTGAACGATTGAAAAAAAGGCTTCTGAGAGAGGATCCACATCCATGCGAGATGGTGGCAAACAATATCTATGGTACTGTAGGCTAGCTGGGACATTTAGGATAGAGGGAGGAGCACAAGAGTTGGATCCATAAATCTGAGAAATGTGGCTGAGTCAGGTCCATAACCCATACACCGAGGAAGGCGAGCGTCTCTAGTTGATTTCCCCAGTGGGGGAAACAAGGCAAAGAACCTGCTGCAACTGTTGCTGAGGGGAGATACAAAGAGGTCACAGCAAGGTTGGCCCCACCGGCAGAATATCTTTTCTGCAACTCTCTTGTTGAAAGACCACTCGTGAGGCAATAAAATGAACCTGCTCAACTTGTCTGCTACCACGTTGTATTTCTCTGGAACGTGTGTTGCTATCAGATATTGACTGGATGAGGTTGCCCACTGCCACACTCTTGGAACTACTCGACACAATGGGTAAGATCTGGTCTTTCCTTGTTTGTTGATGTACCATATCACTAACATATTGTCCATTTGAACTGCCAAAAGTCCCAGAAGGGAGAGAATCTTGAAAGGCCTCCAACTCTAGGTGTACTGCTCTCATTTCTATGACATTGGTATATGTGTTGACCTTTTTGAGGGATCAAGTGCCTTGGACTGTCTTTTCCAGGAAGTGCCACCCACCCAATCTGAGAAACATCCGTGGTTTCTACGGATTTCGGTTGAAGAAGAATGAAGGGATGACCTTGTAAAACTTGATCTGAGCAAATCCACCACAAGACATACGTTTTACATACTTGCATTATTCTGACCTGGGTGGACATAGGCTGATGTAGAATGGACCACTGAGTTGCTAAAGTCCACTGAAGAATCCTCATATGGTATCTTGCTAGGGGAACCAGAACTATTGCAGCAGACACTGACCCCAAGGCTTGCACAATCAATAAATCTGAAATAAGAATTCTGAATTATCTTTTTGACTTTAAATCAAATAGTTTGTACCCTTGGCAAGGGAAGGGAGGCTGTCAATGATACTGTGTTGAGCAAGGCCTATATGAACTCTAATGTATGAGATGGCTGTAGCTGATATTTGTTGTGGTTGATGGTTAATTCCTAGATGAGAGCAAATATGGAGTATATAGTCTTGTGCTTTTACCAGAAGATGCCTGGTCGGGGTGGTTATGAGCCAGTCATCCAAATACAGAATCAATCAGAATCCCTGCAGTTTCAAGTGAGTGGCTACTATTGCCAAGCATTTGATGAACACCCTGGGGGTTGTGGTGAAGTCAAAGAGTAATGCTCTGAACTGGTAATGACTGGCTTCCATCCGCAAGTGTAGGTATCTCCTGGATCATCTGTTCATTTTTATGTGATAGTACAGATCCTGAAGATCTAATGAGCACATCCAGTCATCTTTGTGTAGGGCAGGCAAAATGGACTGAACTGTGACCATCCAGAACTTTGTATACTGAACTGATTTACTCAGATTACTGAGACCCAAAACTGGTCTCCAGTCCACTGTTTTCTTTGGCAGTAAAATGTATCTTGAGTAATTTCTGGACTCTATTTTTGTCTGGGGGGGGGGTTCTTACATTACTTTTTTCTAGGAGCCTTTTTATTTCTAGAGCTGCTGCTTTCCTCTGACTGGGCAGAACATTGAGAATTTTGTTTAATGTTGAAGGAGAGGATAGGGAAAAGGGCAAAAGTTGAAGGAGAGGGTAGGGAAAAGGGCATTACATAACCACTGGAAATAATCCTCTGCACTTTTTTTTATTTCTTCAAATGTTTTAGGTTTGTAATACCACAACAGGAATGGACCCCATTACTAAATCAAAGTATGATTAAAGTTCATGAAATTAGTATTGTTTCAATCTTTGATGTTAGCCAGGAATACTCTTTGCAGCACCCACAACATGCCCAGTAATGACTCCTTCGTATGGGGTTACATGTATTGGTAACATATCTTCGTATGATTGTAAATTCATTTTTATAAGACCCATTGCTCCTACTACTACTGGAACTGTCTTGGTATTCTCTGCACCCATGTATCTTTTGTAATGTCTGGGCAGGCTCTCTGGTGCACAGCTAGACAATCCCCGAATGCCTCCAGAGGTGGACAATCAGACCTTCTTTCAGGAGCACTGATAGAGTCTGTCAGAGAAGGAATCTCTGGATCCCTGGTTCTACGTGCCTCAACTGCCGTTCAGGCAACGTATTCTGCTAGAGTTCCCCCCTCTGCCCCTGGGGGAACTATTTCCATGTGGATCTTGGAAAGCACGCTGGGGTTTTCTGAACCACATTTTTCGACTACCTCACTGATTCCTAGAGAGGGTTCTTTGAAGTCTAGAAAAACGTATGCCTACTGCAGACAGGGTCTTACCATCTTGCTCACACCTGAAGAGTGTGTCCTTTACGTTGGGGCCAAACAAAGAAGTTCCATCAAAGGGTCCATTGATGAAGGAGGACTTGAAGGGCTCTGCAAAATTACACAGGTGCATTCAGGTATGTCTTCTAATGGAAATTCCTGAACCCGCCACCCCTGAGATACCTACAGCTGCATGCGAAATGAGCCTCATGGAGGAATTTGTGCTCAACTGTAGGGTCACCAACTGTGAGGCAATAGAGATCTGTGTCTTGGAAGTGCTGGTCCCAGAGAGGGATTTGGAGAGTTCTTTAATCAAATCCCTCTGCAAGCTAGTGAAGTGTGTTAAGTAATTCAGCAACCTTAGTGCACAGGTCACTGAAACATATACACACTTCCCAAATCTGTCCAACTCCCTGCACTGCTTGTTAGGGAGATGGACAGATGAACTCTGGTATACAAGTTCTTTTTTCATGGCCATCACTACAACTATAGCTTCTACTGGTACTCCCTTGCTCCAAAATTATTTTCCTTTTGGTGGTGCCTGTATCCTGTCTGGTCTCTTGGGGATCAGCTTGACAGAGTTAGGTTCCTTCCATGCCTCCCTGCCTAGGGAAAAAAATCAATGAGCTTTTTGGTGAGCAGAGTCACCCAGAAGGTAGATGGTCCAGACCCAAAGGCTTCCAGGAATACCGATTCCACTTGGGAAGTGTTATCAGTAGACCAACCATCCTCCTGCTTGAGGATTTACAGGATGTCTCCAAAGGAAATGTAATTAGGTAATGATCTTGGGGACCCTTCCCCTTCATTAAAATCAGTATCTTCAGTGACCGACTCTTGAGGAGAGTCTAAGTGCTTCCTCTTGCACAATCTCTTCCTAGGGACTTCTTTGGTGGGAAAAGTATCAGAAGAAATAAGAATAGTTTGCTGGGTAGCCTGGAAACTTTGGGCTAGCTGTCCCTGTAGAGTAGAGTGATGAGACTCAAACACAAAGACATATGGGATTCAGAGGGCAGATCCAAGGGGTGGAACCGTCCGTCCTCCAGAAGTAGAGAACAATCTCTTCACCACCTTAAAGGCAGAGTGCTCTGGGTAGAAGGAGGATGATGGCAGCCGAGAAGACATGCTTCCGGACCATCGTCTCCCTCTGACCTGAAGGCAGTCCATAGGATGCAGGAATCGGGGCTGAGCTGTCCAATGTCAAGGCTTCGAGGGGCAGAGACAGGGCCGACAACTTCTAAGTTGACTCTACCACTTTAGATCTAACAATGATGCTACAGCTCTGAGAGTCATCTGGCTCCGACATGCTCGGAGCTGTTTACTCAGAGAATTTATCGAAACCAAAGATACAAAGTCTTCGGATCCTACACAGACGATCACAGAAGACTCGCCTCCAAGGGTTCTGAAACCATGGGTCAGATTGGAAGAGGAGCCGAGATGAACGGAGTAGCACTGGAAAAGGTCTCCATTCCCAAAGAGGTAGGAACCGGGAGTACTCCCATCTGAATATGTGCGGACAGGAACTCCCTCATCATCCCATCCATGTCAGCTTCTGTCAGGATCCTGGAAGAATGAGAGGATGAAGCCACTGAAGGGGATCTAGAATGTTGGTGATATTCTAAAAATGGGGATGGCAGTCGGGAAGGGAAAACGCATAACTAGTCCAAGGTAAAGGTTTTGGATCCGAGGATATTGGACCCAGTGAAGCAGATCAGACATCTTACACTGATGGAGCAAAAGAGTTAGTCTTCAGATCTGGTACTCTTGAAACTTTGTAAGCAGGCTCTCTGGTCAGATCAGAGGACGGAATGGAGGATCCAGAAGGGTTGGAGGGCCTTTTCTTGGACACTTTTTTTGTCAGGCTTGGAGGGTTGAGCTCCAGATAGTGACTATGAAAAGGTCAAAGGGTAAAGACCTTCCAGAATTAATTTGTTCTTGTGGTCTACTACAGCACGGGGGTTAAAAGCTTTGCATATCTCACTGTCTACTTTTAAGTCAGCAGGGCGCAAACAATACACGCACAAATTGTAAGCATCAGAGAGTGGAAGCTTGTGCCCACACATCTTACATTTCTTGAAGCTTAAAGGCTTTTCAGCCATGTTAAGAAAGTATCTACTATTAAGATTAAAGAAGAATTTTTTTTTTCAGGAAAGAAATAGATAAAGAAAGAATGGGGAAAAGAAGTTACTAATGATAGTAATTGAGAGAAGGGAAAAAAGGCAAATACCCACAATGGTAGTCAGAAATACACTAAAAAAGTGTAAGATAAGGGAGAATATCTAATTTGCAGAAGGCAAGGACTGAAAAATGCTAGTAGTTAAGGCACTTAACTGACTAACGCTCGAGAGCTCACAGCGACCACTTCCATACATGAAGGTGGCAAATGAGATCTAAAGTATGATAGGGGACTTGAGCAGTATGGGTAAGGAAAGAGCTCAAGAGTTTCCAGTAGTCACAAGCTGTAAAAAAAAGCAGCTGGTCAGATCCAAACCCAATTGTTTGGGAAGAATAAAAACTGATCAAATCCTAGGTTACATGAATGTTTTAACATAAAGCAATTTTGAAGTTAGGGCAGTTAAATTATTGAGGATTGTGACAAGTCCATAATATGTTTTAATATATGTTATTTTTATACTGTATGTATTTGTAATGTTATTAAGGTTTTAAATGATTATACTACTTGTTCAATCAAAATGGTGGTTTTAAGTTGTGTGACTTGGGAAAGATGTTTAAAGAGCTTTGAGTTATCTGATGAAGTTACACTTAGAATGTGACAAAGGCTCTTACCATTTTGTAATACTACAAAGTATTCTGAAACTGGTGAGTTTATTTTATTTATTATGCCAGTTTATTTTCTAGCAGTATATTTGTGATGGCTGAAATATTTAATTTAGTCATGTTTACAATTAAGGCATTTATGAAGCAAGCAGTGGAAGCAGCCATGCCTCTGGAGGAGTGGAATCTGGATCAGTTTTTCAACAAGCAGTAAGCTGTCTGATGGGAAATGTTAATGCATCAGTTATTCACTAGGAAAGCATCTACTTTAGTGACTGTCAACCATTTCGAAGGAAGGTAAATGATTAACTGTTCTCTCCCTACACGAGTGTAACTGTGCCAGGTAATGTGGTGGAGGAGTGTGTGCATGGTGTCAAGGGCTATCTCATGTGGTTCCTGTGCCAGTGAAGAAAACAGGGACATGAATGGGCTGTTAAAGGGAAAATTCAAAACACACTTTTAGAAGAAAGCCTAGGTTAATCAAATGATTCTCAACACAAAGATTTACAGCTCTAAGTTCCTTTAAGCAAAGGTGATGGCCACAAGGAACAGTTTAAAAGACATGAACTTCAGTGCTACTAAATGAACAAGGGATAAACAAGTCTGCTGATCGCAAAGTTCAGACCTAATGCAGGGAAGGAGGGTCTTCAAACACTGGAGGAGATACAGAACTGGTTGAAGGGACTGCCCGATCAACCAGTGTTGAGCTACAATCTTATCCTTCATAAGGCTATGATGAGCAGAAATGGCTGATTAAGGAACCCTGACTGTGGAATAACTGAAGGTCAGTCAAACTGCTGCTTAAGTTAAGTCAAGATGGTCACTCAACTGAATGAATTGGGCAATATCAGGTACTATTCTGCTTAAACATAGAACACTTTTAATTTGGTCTAACACCTTGTGGCAGCTTCAGTCACTTCCTACACCCTAGATAGAAAACACAACAGAATTAGTCCATCACATCAACAAAACCCTAAGTTGATGCCAGCCTGAAACAAGACCCTTCTTGGTCATCAGGGAGTCACAAAGTCGAACGCTTGCTTTGCTTTTCAACTCTAAATTTTGTAATGAAACACTGTGTAAAAGGGAATGACAGGAAAATGCACAAGAAACTTACCAATAACAGTAGATGCTTGAATAATCCCTGCTGCAGTAGCCTTTGCTATATGGATTACATCCCCGCTAAGGATAAAACAGCTGTCCAGCTTCTAAACCTTCAAAGCATATTCCACACTCCCAAACCGACAGTCAGCTAATTTGATGAAAAAGTCAGGTTTGGGCACCAAGCCCTTCAGAAGTTTTGTGCCAACAGAAAGAAAGAGGCCAAAGCTTTGACAAGAACAATGCTAGGAAAAGAAAAATAAAGATCTTCACTCTGGCAACACAAGCATACAAAAATATGGGGGATGGAGGGAGACAGGGGCTACCACAGCAGTGATCATTTGAAGATCAGTTATGTATGTTTACTTACTCAAGTGCACTGTGTTCATCATATGGATCACTACTGCTGCAACAGCTTTAGCTACATGAGTAGATTCCCATAGCTTAGACTGACTGGGAGAAGGAAGGATGAGAGTCCAGGAGCCCCTTGGAGAATGGTTCTAGCAAAGCCTACCATTAACCAGGAAAAGAAATCAAGCCTGCAGTGCTTTGTAAAGGTATGTATAGAGGATCAAATTGCTGATTTTAGAATACTTGCAACCCTTTCCAAAATAAATAAATAAATAATCAACAAACCAATGTCAATAAGCTTTCTTTTTCTCTCTTGGAGGACTCTAGAGGAAAAAGAATGGCATATAGAACATGTTTCTTGTAAGTGCAAGGCACCCAAGCAGTAGACACAATTCACATGGCAGTCAGTAACAGACATCTCCTGCCCACATTTAGGGCATTTTTTTATACCCTGACTTAGGGTGTTTGTCCTTGTCATCAGCCATGACAGAAATGGACACACCCAACGACAACAATATAAATTAGCCTTCTAAAAAAACAGGTAACTATAAGCACACAGACACACACACGAGCCTTTTAAACTAAGGCTAACTATAAGTACTAATAAGCCTTCTAATAAAAAACAGGCTAACTATTAGCACAGACACACGCAAGCCTTTTAAACTAAAGCTAACTATACTGCTAATAAGCCTTAAAAAAAAAAAAAAAACAGGCTGAATATATGCACACAAGCCTAAAGTTAAAGCTAACAAGCACACACACACAGAATTTTAACAAGTAAGATAACTCTAAGTAATCACACAATACTATTCTAACAATATATGTGACAAAAGGTCACTGAATAAACAATTTTTGTCAGAGAATTTAAATAGGCCTATAAAGAAAAACTAGGCCAAATATATAGCTGAGAAACAGCACACAGGGAAGGGAACTCTGTAGATAAAGCTTTAAGAGCTTATCTAACCTAAATATCTAACTACTATAGTGAAAAACTAACAATAATTTTTGAAAATAAAAAAGTATTTCAGGTTTTACTGGCCCGAGCTATCAGGAACATCCGATCAGTTGCAGTGGCAAGCTAGATCTGAGGTAACTCGTGGTGCATCATGGGATAGGGACTTGGCCTCGAGCTACTTGAAATCCTCGAGTTTTGCAGTAGGTGCCGACTCGGAGCAGAGTGATCGGCTCCAAACCCATCAGTAAAGAATGAGCGGCGAGATAGAACAACTTTACATCAATCCTGTATGAATGAGTCAGACAAGACATTTATATGTTCTCCTGTATCCCCAGCCTGTGTAGAAGATCTCTTACCTAGGTGAGACATTCTTGACACTGAAAAAGACTGAAAAATATGCAAGTTGTCTAAATAAGGAAAATGTGAATATCTTGGACTCTGCAGGAGTCTATCACTGGAGATAAACACTTTGTGAATATTCTTGGAGAAGTGGATAGACCAAAGGGTAACACAAAGAACTGAATAAAATCTGGATCTATAGGAATGTGATGATATACATCTTTTAAATCTAAGGACACCAAGAAACTCAAATGGGGTATAAGGAATAACAGGTTGTGAAAAAATAACATCTTGAACTTGGGAAAGCCAGTGTCCAAGAATCTTCTTTCTCTGGCATCAGAAATATTCTTGAATAAAACACTTCTCCCAGCTGAGCAGGAGGGACTGCTTTTATCACACCTCCCACTAAGACATCAGATGCCGAATGACAAGAGGGAAAAGAGGTTGGTCTGGTGGATGGGGGGGTTTCCCTTTAAAAGAAGGGAGAGGCTCTCATTGTCACCTGTAACCTTGATGGATTACTTTCAGAACTCATCTCTCTGAAACTGTCTATTGCCAAAGACAGAAATGGAGGTTCAGTCTTTGTGGAAAGGATAAGGGTTTGCCTGGATAGGAGGTGGGGAGACTCGTATGCAGTGAATTCAGACTTAGTTGACTGTCTTTTGTTCTGGGGGGGGGGTGTCCTCCTTTCTTTTTAGAATCTCTCTGTCATTGTTTTTTTAAAGTTTGTTTACAAGCAGCTTGCAGATTTTCTTTTATTTAGCTTCTTAAAGAAGATTGTAGGGATTAGCATTAAATCCCTTGGCAAATTGGAGAAGTAAGGCTAAAACATCTGACAGATTCTAAAATCAGCTCACCTCTCTCATCACACTCTTTGAGAACCTCTGCAGCAGATGGTCCAAAAAACTAGATCTCTATTCAAGGAAGAGTTCAAAATTTCATTTTTCCCATCTTCAGGAAGGATTTGAGAAGACAAATAAGCAAATCTCCTCATAACAGTTCCAGTAACAGTAGCAGTGGAAGTGGCATTAGCAGAATCATAATATTTCAAACAGTAGCCATTTAAAACACACAAGCAACCAAATTACATCAAGTACATTTACCCTCGAGAGAAATCAGATGGTAAAATATTCCTCATGCTTTCAAAAGAGGTAAGCAAAAACTTTAACATATGAGTTTAATAAATGACAATTCTAAACACAAATATTGCAGAAGAATACACATTTCCCCAAATCTATAAGAAGCTTTCCAATTCCTGTCAGAAGGAGAGGCATTGGTATTAACAAAATGTTTAGCAGCAGCTAGGTTCACTACAGCAATAGCTGCTGAGTCAGATCTGAGATGAGTTTATAAAAACGTATAAGATTGAGGAACCTTATGCAGTCTAACATTCTCCAGTGCTGAAAGAACAGGAGGAAATGGGTAGATTCTGGAAAGTCCAGTTGCAATAAACTATAGTATTTCTTCAGTGACTGTTGAATATAATTTATTTTACCAGAATCAGCAGAGCTGGAATCATCAAGAGTCTAAACTAAGCATGTGAAGTAACTGAAAACATTGTCGTCTGTGTTAGCATGTCTGGCAGGAGATTTGTACATATCCTCAGATTACATTGTACTGTATACCAGCATGCATAATAGTGAAAATGTAAATAAATAAGTTTTAAAATGTTGAGTGTTTTCCTGTTTAAACAGTCACTGCATTGATACAGTTCTAACTGCGCATGTTTGAGAGGACCATTATAAAGTACAAACTGTGGAGAATCAGCTGAACATAACTGATGTCATTGGAATGTCCCTGGTTGCTAGGAGATTGTTTAAACAGCTGATTGACAGAAAAAGAATTTCTTTTAAACAGCTGTTATATTTTGAAATTAGACAGTTGAGACAACAGTTTGTCAAGTACTGTGCAGTTTATCAAGTACTGAGCAGTCAGTAGACACCAAGAAAAGCCTTGTCTTTGCTATTATATCTTAGAGAAGATCAAGGACAGTATTTCTTTAGTTAGATCAGGAAAGTTTAGTTATGACGCATATACACGTTTGCCCCCCCCCCCCCAAAAAAAAAAACTTTTCCTCAGATAACTATAGCATGTTGGCTAGGCACAGTGGTATTTCCCTTTCTATTCTCCCAAGAGTGACAAGAGTAAGTGATTCTCTCTTGCCTGTCATGGGCATTCCAAACAGTTAAAGAAGATGTGTCTAACCCCTAGTCCATGGTGTGTGCAGGCAATACACCAGAGGTAGCAATGGGAAAAAGATGAATGGTCTGAGAAACCAGAAATTGCCATAGCAGGGTCATCCATCTGCAGCTAATGCACCTTAGCAGTCTGCTTAGGTGGCAAAGGCTGTTCAGTAATTTTCTTTTTGTCGTGGGAAAAAAAACTAATGAACTGTTATGTTGTTCCATGATTAACCCCCCCCCCCCCCATTTTCTGATTCCCATGGACTGGGGAAGCCTAGCAGCAGTAGTCTGTAAAATAGCTAAGTTGTAAAAAAAAGTAACTTTCCCTCAGTAAAAAACACTTTAAACACTTCAGTGCCCAATACTAAATTAACACAACTTTTAACTCTGAAAAAGTAGTTTTACAACTTTTTACTAGAAAAGTTAAAAAAGTGATGTTCCCATTTAAAAATAATTAAACGTCACATGACAATTATTAAAAGCACCTTTTTCCTGGCTTTAAAAGTATTTCACAGATAACATAGATTTCTGTCAGAAAAAGTGAAATGGAAGGTATTTTCGCCAAAAGGAACTTATCTGTCCAGAAATGCAACAGCTGTAGCTGATCACTGAACCTCAAAAGCCTGCAATAGGAGCACTCTTCAGTGGCAGGAAAGCGCTGAAGGGTTTTTCACTCAAATCTGCCTTTTTAGTCAGCTTAGCTTGAGCTGACTAATGGTTTGGGTGCATAGAAGGTGCCCTGAAGCTCTGGAAGGTGGCTGGTTGTTACATTTGTAATAAGATACAATTCATACAACTAAGGCTACTGCAGCAATGATCCATTCAATAAACACTCTCCCTCACCACAGGATGTTGACTGTGTTCAATGTAAACAAGAGGAGGGGGACTTCATTCACTTAAAGTGACAAACAAGTTCATCACCAAAGTGTCTCACTTTCAGAAGATGCAGTTTAGACATATTTCTTAGATCTGCAGCTCCAGAAGAGAACTGAAGAAATAGTCAGTGATTTTGACAGTACATTCAGTTTACATGGAATGTAATTTGCTGACACAATGATGCCTCTGTAGCCCTTCTACCCAACAAGCATCACCCCTCTTCTCAGTATGTACGACTGTATGCCCCCTCTTTCCTGTTTGTTTGGGGATGACAGCATGGTTTTATTGCACTGAGCTCTGACAGGCTGAAAAGGAATCCTCTTTCTAGAGAGAACCACTTTGCCTCTATTATGAAAGAGTATAGCTTTCTCATCTTGCCAGCTAATATGAAAAGGGATGTCCACTCCTTCGCGGCCCAGTGAGAGAGGACTAATACCAAAAGAAAATCTGTGGGTTCATTGTAACTACAGTCTTTGACACTCAAAGGTCTACTGCAACACCTGCATACTCTGGTGTAGAAATGACAACTTTGAAGACTCTTGTGGCCATCAGTCTGGAAGACACAAAAGGACATTTTCTTGGAAATTCAACTGTGTCCACATCATGCTCCTACTTTCATAACTTCTTGGACTCTTTCCACAGACAGGAATAACTGAAATGGAAGAAGACTCTGCTCCACTCTAATGAAGGCTATATTCTGAAGTGCAATCACAGAAAACATCTCTCAGTTTATGATCATACTAGAGATTGCTTTATTAAGGGAGCACACTACAGAGTTACAATCATAAGAGCTCTTTAACAATTCCACCAATAGCAAATTGTCCATGTTGGGGAATACATATAGCTTTTTCTCCTCCATGGCTTCAGCATTTTGCCTCCAAAACCCTTGGGAAATAATATGGCTGAAGACCAGGATCCAAGTAGTATCATAATTGTACTAAATTAGTTCTCACCAAGACCAAACTGAAGGAATCGGGAACCTATTATAAGGGAGATTCCTTGATATTTATGTACCAGAAAAATTAAAGTTGTGTACTCACCACAACTATGCATCTGTGTTGTCCATTTCCATTCTTCTTCCACTTATGGGTTATGGATCCATCCTCGGATCTGACTCGGCCTCATTCCACAGACTTCGGATCCAACTCTCAAGTTCTTCCCTCTGCCTATAATGCTCTAACCCACCCCCAATACCTCAGATCGAGTTGGCTGTCTTAAAAGTCTTAATATATAAGAGGAAAAGAGAACAGAAATAAAAGCAGGGGTCAAACCTGGAACAACATGTTCCAAAAGTCTATCAGGTCACTCCAGAAGATGACAGGAAGGGGGAAGAGGGAGTTGAGGAAGAATGAAACTGGACAATACAGGTGCATACTTATGGTGAGTACATACCTTTTATATCTAAAAATGTCCTTTTCATTTTTCCTCATTATATGGGACAGAACTCCCAGCTGCATAAAACTTGGGTGACCCTCATGGAAGGATATTCCGGAGAACTACTGAACCAAAAGCAGCTCTGCTTCTGAAATTTATGTCCAATTTGTAATGAGTAATAAAGGTATCAGCATTAGTCCAGGTGGCTGCTGCACAAATATCATCAACTAAAGTTCCAGACAAGAAGGCAGATGAGGAGGCCATGGATCTGGTTGAATGAGCCTTAGGTGGTTTTGGTAGGTAAAGACCTTGCTGAGAATATATCTAAGAAATGCAATTAGTTATCCATTTGGCCAGTGTAACTAGTTGAAAAAGAGATAAACAGTTGGCCCATTTTTCTGAAATCTTTTCTTCTGTGTAGCTGTCTATGCACATCTAAAAGATGTAGCATGATTCTCCTTTGTTTGAAAATTTTGGAAAGAAGACTGGTAAATGAATGGTTTGAGTTATGCTTGATTCAGAAGCCACTTCTGTTAGGAAAGAGGGACTGGCTTGTAAGGTAACTCTATATTTAAGAAAATCAAAGTAAGGGTCTTTGGAATACATAGCCTGGAGTTTGTAAATCCTTTTTGCCAATGTAATAGCCACTAAAAAGGGTATTTTTCAAGACAGAAATTTTAAATCAGTTTTTGCTGAAGGTTCAAAGGGGGTTGTTGAATTAAGCCTTGAAGTACTACTGTTAAATTCCAAGGAAATTATGTATCTTTTACTGGAGGTGTGAGTAAGAAGGTGTCCTTTAAGAAAGCCTTGCACAACTTGGATGCAACCAAGCAAGAAGCATTGTCTGTTGAGTGAAAATTTGATAAGGCAGCCAACTGTACTTTGATTGTGGAAAAACTAGCATCTTCTTTAAACAGAGAAGCTAAAAACTCCAGAACACACAAAAAAAAAAAAAAAAACGAGGTCAGTAAAAAGATCAATGTCATTTCCCAGGACCCAAATTGAAATTTTTTTCAATTTACTCTTGTAAATCCTCTTAGTGGAATCTTTCTGTGAAGACAAAAGTATATGACAGACTGGGGAAGAAAGCCCGGGCTGTTTAGCTATTAATGGAACTGGAGAAAACATGCAGTTACTCAATGGCTGGGATATTGGGATGTTTTATCCCTGGGGGAATGTAACAGAAGAATGAATGGGGTCCAGTATCCAAGGAGGATAACGAAGATGAGACCAAAGGAAGTGGAACTACACCTGGCTAGGCCAAAAGAGGGCAATGAGATTAACTGAGCACTTCAACCGACTGGCTTTCTGTAAGTCTTCTGGAATCAAGAGGAATTGGGGAATAAGTGTAAAAGAGATCGGTGGGCCAAAGGTAGACTAGAGCATCTCTCAGTGACTACCCCTGAGGGGGGTTCAAGACAAAGTATGTGGTGCATTTGTCGTTGTGGGGAAAAGCAAAAAAACTGCAGCAAGGTTGGCCCCATCAACGGAAATTTTTCTCTGCCACTGACTGACAGAGAGACCACTAGTGAGATATCAGAATGGACCTGCTGAGTTTGTCCGCTAGTACAATGGACTTCCCCAGAATGTGTGTTGCCACTAAAATGCGGTTGGAGGAGATCACCCACTGCCACACTTTCACAGTTTCTTGACAATAGGGGGTTAGATCGAGTTTCCCCTTGTTTGTTGATGTACCAGACCACAGACATGTCTTCTTTTTAACAAGAAGCATCTTTATTAAATTATCATTTATGACATAGGCAATCATACATTTATATAAATGAAAACAAACCATACTGACATAGTGTTAGCTGCAAGTATTTTACATCTCAGACCATACTAACATAATTTTATTACACGTCACTTATAATCGGTAGATAATCACTGTCAGTCAAATATTACAAAGCTCATTCAAATCCTGCCTTCTTTTGAACTTCATTCCTCCCCTGTATGTACTGTTCCTATTTTTCCTACATAAATTGCTCCTACCCTTTTCTAAATATCCCAATTCCAGTTGTTTTATCTCTGTTACTATATTGACTTCTTGTAGTACAGTTGGTTTAGACTTTGATTTCCATTTTCTAGCAATTACTTTTTTGGCAGTCACCATAATTAGACTCAGAAAGGCCTTATTATGTCTAGGCAATTCCGATGCTCTAGGCAATTCCGATTCTGTAGCATAGCTCAGAAAAATCATTTCCCTAGTTACACCAATTTGCTCACCCAGTATCTCTGACACAGTAGTCTGCAGGGAATCTTTAAAGTCTGCCAAATCATTACACTACTAGAAAATATGTTCCCAATTACCATTTGCTTCCCCACCACACCTCCAAAATTTGCTCTCATTCTGAGGAAAAATTCTCTGGAGTCTGCTTAGGTTATCGAACTATCTACGTACACATTTCCAAGCAAAAATCCCAAATCTTCTACATTTCTTGCATATTTCGGAAACAAACATATATCCCCCATTGTTTCTTTGTTTATTGCTTATCCAGTCTCTCTTCCCAATCCTTTCTAACCTCCTCTGACTGATTCTTAATAGTTGTCATGTAACATTTTGTATACTCTACTAATTATTCTTTTTTAACAGCAGCTTCTACAATAAAGTTTACCAGTGCTTTTCTTCTGTTTTGGACCCCTCCCCATTTCTTTCTCTTTGCCTGTACTCTGACATCAATCCTTGATGGGGAAGGCAATCTCTAACCTGCAGTCCAAATAAATTCTTCGCATCTTCCCATTCTATTACCTTTCCCTCTCTAGTTATTTGTTCCCAATACCTTTGTTACTTTGTAATTTTTCTCAAATTCCAGCCCCCTCTTGCCTACTGTCTGTATCTCTAGTTGCAGTCATCCCTATCAGCAGAAGCTCCTTTCTCCATTCTTGTGTTTGCTTAGTTCTTATAATACTTTCTGCTACTGCATGAATATAATATTCTGTATGATTATTGATATTCTCCTTAAAGGTCTGCATCCAAAACCCCAGTATCTCCATATTTCATGAGCTTCCCCCATTTCATCACTGTCCCTTTCCACTTTGAATGATAGGTTTCTGCTTGTGCTATGTATAGGAGCCTTAACTGTGTAGCTTTGAAATACCCCTTCAAATCAGGCAATCCCAATCCACCTTGCTCTATTGGATGAATCAACTTATCCCACTTGACTCTTGCAGTCTTCACCTCCCAGATAAAATCCTTCAGCTCTTTATTAATTGCTACTCACAACTTCTCCTCTGGTTGATAAAATATGCCTGACGTGTATCAGACTAAAGGGATTAAAACATTTCAACTGCTTGTATCTTACTTTCCATATCCATATAACAGAACTTCCACTTTCTTATATCTTTCATTTAGTCTCTTCCCACATATCCTTAGCTGTCACTCCAGAATCATTTTTAATCCATACTCCTAAATACTTCATTTTATCATGTCTCCATAGATACGGATATTGTTGAACCAATTTGTGTGTGGATTCATAATTTACCTCCATTGCCTTTGTTTTAGCTTCATTAATTTTGCACCCTGAAAAGATCTGAAACTGTCCCAAAATGTTCCACGACACTGTAATATCCTTTCCTGGTTGTATCAGGTATAAAATAATATCATCTGTAAATAGGACCAGCTATTCTTGATTAGCATACCAATTATATCCTTGAATTTCTGAATCCCTTATTTTCTTTGCCAATGGTTCTAAATATAATGCAAATAAAAAAAATGGAAAGAGGACACCCCTGCCTGGTTCCTCTGCTCAAGCAGACATTATCAGAGAGGAACCAACCCACTTTAATTTTCGCCTCTGGTCCCTCATATAGCCTCCTAATCAACCTTAAAATTTTATCAGGGAATGCAAATGCTTCCATTGCCATGCTCACAAACCTCCAGTTTACTCTGTCAAATGCTTTCTCTGCATCAAGACCCACCAACAACGGTGTTATTTTCTTACATTCTGCTTCCCTCTGGATCATCAATGTTCTGTTAATGTTGTTAAATGTTTGTCTCCCTCCACAAAAACACATTGATCCATATTTATCAGCTTTGGCATCACTTTTGCCATTCTTTTAGCCATTATAGTCATACACACTTTCGAATCATAGTTTAATACTGAAATGAAGCTGGATCTGATGGATCTCTACCCTCTTTAGGTATCACAGCTACCACCATCTTCTTTCAGGCTGTTACTACTTTTCTTTCTCATAAAATACTGCTAAACAAAATCTTGCAGATTTTTATCAGTTTTTCCCTCCTAGCTTCCAAACTTCCACAGGAATACCATCTGTTCCTGGGGATTTTCCTGTAGATTGGTTACATATCACAGTTTTTATCTCATCTCCTCCTATCCTAACTGTTAGTAATTGGCCCTCATATACCTGTAACCTTAGCATATTTAATTCTTCCATAAACATTTCCATTTGCACCTTTTCTTGATTTCCAAATCTCTCTGCTTTATACAGACTTTCAAAGAATTTCCAAAATATGTCTAACACTTCTACAGTATTTCTTGTTATCTTCCTTGTTATAGGCTCTCTAAGCTTGGCAACAGCTCTTTCTACTTTCTCTTCCCTGAGTCACTGTTCTAAAAGTCTTTGTACTCTAGAGCTATCATAAAAACAGTTGCTTAACAGCAATCTTTCTAAACTCATGCATATTATCGAAGTAATCCCTTATTTTCTGTTTAGCATTCGGCAGTTGCTCCTCTTCTTGTTCTGCGGGATTCCCCCTATTTTGAAATACTTTTAACATCTGTCAGTCCCCCTAAATAATTCTTGTTACTTCTTAACCATATAGTCATTTATTTTATTCCCACCCTATTTTTAAACTCCACTTTAATTTTATCCCACTCCCTAGCTATACTTTCAGAAGAAATTTCTATGTTCTCTAATAGTTCCTAAATAATTTCCACTACCCATTCCTTAAATTCCTCTCTTTTCAACAGACAAGTGGGAAAGTATCAGTGTCTCATTTTCATTTCATTACCCTTTCTTTTTATTTTAGTTATTACTGGCTTATGATGTGAAATAGTTATTGGGTGCATATCTAGACCTTCAATTAAATGCAAGTGTTCCTGTGAAATGTATATTCTATCTAGCCTAGCCCAGTTTTTGTATCTTGGGGAATAATATACACATTCATTCTAAAATCCTAGTACTGAATTCACATATTCCATGCCAAATATATTCATAAATTTCTTTAACAATCTACTCTCCTTTGTTATATTTTCTCTTCTGCTCCCCCCCCAGCACATCTTCAATGTTGCAAATCAAATTCCAGTCTCCGCCTATTAGTAATACTCCTTGATGAAAGCTGATTATCTCTCCCAGAATTTTCTTAAACTCCATTTTAAGCAGTTTTAGGTGGAATACAAATACATGCCACGGTAATCCTCCTCCCTTGTCAGTAGCCCCTTAGTACTACAAATCTGCCATTGCTATCTATTTTATCCTCTTGTATCACTATTGGAGCTCCTCTTGCAATTAATATCAGTACTCTTTTCCTTTGCTCCATATATTCTGCTTAATAGCCATCCTGAAAACCTTTTTTTATAAAAATTCACATATTCAGTTCTTTCCAAGTGTGTCTCCTGTAGCACAGCTATTTGCACTTTACATTTTTTTAATATAGTTCACTACTCTTTCTTTTTTGTATTTATCTGTGAGACCACTGACATGTAAAGACATTACAAGTTATTATTCCCACCTTTTATGTATAAAAAGAATTTATGTACCTACCATAACATTCCATGTTAGTTATCTTATTCTCGCCTTCTTTCTTGCTGGTTGGGGGTTCGGAGCCGATCCTCGGCTCCGACTCGGCCATCTTCAAAAGCCCGAGAGCTGCTTACTGGCTTGAGGCCCCCCTATATCCCATGATGTCTGGCGCTAGATACCCAGATCTCGTTTGGTAACTCTAACTGCAGACATAATAATAAAGGAATCCTATCCTAGAATGCATAAATCCTACTGGAGAGACTACTAGTCAGAAAGGAATAGCCAGCGAAGACTCAGCCAGTGAAAAATCAAGAAGAATTCTTCTCGGTCCACTAGTATAGGGGGATGGAGGGTGGGATGCAAGAAAGAAGGCGAGAAGAAGACAACTAATATGGAACGTTATGGTAGGTACATATGGTAGGTTATGCAGCGTCCCTAGCACCTAAAATCCTGGGTGGCTCATCGGAAAAGACTCTTCAGTACAGTGGAACCAAAATCAGCTCTGCACCTGGAAACCAAATCCAACTTGTAATGCGAAATGAAAGTATGTGGGTTGGCCCATGTAGCCGCAGCGTAAATAGATTCCATGGGCAACCTAGCCTGAAAGGCCACTGAAGTAGCTAAAGCTCTGGTGGAGTGACCTTTTGGTTTAACTGGCAATTCTTTATTCCTCAGTTGATATATGAAAGTGATGATAGAAGACAACCACCTGGATAAGGTTACTTTGGAGACCGGAAGACCTTGTTTACCTGCTGCATAAGACAGGAAAAGTTGATCTGATTTTCTAATGTCCTTGGTTCTATGCAAATAAAAGCGCAGCTGCCTGCGAACATCTAACTGATGCAACTTATATTCCGCCCTGTTGGAATGGTTAGGGGAAAACACAGGAAGGTCTATGGACTGATTCAAGTTACTCTCTGAAGAGACCTTAGGAAGGAAGGACGGATTAGTCCTAAGAGCAACATTGTCATTGTGGAACACAAGGTATGGGGGACGAATAGAAAGAGCCTATAGTTCCGAAACTCTTCTAGCTGAAGTAATAGCTACCAGAAAAAGGGTTTTCCAAGATAAGAACTTCAATGAACAAGAAGCTGCAGGTTCGAAAGGGGGCAAAATTAGAGAAGCTAAAATCAAATTTAGATCCCACGGTGGTGGAGGGTCTCTCTCTGGGGGCCTGAGCAGAGTGGTTCCTTTGAGAAAGGCTTTACAATGAGACATGATATTGTTTTCCGACAGGCCAATGTGAAAATTTGAAATTGCAGCTAACTGAACTCTAATTGTAGCAGAAGCAGACCCAGCATGACAAGAGTTCCGCAAGAAATTCCAAAATGTAGTGTACAGGGGCTGAAAAGGGGTATATACTTTTAGCCTCTGCCCAGGAAGAAAAACGTTTCCACTTACTAGCGTATGTTTTTCTAGTCGTAGACTTGTGTGATGACAAAATGATTTCGCGCACAGAGGGGGACATATCTGGAAGCTTGGCTAAAGTTGGAAGTGGAGCAACCAAGCCGTGAGCTGGAGAGAGCATAGGGATTGGTGCAGCCCCCCCGACTGATGAATCAGGAGGTCTGGAACTAGGTCCAGAGTCCAAGGCTGCTTGAGAAGATAATGATGCAGGAACGGGAACCATATTTGTCGAGGCCAGTAAGGAACAATGAGGATCATTTTGCAGCCCAATACGGTAGCTTTCTGAATTAGCTTCGGGATTAGTGGAAAGGGAGGGAATGCATAAAGAAGTCCCTGAGGCCAATCGTGGACTAGAGCGTCTCTTGGGGAGTGCCTGGGAAGTGGAAGGAGAGAGAAGAAGTTGCTGCACTTGCTGTTGAAGGGAGTTGCAAAAAGGTCGCAGCAAGGTTGGCCCCATTTGCGGAAGATTTGGTCCGCAACTACCTGGTTCAGAGACCACTCGTGAGGCATGAGAATTGCTCTACTCAGTCTGTCTGCTATGACGTTGGACCTCCCAGGGATGTGCGTTGGAATCAGAAACTGTTGGGAAGAGATCGCCCACTGCCAAAGTCTGAGTGCTTCTCGACATAGGGGGTAGGACCTGGTTCCACCCTGCTTGTTGATGTACCACACTACAAACATATTGTCCGTTTGAATTGCAATGGTCCTGGTAGGAAGAGAGTCCTGAAGAGCCTGCAATGCTAAGAGCACGGCCCTCATCTCCAAGACATTTATGCACAGATGGTACTCGTGAGGTTGCCAGGTGCCTTGGACTGTTCTGCCCTGATAATGCCCCCCCCACCTGATCAGGGATGCGTCCGTGGTCACCGTAGCAACTGGAGGGGGGAGAACAAATGGTCTGCCGTGGAGCACTGATGTGGAGACCATCCACCACGCAAGGTGCTTCTTGCATGCTTGTGTGATCATAATCATGTAAGACAAGGGAAGCTGCTGGAAGGACCATTGGGTGAAAAGAAGCCACTGGAGAATCCTCATCTGAAAACGAGCTAGAGGGACAAGTACGATCGCTGCTGCCATGAGACCCAGAGTTTGAAGGACAAACCTGGCTTGAATTCTTTTGCATGCTAATAAAATCTTCACATGCTGAGGAATCACTAACACCCTGTCTGGTGGGAGGCTCGCTAACATGTCTTTGGTATTTAAATTTGCACCTATAAAGGTGATAGATTGACAGGGCGACAATGCAGACTTTTCGAAATTTATTGTAATACCTAGCCTGGAGCAAGTGTCGCTAGTGCAGTCTCTGGCTCGCAGAAGGTGATGTCTGGTGGTAGCAGTGAGGAGCCAGTCGTCGAGATATGGAAACACCTGGAATCCTTGCTGTCTCAGGTGAGCGGTAACTACTGCCATACATCTGGTAAACACCCTGGGGGCTGTGGTGAGACCAAAGGGAAGAGCTCTGAAATGATAATGGCTGGCTTCCAGCCAGAAGCGAAGGAATCTTCTGGAGCATCTGTCCATTTTGATGTGGTAGTACGCATCCTGAAGATCTATAGAGCACATCCAATTGTCCTGACCCAGGAAGGGCAAAATGGACTGTAGCGTGACCATCCGGAACTTCGTTCTTTGTACAGACCTGTTCAGTCTGCTGAGATCCAGAATGGGTCTCCAGTCCCCTGTCTTTTTTGTTACCAAAAAGAACCTTGAGTAAATTCCGGATCCTTGTTGGTCTGCTGGGACTTGCTGAATGGCCCTTTTTCTTAGCAGTTTTGAGACTTCTTGAACTGCTAGGTCCCTTAGATTGGGTGGAACGTCTGGAAGGGACTTGTTTGATCTTAAGGGGGTGCGAACAAAGGGAATTCTGTAGCCTCCGGATATGACGGACTGTAAGCATTTGTCTTGTGTTATGTCTTGCCAGGCTCTTGGGTACAGTGATAATCTTCCCCCGACTTCCACCAAAGGTGGGCAGCCGGGCAATCCTTCAGGGATGCTGGAAGGGCTTCTCAGAGAAAGATTCTCTGCTGCCCTGATTTTGCGGACCCCCTCTGCCATGAGGGCGGCGTCTGTTATTGTTCCCTCCTCTGCCCCTGGATGGGAACTCACCACGTGTGTCCAGCAAGGCTCCTTGGGATTTCCGGAACCACATCTTTCCACTCTTCTGACCCTTAGGATATGGTCTGGAAGGAGTGGAAAAACGGACTCCTATGGCAGAGAGAGTCTTGCCTTCCTGCTCACACCTGGTAAGGGTATTCTTCACCTGTGATCCAAAGAGAGAGGAACCATCAAAAGGGGTGTTGGTGAAAGACGCTCTGAAAGGTTCCGCAAAGTTACATAGCCGCATCCAAGCGTGCCTCCTTAGGGCCACGCCTGTGCCTGCGGCTCTACTCGCACCATCGGCTGCATATGAAATGAGCCTCATGGAGGAGTTTACCACTGAATTAAGAGTCGCCAGCTGGGAGGCTGCCTTAGCCTGGGCCCCCTCAGCTGATGGATCTTGAAGGGTATCTCAAAGCTCTTTCAGGAGATCCCTCTGAAGATGGGTAACGTGGCACAGGTAATTCAGGGACCGCATGGAAAAGGTTGCTGAAGAGAACATCTGCTTCCCATATCTGTCCATCGTCCTGGACTCCTTGTTAGGGGGATGGACAGATGAAGAAGTTTCAGCCAACTCCTTCTTTGTGGCCACCGCTACCACCATGGCATCAACGGGGACACCTTTGGTCAAGAACTGTTTGTCCTGCGGTACAGTAATGAATTTGGCAGGTCTTCTAGGGGTAGGTTCCACTGTGTCTGGAGCCGTCCACGCCTTCCGAGCCACCACAGACATCAGTGGGTCGAAAGGCGGAGACACCCAGGAGGTGGAAGATCAGGATCCAAACGCGTCCAGAAATACCGACTCATCTTCGGAAGGGCTTAGGGCAGTCCAGTTCCCCCTCTGCCTAAGCATCTCAAGGATGTCTGAGAAGGAGGCATCTTCAGAGGGGGATCTTGGGGACCCTTCCGACTCCTCTAAGTTGGTATCCGATGTGATAGACTCGGGGGAGTCAACATGCTTCCTCTTGCATTTCCTCTTGTGAGGTGGCTCCTCTGAATGATCAGGGGAGGCCTTGGAAGAGGAGGATACACCCAAGGGGGTGTCCTGGAGAGCTGGATCCCCACGCTTGGGGTCTGGAAGAGGGGCAGAAGCTGATGCAGGCACCCTAGGGGGAGGAGCCGATGGGGTCGATCGTGGGACTGACTTGGGGGCCAGTACACTCCTCATCACCTCGAAGGCGTCCCTGCCCGGACGCAGAGAGGGCTCCGGTTCAGAAGAAAATAGAACCCCTCCCCGCACCAAGGGGGATGGCTCCAAGGCAGATGTGGGAGCAGAGCTCACCTGAGCTGAAGCCCCGAGTGGGAGAGCGGGGTCGGACAAGGGTCCGATGCCACTCACCCCCTCGGAGCTGACGAGAGAGTCTTGGTGCCCAGATCCCTCCAGGGAAGGTACCATGCAAGGGATCGGAGCCGACGACGGAACCGAAGGAGAGGGTATCGGAGCCGACAGTTCCATGACTCGGACCCCAACGAACTCCGGCTCCAAGCTCATAGGATGAGTCGGAGGAGGAATATCTACAGCTGTGGATGGAGCCGACACCTGATGAGGGGGGGCTGGACAACATTTTGTTTAGGGCCTGCGATTTTAACAGCCTACTGACCACTCTTTCCAAGTCATGGTCCGAAAGTCTACAGGACCGAGAAGAGTGGGATGAGAGATGACTACGCTCCGACTGGAGCAGTGGCGACTTCGGAGCCGAACGTATCGACTCCAGAGAAGGAGACCTGGATCTTTTTCGACTCTCAGATGGCTCCGAGGAACATGTCAGAGCTGACTGGGAGGGAGGAACATCGGTTCCAGCCGGAGCCGAGATGGATTGTATGGCTTCACCCAATGACGGCTCCGGAGCGAACTGGGAGCCGAAGATTTAGGTGGCCTGGAAGATTTCACGGGCAGAGCCTTTGCCGGTGAATCTTGAGGTTTAAGCAAACCCCTCAGAATCAATTTGTTTATGCGCTCCTGCAGGACTCTTGGACTGATAGCATGGCAAATCGAGCAAGAGTCCTGCAGGTGCACGGCGCCCAGACAATAAACACAAGAAGTGTGACCATCTGTCAGAGACATCTTCTGACAGCATGAGTCACACTTTTTGAATCCGGACGGTTTAGGATGCTTGGACATTCTGGAAGAAAACCAAGGACAAGAAACACACACAGAGGGTTAAGTACTAACCACTAAAAATTGCAGACTACAGTTACCACAACCAAAGAAACTACAAGCAGTACTACAAACTATAAATAACTATCACTAAACACTAACAGTGATACTAAGGAAATCATATATATATATATATATATATATATATATATATATATATATATATATATATATATATATATATATATACACACATACATACATATATATACATACATACATACATATATATACATACATACATATATATATATATATATATATATATATATATATATATATATATATATATATATTTTTTTTAAGGAAGATAGAAAGAAAAGGTTATCCTTTAACTAAAATGGAAAACTTTTCTGAGGTAAGGAAAGGGAGAGAAGGGGGGAGGGGAAACTCTCTAACTTAAACGAGTTTCTTGGGGAAAAGTAATCGGAAACTAGAGAAAACTAACTACAATACAACAGTTCTAATCTAGCGACTAATTCTACACTAAAACTGACAGTTTTTAATGAGGTAAATACAATAATAATGTTTTATACGACCTGAGCCAGTAGAACAACCTCGCAGCAGAAGTGGCAAACGAGATCTGGGCATCTAGCGCCAGGCATCATAGGATATAGGGGGGCCTCGAGCCAGTAAGCAGCTTTCGAGCTTTTGAAGATGGCCAAGTCGTGGCCGAGGATCGGCTCCGAACCCCCAACCAGCAAGAATGAAGGCGAGCTAGACAACTTAACATGCCTGCCAAGAGATCAATTCAGTGGGCGAAGTTACCTAGGAGGTAGAAGGGTGGGTACCAAAAGCCTCCAGGTACACAGACTCCTTGGATGAAGGATTGTTGGGCTTCCAATCACCTCTCTGTTTTAGATTTTCAAGGATGTTTCCAAAGGAGACATCATCAGGAGGTGACCTTGGGGACCCTTTGCACTCATCGAAGTCTGCATCTTCAGTGACAGATTTCTCCGGGAACTCAAGTGCTTCCTCTTGCACAACTTCTTTTTAGGGACCTTCTCGGTGGGATACTCTGGGGAGGTATCAGAAGAAGTGGGAACACCCTGCTGGGAAGCCTGGGGTTTCATTACTTACTGTCCTTGTGGAGAAAATGGTTGAGACTCTGTATGCAGAGATGACAAGATTGGGGGCTGAAGATCCGCAGGGAGAGGAACCATCTCAAGTTGTTGAAGAAGACATGGCTCTCTTCAAAACCTCAAAGGCTGAACTCCCCTGAGAGGGACAGGACTCTGGATCTGAGAGGGCAAACCTCTGGATCTTAGTCTCCCCCTGTCCCGTGGATAATTCTTCTGAGGCAGAAGTTGGAATTGAGCTAATCTGAGAAGACGCCTCGAGGTGCAGAGATGGCTCTTAAAAATTTGGAGTCGATTCCAATGCCTTGGAGCCGACAAGGCAGCTACTTCTCCAACTGAACTGAAGAACTCAGAGCAAACATCAGATCCGAAGATAGGGGTATCTTTGAATACGAAGAAGACAGAGCCGGGAGGCTCAGATCTGAAACTTTGAAGGAAGTCAGAAGAGGATGTAAAGGAGGGGTAGTAGATGTTCGGAACTCCTGACCTGAGGTGGTAGAAGTCAAGGGAACCTTTGCTATACTCTGCACCCAGAGGATTTTGCAAACCAATCTCTCCATATCTTCTTTGGTTAAACTCCTAGAAGAATGAGAGGACATAACAGATGGTGATTTTGGCCTTTCCAGAAAGGGAGAAAGAACTCTGAATGGAACTGGGTCCAATGACGGTGAATATTGTGTCCTGTGTAAACCAGGTAGGCTTGCAGTCAAATCCACTGATTTTGGTGTTGGATCCAAGGAGACTTTAGTCTTATTTGAAGTAGGATCTAAATTAGATGGATCCATTAAGTGTTGAATCTTGATCTTCGGGTCTGAAAAAGTAGTCGGATCTGAAAGTCTCGGTTTCTTAATTGTTGGATCCGATGGAGAAGTCGAAAAGAGACAGGCCTCTTCTTCACTTTTTCAGAAGACTTAGAGGAAGAAGAGGAAGGGCATGACAACTCTGACTTGCCCTTTTTTGTTTGTCTAAGGAAGGACTTCCAGATAGTGTCTCACTGAAAGTGGAAGGTAGTAGACCTTTAAGGATTAATCTGTTTTTGCTTTCAACCAGAGCCCTATGGTTGAATGTGTGGCAAATCGAACAATCCTCTTGGAGATAGAAGAGTCCCAAATAATAAACGCAAAGTGTATGGGAGTCTGACTGTGGCATTTTATGGTCACATTTCCCACATCTTTTGAAGTCAACTTTTTCTTTCTCTGACATTCCTCCACTATAGAAACCAACAAGCTAGAGACAAAACATTTTAAACAATAAAAGCCTTTTTTTAATAGATAGCTAAAGGAGAAAATGGGAAAATACCAACAATGGTAAAAAAGGTTACACTCAGTGTAAAGAGGAGAATACTAGCAATAGTGTTCTGAGCTACTTTTGTATGGAAGAAAAGGAAGGGTAAAGTGAGAGAAAAAATTGAAAAAAAAGTAGTCACTAGTTAAGGGATAGAGGCTAAGGAAAAAAAGAGAACTTTATAGCACTATTTAGAAGTTATAAAGAAAAAAAATATAATTTCACTTATCTGCTCAAGAGCAACTGGTCACCATGTCTAACTCAACTAGCAGCAAACGAGATCTGATATACTTAGGAAGGGTACATTATGGGTATGGGAGAAGCTCAAGAGTTTTTTGGTTACCACGAGCTACTTCAATGAATGAGTAGGATCCGAGGGATCAGATTCGAACCCATAGGTTGAGGACAGAATGAAAACTGACAACATCAGATACAACATTCTCTACACCAGATGGACTCTTCCACTACACAGTCCTTTGCTTTGGTCTCTATGGAGCAACCTCAGCATTCCATAGGCTGACGGGTAAGATTCTACCTCTTCAGGCTAGATATGCCACAGCCTAAGTGGATGATATAATATTCTCCAAACACTGGGAGAATCATCTCCCTACAGTTCACACCATTCTGAATTATTTCCATCATGCTGGCTTGAAAGCTAACCTAATCCAATTTGGTATGGCAGAAGTCTGATACTGAAAAGGTATGGCACTACTGAAGGTTTAACAGAAAAAATTATGCATTTGGAAAACTGAGACGTCTGCTGTGCTCAAAACCAATTTTGCTAGACCTTGATATCTCAAATCAGTTTGTGCTACATGTCAGCGCCTCCAAAACAGGCATCTGTGAACTACAGTCCCATATGGTAAAAGGTGAAGAACACTCTGCCTGCTACATTAATCAAAAACTCAGCAGTAAAAAGGGAAAAGTACAGTTTTGTAAGTAAACTTACCATAACAGTAGATGTCTGAATTATCATTGCTTTCATAGCCAATATCTATATGGGTTATATCTTGCTAAGGATACACCAGACAGCCAACTTCCAAAGCTCCAGGTCACCTTCTACGCACCCAGCCAGTCTGTCAGCTTAACCCAAACTGACTAAAAAGACAAGTTTGGGCAGCAAGCCCTTCACAGCTTTCATGCCAACAGAGAAGGAGAGTGAAGAAGGAAGGTAGGCTAAGCTCTGAAAGGACAATGCTACAAACAACAAAAAATAAGTACTCACACCTTGGCATAAAAAAACACGCCAAAAGCAAGGGGGATAGAGCAGCTACTGGAACAGAGAACATTCAAAGATCTACTGTTATGGTACGTTTGATTATACAACTGTACTACGTTCATCATACTGATCACTGCTGCAGTAGCCTTAGCTATATGGGTAGATCACCACAGCCTACTATTTTTACCCCTCCTGGAAATGCTCCCCAAGCAAAGTCTGATGCATCTGTGATGACTGACTGCTTTGCAGCAGGGAATACCTGGATTCTGGGAAATCTGCTGTCTACATCAAGTGATTTCTCTTCTGATAAACCCCAGCACTGTGTTTGAAAGGACAAAGGATGTTGGTTCTGGGACCAACGAGACTTCAGATGCCATTGTACTTTTCTCATGTGGAATCTTGCCAGGGATGTCATGAGTACCGCAATGCCATGAGACCCAAAATCCTGAGGTATTCCCTTGCAATGAATGAAGTCTGAGTGAAAATTCTTAGAAACAGATCTGTTTTCCTGTGGAAGAAAAGCAGGCAAATAGATGTTTAAAACGTAATGCTATGGGGGGGTTCCAATAAGAATTTTGGGCCTCCCAAAAACCAAGGACAGTCCAACAAGTCAGAATAACTATTTAAGGGACCACTTTAAAAGATGGATTAATACCTTGAACTAAACCCTGAGCTAGTCTCAGTAAACTACTCCTGTCTAAGGAAATTTGAGGAGTCGAAACACGTTTAGTTTTCTTGTTTCATTAAGATACAAAAAAATAGGTCAACAGTGTTATTGATGGCAGCAGCAGCTTTCCCAGGGATGTGCATAACATTCTGACAAAACAGGGAAGTCTTCCCTGTTCTCTCTCCCAGGACTGATAAGCGTGTCTTTCCCTTACCCTCTGAGGGGACCACAACAGCAGCAGAGAATTTGGCTAACCATCAGTTCATAGTGCTACATTACAGGGATCTGGAGTACAAGATGAGTGGTCTGAGGAACAAGCTATGGCCACAGCAGAGTTACCCACCTGTGGATGAGGAAAACTGCTAGCCTGCTGTGGTGGCAAAGGCTGTTTGCTTGACTTTTTCCTTTTGTGGCTGGAAGAAGGACTGAATGTGGGACCAGTAGTTTGTTCCATGGCAGTCAAATGGTGCCTCTTTTCTGGGTAAAACAAGCAGCAATAATCAGTAAAAATATAAAGCCATTAAAAGTCACTTTTTGAACCCAAAACACAGTAAAAAGAACTTGAAAACACTTTCTCAGATACAAAAAAGTAAAATAAACAACTACTTTAAAAAATAAATAAGAAAAGTATAAAAAAAGTATAAAAAAGAATCCAGGCCACCGTTTAAGGCAAAATAGTCTTTTATAACAAACACAGATGAGCGCTTTCGTCTAATAACAAGACTTCTTCAGATAAATACACAAGTGCTACTCATTACTTATATACCTTTGTATAAATACATAATAATTAGTATTTAAAGAGACCACATATATATAAAAAAAATGTATCGCACATAGCTATGTTCATTGATTAAATCAAAACATATAAAATACATACTGTACATACTAAAATAACTATGTTATATTTGAACATGAAAAATCTCAGGGTGTACCAAAATTTACTCAACATAAGTATTATGAAAATGTATGAAAATTATGAAAGTGCATACAAATTATTTTATGAATGAATATGTTCAACTCTGTTGAACTGCAACAAATCAAATATTTTTTGCTTTGGCTATTAAAATTGGTTTGATTGTTACATATTCATTTAGGCCAGGTGACATAAAAGATTACTTTAAAAAAATAAGTTATATTTTACCATAACGTTCCATCTGTGTTGTCACTCTCCACTCATCCTTGACTGTGGGTTCGGTTCTGTATCTCAGAACCGATTTAGCCATTATTCCAGCTCGCGCCCTCCAAAAACTCTCGAGCTTAATTTTACACATAATGCTCCTCTCAAGATTACCTCAGATTGAGTTTGCACCACACAGTGACAGACAGAAATGATCACATCAGAGACCATATCTGTATTCATAACAAGAAAATTAATTGTGATAGATCTGTTCCACCAAGAAGCCCACAAGGCAGGGCGAAGGAGGGTGGGGATGTCAAGGATAAGTGAAGATCGACAACACAGATGGAATGTTATGGTAAGACATACCTTCTTTATCTGATTTTGGCAATCTTCACTTGATCCCTGACTGTGAGACAGAGTCCCCAGCTACCTAAATCTTGGGAGGTTTCATGAAAGTATATTCCTGAGAAACATCAAACCAAATGATGCTCGCCCTCTGGAGACCAGATCCAACTTGTAATGAGTAATAAAGGTATGGGGGATGTCCAAGCAGCCACTGCACATATATCACCTAAAGAGGCTTTGGTATGGAAGACTGTGGAAGCTGCTATTGCTCTCATAGAATGTGCCTTTATAGGCCCCGGCAACTGCACATTTCTTTTGTTGTAGATGAAGGTTATGCAATCCTTCAGCCATTTAGCCAAAGTAACCTTAGAAACTGGTTTGCCTAGAGAAATAGAAGAGAACAACGCAAACAACTGGTCAGATTTTCTGAATTATTTTGTTCTGTGAAGGTAAAAGCATAATTGTCAGTGAACATCTAGCAAATGCAGACAATACTCACCTTTACTGGAAAACTTGGAAATAAATACTGGAAGGTGCATAGTTTGATTGATATTAGTGTGAGACACTACTTCTGGTAAACATGAGAGATTTGTTCGTAAAGATACACTGTCCTTATGAAAGATTAGGTAAGGAAGCGTATAAGATAAGGCCTGTAACTCAGATATTCTCCTCGCTGAAGTAATAGCCACAAAAAAGGAGCTTTTCCAAGATAAATACTTCAAATCGCAATTTGCAGATGGTTTAAATGGTTGAGTAACTAGAGACTGTAGTACTAGATTCAAATCCCATGGTGTAGACGGGTCTTTATATGGAGGTCTAAGCAATAAGGTTCCTTTCAAAAAGGCTTTACAGAGTTTGCGTGACATTAGAGCAGCATCATTTAGACCATTATGAAAATTTGAAATTGCAACTATATGAACCCGTATAGTAGAGGAGGATGCCTCCACACTGAAAAGCGAAGCTAAATATTCCAAAACCTTGTGAACTGGCGCCGAGTATGGGTCAAGATTGCTGTCGGTAGCCCATTTTGAAAACTGTTGCCATTTGCTGCTGTATAAACGTCTAGTCAAAGGTTTGTGGGAGGCTAGGACAATTCTTTGACCTGCAGCAGAAAGGTTGGTATGCCTGGCAATCAGTGGAACTGGAGAAGCCACACTGTGAGCTTGAGATTTTGAAGATTTGGATGAATGAGTCCATCTGGATGTGACAATAGGTCTGGAGCTGGGCCCAGAGTCCATGGTTTCTGGACTGAGGCCACAGAAAAGGAAACCATATCTGCTGAGGCCAGAATGGAGCAATGAGAATTATCCTGTTCTTTGACCGGTTGGCTTTCTTCAGAAACTGGGAAATGAGAGGAATTGGGGGAAATGCATAAAGTAGACTTGGGGGCTAATCGTGAAGGAGACCATCTCTCAGTGATTCCCCCGAAAGGGGGGATCAGGGTAAAATAGCTGCTGTACTTGTTGCTCGGGTGGGGGGGGCAAATAGGTCGCAGCAGTCCTGGCCCCATTGGCAGAATATGCTTTCCGCCACCAAAGGATTTTGAGTCCACGCGTGAGGCATTAGGATGCTCCTGTTCAATTTATCTGCGATCAAGTTGGAACTCCCCGGAATGTGTGCTGTGATTAAAAAGCAGTCGGACGAAATTGCCCATTGCCATTCTCTGAGACCTACTCCACAAAGAGGGTAAGATCTGGTTCCCCCTTGTTTGTTGCTGTACCAAACCACTGACATATTGTCTGTTTGGATCACAATCATTCCCAAGGGGAGGGTTTCTTGGAATGCTCGCAATGCCAGGTGCACTACCCTCATCTCTAGAACACTGATGTGCAAATTGTCCTCTAACTGGGACAGAGTGCCTTGGACCATCTTTCCTGGATAATGCCCCCCACACCCTTATACATCCATGGTCACTATGGCTTGGGGTTGAGAAGGGTCAAAGGGATCGCCCAATAGAATGTCGTTGGAATGGAGCCACCAACTCAGGTCCTTTTTGCATAAATTGGTGATCCGACCTTGATTTGACATTGGTTGTCTCAGTAATGACCATTGGGACGCTAAGAGCTGTTGTAGAATTTGCATGTGAAACCTCGCGAGGGGAACTAACGTGATGGTGACCGCCATAGATCCCAGAGACTGTAATACCAGTCTTGCAGTCAGTGTTCTGTTGTGAATAATTTGGATGACTTGTGATTGTATCCTCTAAAGTCTTTCTTAGGCAGAGACGCGATACAGGTGTTTTTGTCTAACAACACTCCTATGAACTCTAGATGTTGTGTTGGTTCTAGATATGATTTTATGGAATTCACAGTGATCCCCAGTGAGGAGCAAGTTTGAAGGATGTAGTTTCTTGCTTCCAGTAGTAGATGCCTGGTGGATGGGGTAATGGGCCAGTCGTCTAATTATGGAAACACCTGGAATACTTGCAGTCTGAAGTGAGCTGCAAACACTGCCATACATTTGGTGAACACCCTGGGGGGTGTGGTGAGACCAAAGGGCATGGCTCTGAACTGATAATGACTGGCTCCTAGTTGGAAGCGCAAAAATATACTGCAGCGCTTGTCTATTTTTATGTGATAATACGCATCCTGAAGATCTACTGAGGACATCCAATCGTCCTTTCCCTAAAAACAGAATAGACTGAACCATGACCATCTGGAATTTGGTATGTTGAATGTACTTGTTCAAAACCTTGAGATCCAAAATTGGTCTCCACTCCCCCATTTTTTGACACTAAAAAGAATCTTGAGCAAACCCTGGATCCTATCTGGTCTGGTGGGACTGCTTGGATGGCTCTTTTGTTGAGCAGTTTTTGAATCTTTAGAACTGCGGCATCCCTGTGACTGGGTGGAACATCCAGTATTCTCTTTGGTTGTTTGGGTGATTTCGAGAAGGGAATATTGTAACCATTAGTTGTGCTCTTCTGCAGCCAACTGTCCATTGTTATGGATAGCCAGGCAGGTAGGAGAAGGGAAAGTCGACCCCTGAATGCCTCCAGAGGACGGTAATCGGGCCTTCATTCAGGAGTGCTGAAAGGTATTGCCAGGGAAAGAATCCCAGGAACCCAGATTTTGTGGGCCACCTCTGCCTCTAGCATGGTGTCTTCCATTATAATTCCCTCCTCTGCGCAGGGGGATTCTCTGACACATGAGTCCTGGAAAGGCCCTTGGGACTTTTTGAATCACAGCTTGGCACTCCTCTGGTTCCTTGAGTACGGTCATTGAGGAGTGGAAATGCGTACTCTCCACGGGAGAAAGTGTCTTCCCATCTTTCTCACATTTGACAAGGGTCTCTTTAACTTTGGAGCCAAAAAAGGACATTCTGCCAAAGGAACATTGACAAAAGAAAACTTAAATGGCTCTGCAAACTCACATAAGTGCATCCAGGCATGTCTCTTCAGAGTTATGCCCGAACCCGCTGCCCCAATCGTCCCTTCAGCTGCATGCGCAATGAGCCTCATGGAACAATTACAGATGAAATCAAGGGCTGTCAGCTGGAAAGCTACTTTATTCTGAACCCCCTCAGCTACAGTTCCTGTTAGAGTGTCTGATACCTCTCTTATCAGATCTCTTTGAAGCCTGGTGAAATGTGCCATAAAGTTCAAGGACCCAAGCGCGAAAGTTGAGCGTATATGCGCTTCCTGAATCTATCCATCATCCTAGACTCTTTATTAGGAGGCTTGATAGTAGGACTTTCATCAGCAAGTTCCTTTTTTGTGGCTGCTGCAATCACCATGGCATCCACTGGCACCCCTTTAGCCCAATGCTGCTGATCCACGGGACCTGACAGTATATGATCTGGTCTTTTAGGGACTGGTTCGATGGCAACAGGAATTTTCCAGGCCCATTGTGCAATCAGCTTAATTAGTTCATCAGCAGGCAGAGAGATCCAAGCGGTAAATGGATGAGCATGGCAAGCCTCAAGGTATACTGACTCCTCCGAGGAAGGTTGTTGGGAAGTCCAGTCACCCCTCTGCTTAAGGATCTTTTGAATATCACCAAAGGAGACATCTTGTTGGGCTGACTTTGTGGAGCCTTCCCCTTCATCAAAGTCAGTATCTTTAGTGCAAGACTCTTCAGGAGAGTCCAAGTGCTTCCTCTTGCACTTTCTCCACAGAGGTACTTCCACAGTGGGACTGGCAGGGGAAGTGTCTGAAGAGGACATAACCATCACAGTTGCATCCTGAGGTTTCTGTGCCCACTGCCCTGGGTCAGAGGCTGGTGGTTGCTCATGGTGAGAGGAAGAACCAAGGGGTTGTCCTGACAAGAGAGGGATCGACTGTGAGCCCATAGAGGACAAGGCCCTCTCCATGGCCCAGAAAGCAGCCCCCCTGTAGAGAAATGGGAGCCCGGAATTGAAACAGACTCCTTCAAACCGTGGTCCCATTCCGCAATGAGGTAACCGCTCCCAAACCTGAAGCCGGAGTTGAACTTATGTGTGCCAAAGCCCCGATAAGCATGGATGGCTCAGAAAGAACTGGTGTCAATCCACATTCCCCAGAACAAACAACGAAGTCGTGACCCCAAGGGGTCTCCGGTTTCAACAGCAGTGAAGAGCTCAGGGTAGTCATAAGCACCGGAGACAAGGCTCTCACTGGCACTGGTACAGTCAACACCAGGGCTGTCAGAATCGGGAACTCTGAATGCTCAGTTAGATTCGAAGGAGGAACAAAAATCGAGTGAGGGACATGCAAGGTACCAGAGCCAAAGGTGCTAGGAACTGAGGAAGTAGCTAATCTCCTCGCCATAAGGAGCTGGTCCACTAGCCTCAAAGCATTGGTCTCCATGAGGCTCTTGGTGGAATAGACAGAACAGACCAACGAGGTTCACAGTCTATCCATGAATGGACTTGGTGGTCAGTCTACAAAAAGGTCAATTCTTGGGAAGTACACTGTATGAGGCAAATCCATGAAGGAAAACTCCTTCAATTTTAAGATTGGTGGAACAGAGGAGGTAGAAGAGGTCTGAGTAGAGGAAGCAGTAGGTGCCGAAATTGTCAGTGCAGAGGTCGGCACAGATGGCAAAGAAGATGGCAACTTCTTCTCAGTCTGTTCCGCTAAAACTGTGAGAACTGTGGAAGACTTGATCTTTTAAACAGGTGATTCAGAAGAATGTGTCAGAACTGAGCGGCTTCTCTTTTTTGAACCCTCATGCCTGGAGGAGGAGAATGGGGAACCATCATCTGTCTTAGAAATTCCAGATATGGCCTCATCAAAACTACTTTTATCAGTCCTTTTAAAATTAAAAAGAAGTTATGTTCTTACTATAACGTTCCATCTATGTTGCTGATCTTCATTCATTCTTGACTGTTGGGTCTCGGTTCCGTCCTTGGAACCAACTCGGCTGTTGTAACAAGTTTGCACCAGCCATAAAACTCTCGAGCTAAGGCTACCCATAGTGCCTCTTGTCCCTTTCCCTCAGATCGAGTTTTGTCTGTAGAAGCAAATGTAGAAGCTTTGCCTGAGCAACTGCCCTATTACAATACCAGACTTAGAGCTGAACCTCCAGGAGACTTTGGAGGGAGTTGGGGGGGGGTGTCAAGAATGAATGAAGATCAACAACACAGATGTAATATTATGGTAAGAACACAACTTCTTTATCTGATGTTGTTAATCTTCATTCATTCTTGACTGTTGGGACAGAGTCCCTAGCTACTTTACTTCTCGGGAGGCTCTATGGAAGGATATTCCTGAGCACCATAGAGCCAAAGGATGCTCTTTCCCTGGAGACTATATCCAATTTGTAATGGGTGCTAAAGGTATGTGTGGCAGCCCAAGTGGCTGCTGCACAAATTTCATCCATAGAGGCTCTATGAAAGGCTACTGAAGTGGCAACTGATCTGGTAGAATGAGACTTGACCTTTGTTGAAAGATTCAGTTTATTTTGGCTGTAAACAAAGGTGATGCAATCTCTCAACCATTTTGATAAGGTGATTTTGGACACCGGTTTGCCCAGTTGAATGCCTGAACAGGACAAAAACAATTGGTCTGGGAGGGTGGCATAATGGTTAAGGTGTTTGCCTTGCAAACACAAGTTGCAGGGTTTGAGTCTCACAAGGGATAATTGGCTAGGCTTGAAAATGGCTCACAAGGGCAGTTAGCCTAGTACCAATCTATGAACCTAAACAATTTTGTTCTATTCAAGTAAAAGCGTAGAAATGTAAACAATATTCTCCCTTGTTTGAGAAATTTGGAAAGAAAACTGGCAGATCTATATTTTGGTTAATACTTGAGTCTGATTCAACCTTAAGAAAGAGGGGCTGGTTCTAAGTGACACTCTCTCTTTGTGAAAAATAATGTATGGACGTTTCACGCATAAAGCTTGCAATTCTGATATTCTCCTGGCTGACGTAATGGCTACCAGGAAAAAGGTCTTCCAAGATAAGAATCTGATTTCACGGGTGGCTACTGGTTCAAAGGGTTGACAGGTTAAACTTTGCAAAATTAATGTTAAATTCCAAGGTTCAATGGGTTCTTTAAAGGGTGGTTTCAAATGCAAGATACCTTTCAAGAAGGTTTTGGAAAGGTGATGAGACATTAAAGAAAGTTCATCAAAACCATTATGAAAGTTGGAAATGGCAGCTAAATGAACCCTAATAGCAGAAGCTGAGGCTCCTGATTGGAAAATAGGTGACAAATGTTCAAAAACCTTACCAACTGAGGCTGAAAAAGGGTCAATTTACTCTGCAAGAGACCACAGCGCAAATCTGTTCCATTTACTCAGATAAACTTTTTTGGTTGATGATTTATGGGAAGCCAGAATCTTCTGAACCGGAGAATATAGATTTTTCTGCTTGGCAATTACTGGAAGTAGAAGTACGGTTTGGATGGACCAACCCCTGTAGATGAGATAACAGGTCTGGAGTTGGGTCCAGAGTCCAAGGGCAGTGAACCAGATGAGGCCAGAGAAAGGGGAACCAGACTTATCGGGGCCAATAAGACGCAATGTGGATTACTCTGCTTCTTAACCATCGTGCCTTCTTCAAAAATTGGGGAATCAGGATGCAAGGCGTAAAGCAGTCCCGGGTAGCAATTGTGCAGAAGAGCATCTTTCGGGAACTCCCTCTGGGAGAAGCAAATAGGTCGCAGTAAGGCTGAGCCCAGTGACGAAATATCTTCATCGCTACTTTGGAATTGAGAGGCCACTCGTGAGGTAGGAAAATTCATCTGTTCAGTTTATCCGTGATCAAGTTGGAATTCCCCAGAATGTGCATTGCTGTCAGAAAGCGGTTAGATGCTATTGCCCATTGCCACACTCTTACGGCTTCCCGACATAAAGGGTAAGATCTGGTTCCACCCTGTTTGTTGATGTACTAGACCACTGCCATGTTGTCTGACTGGATAGCAATTGTCCCAGAAGGGATGGTCAATTGAAATGCCTGCAACGCTAAAAGCATGGCCCTCAGTTCTAGAACTTTGATATGCAAACTGGTCTCTGAGGGGGACCAAGTGCTTTGGACTGCCTTTCCTTAAAAATCCCCCCCCCCCACCAGGGATGCATCCGTGGTCACTACAGCCTTGGGATGAGCGGAGGTTTAAGGGTGGCTCCATAATTCCTGTCCTGACTTCATCCATCACATTAGATCCTGCTTGCATCAGTTGGTTATGCGGATTGGGTAAGATATTGGGTGTGGTAACATAGATCACTGTGATGCCAGAAGCCATTGGAGCAATCTCACGTGAAAGCTTGCCAATGGAACTAGAGTGACTGTTGCTGTCACTGACCCTAGGAGTTGTAAGACTAAGCAACCTGGGACTTTGTCCTGAGAGAGTATCACCTGAAGCTGTAATCTTAACCTCTGCAGCCTGTGAAGAGGTAGAGCGGCCATATAGTTCTTTGTGTTGAATGTCGCACCGATGAATTCTGTCTCTTGAGAGGGAGACAGCTTTGACTTTTCCCTGTTTATTGAAATGCCTAGGTAATCTGCAAGGTCAAGGATGAAGTCCAAGGCATGAAGCAGTAGATGCCTGGTAGGGGCGGTGAGCGACCAGTTGTTTAGATAGGGAAGCACATGGAATCCTTCTAGCCTTAAATGAGCTGCAACCACTGCCTTGCATTTGGTGAACACCCTGGGGGCTGTGATGAGACCAAAGGGCAGTGCACGAAATTGGTAGTGACTGGCACCAGCCAGATGCGGAGGTATCTTCTGGAGTGTTTGTCCAACTTTATGTGGTAATACGCATCCTGAAGATCTATACAGCACATCCAATCGTCTTTCTCCAGAAACGGAGGGATAGACTATATAGTGACCAAGACACTGAGGTCTAGAAATGGCCTCCAGTCTCCTGTCTTTTTTGGCACTAAAATGAATCTTGAGTAAAATCCAGATACTATTTGGTCTGGTGAGGCTGTTTGGATGACTCTCTTTTGAAGCAGCTTCTGCATTTCTTGTGCTGCTATGTCCCTATGACTGGGTGGAACATCGGGATTTCGCCTTATGGTAACCTCTGGTAATTATCGTCTGCACCCGTGAATCTGATGTTATCGAGTGACTGGCTAAGTGGTGCAGAGAGAATCTTCCCCGGACTGCTTCCAGAGGTAGGCAATCGGACCGCCGCTCAGGAGCACTGGTAGGGGTGTCCAGAGAAGGAATTCCTGGAACCCTGGTTATTCAGGCCCCCTCTGCCATAGGAGGGACGTCTTCCAGATGAGTGCCCTCTGCCCCGGGAGGAAAACTCACCACGTGTGTCCCGAAAAGGCCCTTGGGACTTCCTGAACCACATCTTCCTACTCCTCTGATTTCTGGAGTAAGGTCATTGAGGAATCGAAAAACGTATGCCTGCAGCAGAAAGGGTCTTTCCATCCTTCTCACACCTGGCTAATGTGTCTGTGACTTTGGGGCCAAACAACGAGGTAGCATCAACAGGAGCACTGATGAAGAAAAACTTAAAGGGGTCTGCAAAATCACACAAGCACATACAGGCCTGACACGTAATGGCAATGCCTGTACCCGCTGTCCTGGCCGTCCCTTTGGCTGTGTGAGTGGTAATCCACATGGACGAGTTTGATATCGATTTTAGGGTTGGGCATCTTTCTGCTGCAACCTTGACATTACTTAAAGCTAGTGGTGCCTTTCTACTTCTCTGCCATGATAAAATAAGGTTAAGCCAAAACAATCGGTCTCACACACACACACACACACACACACACACACACACACACACACACACACACACACATGAACAGTAAGATAGGGAGGCCAGAAAAGGAAGATTTTTTTTTTTAATGTACCGACCAACGGTAACGGAGAGATACCCGGAAAGGGTAAAGGAGGGGAAAAGAATACCAATGTTGCTATTTGAGATTTGCCAAAGATAAAAGTGAAGGTAGAGGCCTATACCAATGATGGTAAAGAAGAAAATACCAAACAGTAATAACGGGGGAAAATAGCACTCGCACACACAAAAATAGTAATTAAACTATTTAGAAAAGGTTAACAACGGTGTTTATACGATATAGAAGCTAGAAAAAAAAAAAAAAAAAAATATATATATATATATATATATATATATATATATATATAAAAATAAATAAGCACTTAGCTTGAGAACATGGCTGACACGTCCTAAAACTCTACGTGGCGAACGAGATCTGAGGGGAAGGGAAGACAGGCACTGAGGGTAGCCTTAGCTTGAGAATTTTATAGCGGGCGCAAGTTTGTTACAATGGCCAAGTTGGTTTCGAGGATGGAACCAAGACCCAACAGTCAAGAATGAATGAAGATTAACAACATCAGATCTTATTTTTCCTCTTTATGAGGGTGTGGTGGCTAAAGCCATGACAGATGGCACAATCTTCCTAAAGGTGAACCGGGCCCAAACAGTAAACATGTAAGTCATGTCTGTCAGAATTCAGTAGTTTATGGTCACACTTCTGGCATCTCTTGAAGCCAGAAGTGCCCTTAGTTTTTTCAGCCACATCAAACAATACGCAGTCACACACACACACACACACACACACACACACACACACACACACACACACACACACACACACAGAAAATAATTTTTTTTTAATGGTACTAAAGAACTATCGAAAATGGTAAGAAAGGAAAAGGGAAAGGCGGTTACCAACGATGGTAGACCAGAGAGAAAAAATATGCTAGAAAGATTAAGAGAAGAGGAGCTGGGCTTAACAGAGAAAGTGGAGGAAGGATAAATAACATTTACAGAAATGAAAAATCGCTAGCTCGAGAGCTGAATGGAGAGGAACTTATCTGGCACTTAATGTGGCAAACGAGATCTGAGGTAATCTTCAGAGGAGCATTATGGGTAAAGCTAAGCTTGAGAGTTTTTAGAAGGCGCGAGCTGGAAAAATGGCTGAGTCAGTTCCTTGATATGGAACTGAACCCACAGTTAAGGATCAAGTGAAATTTGACAACATCAGATCAACTTTTAAACTGACAGGAAAAAAGTGCTCTCCCATTTAAAAGTACAGTTAAGTTTTGTGAGAGTCCTTTTTAAAAACAAACTCCTAGCACAAAAAACAATAAAACATTTTTTTTTTAAATTTGGAAAGTTTTCCCTAAAGGTAACCAGCAAAGGAATAGGACAAGCTAAACGCTGATCAATGTAAGCCTGCAGAGGAACACTCTCTTCAATGGCAGGAAAGCTCTGAAGGGCTTAGCACCCAGACCTGTCTTTTTAGTCAGTTCAGCACAAGCTGACTGATGGTTTAAGCACAGTGAAATTGTTGTGAAGCTTTGGAAGCTAGCTGGCTGTTTTATCCTTGGCCAGATAAAACCCATATAGCTAAGGCTACTGCAGCAGTGATCAATAATGAACACTAAACAGTCCTTTCCACTCTGAAATATTATTTACTAAGAGGATAATTCATCTGTATTACAGACCATGTCCCTCTCCTGTGGTTTTATAGGTAAAAGGACAACAGTGCTAAACTTCCGCATAGGTATTAACCATTCAGCCATATAATTTCATGATGACCTATCATAATGGCTGAAGCTTCCTTAATGTGAATGAACTACTCCAGAAATAAAGTCTATTCAAAGAGGGTTCAAACTAGTGGTTCCATCTGGGGGTGTGGGAAGATCATGTGATGGATGCTGATGCTGCTGAACTAAGAAAACACACTACTGTGGGGGTCATGTGACACTGCTGTTATATGCAGAGGATGTATCAGGCAGAAAACCAAAGACAAAGTTACCATAGGAAAATAATTGGCAGAATCATGTCTTCCTCAGTTCTGGATTAAGAAGGAGTGCCCTAAGTAGTCTGCAGTGAAGTCAAATCTGAAGAAAGGGTCCCTGCAGTAGAATGCTTGGAGTTGATAAGTTACCTTTGTGGAACTACTAGGGAATCAATGCCTCTTGTATGTTCTGTTGGATTATGCCAGAAATTTTGAAGATGTGTCAAACAAAAATGAAACTTACTGTGAATGCATATGGGTGTCTAGTGAGTGTATATACTAAAGACTTTTATTATTTCCAGTTTGCAAAACTGCACGTTTCTTTCATTTGTTCCTATAAAAAAACTGTTTATATTGCAATATGGTATCTACAGACTGTTTAAATAGTTGGAACTAAAAATAATTTTATATGTGTGTGTGTGTGTGTGTGTGTGCATGTACATGTGTGCATCTATACATGTATAATATTATACATGGATGTCCAACATTTGGTCTTAATGCATGTTGGTCAACATCTGTATAATCAACCACATTCAGCTAACAGGTGTGTGAGATTAACAATCTCCAGGTAGAGGAATATTCCCTTTCCCTGTAGATTGTACTGTCCCAGAGCCGGTATACATAATTAGGAGGGAGTGGTGGTGGGGTAAGCAACTGTTATTTCTTTGTTTTTGTTTTAGGAATATTGCATACCTTGAGGTGCTTTCTTGCTGCATGCATAACAGCATATCAATGTTCAGTTTCTCCACCTTTTTAGGGTCAATGTTTCAGAAGTCGACATATAGGCTACTTGACTAAAGTGAGTAGACCCATATACACATAAGTGCGCCAGTAACTTTCAAACTCACATTACAAAGACTGTATGAAGTACATTTGGGAATTATGTGCAAATAAGGACCACCTGGCATTATGTGTTTCAGTTAGGAATGTCCAAAGAAATTAAATTAATGGCAAAAAAATGTCAAATCTGTAACAAGTACCACTAAAACAGCTCCAAAACTCAACAATACCTCTCAAAATTCCAGACACAGTCATGGAGTTAAACTGCTTGACATTTACTTCATTTCAGGGAAAGTCAGCATCTCATATATGCTGATTACTTTTTCAAGTTCCCTAAGTCATCGAGCTAAATGCTACCTTTTTATTGACTGTCATAACACTGCTCTACTCAAATTCCTTTCTGAAAAAGAATATGTGCACTTATAATGCTGGATCTTTATACTCCCTTGTCCATCCACTTTTAATTGTGGGATATTTGCTGACAGGTGGATCTAATTTAGCAACAGATCTCTCCTCCAAGTGCTCAGACTCCTTCCCTACTCTCATAATGCACCTGTTCCCACCATTTCCTCAGGTTAGGTTGCTGCCTGACGTCTGGATAGGGAACAACAAAGGGCTCTAAGGCGATGGCAGTGAGAGGATTGGTGTCAGAGTAGGTCTGTGACTGTCTCTGAAGAGTGACTGCTACAAAGGTGGCTCCAGCTGTCAGGGCTGGCGTTAGCATTTGAGGACCCACAGCAAATGTTATGTTGGGGGCCCTCCTGGACACTTGTAGTCTAAATATCACCCTGTCACTGACATCCCTCATAAGCAAGCTTTTAGTTCATGCTGCAAACTTTTAGGAGTAGTACGCACAGACTGATCTGTAGCTACAACATTCTTAGATTATGAAAAGCCTGTGTACCACAACATGTTGGCCCATCTCAAAAAGGAACATTTACAATTATCAGCATTTAGTTGCACCAGTGATACATTACGGCGAACGGCGAGGAACAAGTAAACCTGACAGCTTTAATTTTAGCTCTAACCCAGCGTGACCTTCGGCAACCAGACTGGATTCTCAATTAATGGCATCTAATGGCATTGATCTGAACATCGTAGATTCATCGGACCCTTTAGGGTCTATACCTTTTGGGCAAAGGACACCACCCGGTCTAACAGCACGGAGTGCTGGCAATAGTTTAAAAGTGCAGAGTACTACTGATAACAACGGAACGCAGCAGTTAGCTATAGACTTCCAACGCCAAACGAGGGAAGAAAACTCAAACTCTAATGACAACCGCATTCAATGGTAACTTCGCCTATACAAACAACAGGCACTACCAATCTAGGTTCAACTAACCATTTAGATGTGAACAATGGAACGGAACAGCAACAACAGTTCAAAACAGCGTTAGAGAGCTTATTGGAGCCCCAACATTTCAGGACTGGATTCTCAACACCAGAAATTTTATTTTATTGAAATGCCTAGGTAATCTGCAAGGTCAAGGATGAAGTCCAAGGCATGAAGCAGTAGATGCCTGGTAGGGGCGGTGAGCGACCAGTTGTTTAGATAGGGAAGCACATGGAATCCTTCTAGCCTTAAATGAGCTGCAACCACTGCCTTGCATTTGGTGAACACCTGGGGGCTGTGATGAGACCAAAGGGCAGTGCACCAAATTGGTAGTGACTGGCACCAGCCAGATGCGGAGGTATCTTCTGGAGTGTTTGTCCAACTTTATGTGGTAATCGCATCCTGAAGATCTATACAGCACATCCAATCGCCTTTCTCCAGAAACGGAGGGATAGACTATATAGTGACCAAGACACTGAGGTCTAGAAATGGCCTCCAGTCTCCTGTCTTTTTTGGCACTAAAATGAATCTTGAGTAAAATCCAGATACTATTTGGTCTGGTGAGGCTGTTTGGATGACTCTCTTTTGAAGCAGCTTCTGCATTTCTTGTGCTGCTATGTCCCTATGACTGGGTGGAACATCGATTTCGCCTTTATGGTAACCTCTGGTAATTATCGCCTGCACCCGTGAATCTGATGTTATCGAGTGACTGGCTAAGTGGTGCAGAGAGAATCTTCCCCGGACTGCTTCCAGAGGTAGGCAATCGGACCGCCGCTCAGGAGCACTGGTAGGGGTGTCCAGAGAAGGAATCCCTGGAACCTTGGTTATTCGGGCCCCCTCTGCCATAGGAGGGACGTCTTCCAGATGAGTGCCCTCTGCCCCGGGAGGAAAACTCACCACGCGTGTCCCGGAAAGGACCTTGGGACTTTCTGAACCACATCTTCCTACTCCTCTGATTTCTGGAGTAAGGTCGTTGAGGAATCGAAAAACGTATGCCTGCAGCAGAAAGGGTCTTTCCATCCTTCTCACACCTGGCTAATGTGTCTGTGACTTTGGGGCCAAACAACGAGGTAGCATCAACAGGAGCACTGATGAAGAAAAACTTAAAGGGGTCTGCAAAATCACACAAGCACATACAGGCCTGACACGTAATGGCAATGCCTGTACCCGCTGTCCTGGCCGTCCCTTTGGCTGTGTGGAGTGGTAATCCACATGGACGAGTTTGATATCGATTTTAGGGTTGGGCATCTTCCTGCTGCAACCTTGACATTACTTAAAGCTAGTGGTGCCTTTCTACTTCTCTGCCATGATAAAATAAGGTTAAGCCAAAACAATCGGTCTCACACACACACACACACACACACACACACACATGAATAGTAAGATAGGGAGGCCAGAAAAGGAAGATTTTTTTTTTGAATGTACCGACCAACGGTAAATAGAAGTTATGTCCTTACCATAACGTTCCATGTGGAGTTTTCATCTCGCCTTGGTTATTACACATGGGTTCGGAGCCGATCCTCGGCTCCGTGTCGGCCGCCTGCAAGCTCTGCATCGAGAAGAAGCTCGAGATCACCTAATACCCACAATCCCCTTCTGCCTTTACCTCAGATCTAGTTTGCAAGCAAACCAGTCATAGAGAGCACACACACATACCAAAAAATTACCTAATAATAGGATTATCTATATACATATATATATATATATATATATATATATATATACATATATACACAAGTGTATCATATAATACAACCAATGCAACTGCAGACCAGGCACCAAATCGAACGTTCTTCCTAAGGGTGGGAAGGGTGGGAGTGTAATAACCAAGGCGAGATGAACACTCCACATGGAACGTTATGGTAAGGACATAACTTCTTTATGTGAGAGTGTTCAATCTCGCCTTTGTTCTTACACATGGGTAGCGTCCCTAGCTCCATGATCCTGAGGAACTCACGGGAGAACGTTCTTGAGCACAGTGGAACCAAAGGTTGCCCTATCCCTAGAAACCCTGTCCACTTTGTAATGAGAGATAAATGTATGTGGTTTAGCCCAAGTAGCAGCCGCACAGATTGTGTCTAATGGTAAGCGAGCTGCGTGAGCTAAGGATGTAGACACTGATCTGGTAGAATGTCCTTTGGGTTTGACTGATAATGTTTGATTAGAAGCCTCATAAACGTATGTGATACAATCAGTTAGCCATTTGGAAAGATTTCGTTTCGTAACTGCCACACCCTTTCTGCTGTCAGCAAAAGCTACAAATAGTTGATCAGATTTCCTGTGATCTTTTGTTCTATCCAAATAAAATCTGAGTTGTCTATGGACATCCAATTTGTGCAACATATACTCCAATTTATTAGAGTGGTTTTTGAAGAAGGTGGGTAATTCAATGGACTGATTAATATTATTAGTAGAGCAAACTTTGGGGAGAAAGGATGGATTAGTGCGAAGGGATACTCTGTCAGAGTGGAAAATTAAATAAGGGTGTTTAATAGAAAGAGCTTGAAGCTCAGACACTCGCCTAGCGGATGTAATGGCCACTAGGAATAGTGTTTTCCACGACAAAAATTTCAATGGGCAACTTGAGGCTGGTTCAAAGGGGGGCAACATCAATTTAGAAAGTAAGAGGTTCAAATTCCACGGTGATGTAGGACTTCTAACTGGTGGTCTGATATGAAAGGATCTTTTTAAAAAAGCTTTACAAAGTCTGTGAGCCATAATAGGCGCACCACATTCTTCCACATGATAGTTAGAAATGGCAGCCAACTGCACTCTTAAAGTAGCAGGAGAAGCTCCTTCATGAAACAATTCTGTCAAGAACTCCAATATCTTGTTCAACGGAGCTATAACAGGGTCCAAATTATGTGAATTAGCCCAGAAGACGAAACGTTTCCATTTACTGGTGTAGGTCTTTGTAGTGGAAGCTTTATGAGAAGCCACTAAAATATTTTGAACCGCGGTGTAAGGAATCAGACCTGGCTAGAAGGGAAGGAGCAGCCAAGCTGCTAGATGGAGTGATTCGAGATGGGTGAGGGACTCCTGACGAGTGAGTCAGCAGATCCGGCTCTGGGTCCAGCATCCAAGGTCCTCGAATGCGGTGATGCAATAGAAAGGGGAACCAAATCTGACGAGGCCAGAATGGGGCAATGAGGATTATAGTCCTCTGAAGGTTGTTGGCTTTCTGCAGAAACTTTGCAATCAGGGAAATGGAGGAAAAGCATACAGGAGACCCGGGGCCAATCGTGCACCAGCGTCCCTGGGGACTTCCCCTGGAGGGGGTAATAGGGCAAAGTAGCTCCTGCATTTGGCGTTCATTGGAGACGCAAACAGATCGCAGGAAGGCTGGCCCCACTTGCGAAATATCATGTTCGCAATTGACTGTTTGAGGGACCACTCGTGAGGCAACAGTATTGCTCTGCTCAGCCTGTCGGCTATGACGTTGGATGACCCCGGGATATGCGTTGCGATCAGAAAGCGACCCGTGGACTCCGCCCATTGCCAAATTCTCATGGCCTCTCTGCATAGCTGATAAGACCTGGTTCCCCCTTGCTTGTTTATGTACCAGACTACGGACATGTTGTCTGTCTGAACTGCAATAGTTCCTAGAGGAAGAAGGGGAGCAAAGTGTTGCAACGCTAAAAACACTGCCCTCAACTCCAGAACATTGATGTGCAGATTGTACTCCAGATTGGTCCATTCGCCTTGGACTGTCTGTCCCTGAAAGATGCCCCCCCACCCTATCAGGGAAGCGTCCGTGGTTATCGTTGCTGACGGTGTGGGTAGCACAAATGGTCTTCCGCTGGAAAGGTTGCAAGTCTGTAGCCACCAAGTTAGGTGTGATTTGCATGTGTTTGTTATCAAAATTTCGTGAGTCAGAGGTAGCTGTTGGAATGACCATTGTGCAAACAGGAGCCATTGTAGAACTCTCATGTGCAGTCTTCCCAATGGTATCGCAATGAGAGAAGCTGCCATGAGACCCAAGACTTTCAGAACCAGCTTTGCCGGGGACTTTTTGGACGACAGCAGGAGAGAAATGTTGTTTTGAAGTGCGACTATCCTTTCTGTAGGAAGCCTTAGAACCAAATGATGAGTATCTAATTCCGCTCCTATGAATAAGATATGCTGTGATGGCTGTAGCAAAGATTTTTCGAAATTTACGGAAATTCGAGGTGAATACAAAGTTGTAGGGTGTAACCTCTGGCCTGTATCAGTTGACGCCTGGTGGTGGCAGACAGGAGTCAGTCGTCCAGATACGGAAACACCTGGAATCCTAGGCGCCTCAGATGAGACGCTACCACTGCCATGCATTTGGTGAAAACCCTGGGGGCTGAGGTCAGACCAAAGGGCAGGGCCCGAAACTGATAGTGACTGGCTCCCAGCCGGAAGCACAAATGATCCCTGGACGCCCTGGCCATTTTGATGTGGTAGTATGCGTCCTTCAGATCTATTGAGCACATCCAGTCGTCCTTCTGTAAGAATGGAAGGATCGATTGAAGCGTGACCATTCGGAACTTTTCCTTCTTGACAAAGGTGTTGAGGTTGCTTAGGTCCAGAATCGGCCTCCAGTCCCCTGTCTTCTTTGGAACTAAAAAGAACCTTGAGTAAGTCCCGAATCCTATTTGGTCCGCTTGGACTGGTTGGATGACTCTTTTTTCTACAAGCTTTGAAATTTCTATAGCTGCTAGGTCTCGCAGATGGGGTGGTACATCTGGGAGTTTTCTCTTTGGAATGGGGGTGGATAGGAATGGTATTTTGTAACCTCTGGTAACAACGCTTTTTACCCAGTTGTCTGTAGTAATGTTTTGCCAGGCCTGAGGGTATAAAGCTAAGCGACCCCCGACTGCCTCCAGAGCAGGACAGTCGGGCCTCCTCTCAGGAGTGCTGAAAAGGTTTACCAGGGGGTATCCCTGTCACCTTGGTTTTATGCGGACCTCTGCCGCCCGGGCGGCGTCTTCCACCTCTGCCCTCCTCTGCCTCTAGAGGGCATCACCCTGTGTGCTTGGGAAAGATCCTTGGGGTTTTGAAACCACATTTTCCCACCACGTTGCCCTTTGGGGTACAGTCTGGAAGGGGTGGAAAAATGGACTCCGACAGCAGACAGAGTCTTTCCCTCCTGTTCACACCGGTAAGGGTCTCCTTTACTTTAGGGCCAAAAGTGTGGCACCATCAAATGGGGCGTTAGTAAAGGAAGACTTGAAGGCTTCCGAACGAACATAAGCGCATCCAGGATTGCCTACGAAGAGCAATCGCTGAAGCAGCTGCCCTACTCGATCCTTGACTGCGTATGATATCAGCCTCATGGATGAGTTAACAATGGATGTAAGGGTATTTAGATGTGCGAAACTTTCTCTGAGACAGCAGCATCTGTAGTACCCTGGAGGGTATCTCCCAACTCTTTGACTAGATCCCTCTGTAAGCGTGTAAAATGAGTCAAATAGTTCAGGGAACGCATAGAAAAAGCCGCTGAACTAAAAATGCGCTTCCGTGATCTGTCCATAGTCCTAGAATCTCTGTTAGGCGGATGGACAGATGAGGAAGATTCCGACATCTCCTTTTCGTGGCCGCTGCCACCACCATGGCGTCTACTGGGACTCCTTTAGTGAGGTAAGCCTTGTCCTGGGGTGCAGTGATGTACTTATTAGGCTTCCTAGGGACTGGTTCCACCGTGTCAGGTGTCTCCCACGCCTTCGAGCAATCAACTCCATTAACTCATCGAAGGGCGGAGTGACCCAGGAGGAGGAAGGGCGAGCACCAAATGCCTTCAGCAGGACTGACTCATCCTCAGAAGGGGGAGGGACTGCCAATCACCTCTCTGCTTAAGTATCTCCAAGATGTCAGAAAAGGAGACATCTTCCGTAGGTGACTTTGGGGACCCTTCTGACTCATCCAAGTCAGTATCGGATGTTAAAGATTCCTGTGGAGAATCCAAGTGTCTCCTCTTACACAATCTTTTCCTAGGGACCTCTTCGGGGAGCATCGAAGAAGCCTCCGAGGAAGAGGGGCACCTCCAGGGGTGGCTGAGACACCGGTGCTCGACGCTTGGATGTGGCCGTTGGTGCAGAGGAAGATAACGGTCCTTTAAGGGGAGGAGAGGATGCTTCTACTGATGTGGCTGTCTGGGTAGACAACACCTTCCTCATAAGATCGAAGGCCCCGGTCCAGTCGAATCTCCGGCTCAAGAAATGGGAAGAATCCCGAGACAGGCACGAAGGCATCGACCCGAGGACGGAGCCGAATCGATCCGCGCCGAGGCCCCGAGGGGAGAGTTGGAACCAAACGTCGGTTCGACTCGCCCCGGAACCAAGGACAGATCGTCGGCTCCGAGACTCGGTACCGGATCCGGCGGAGTCGAGGTGAAAGGAACAGACCGAGAAACGGACGGTTCGCGACCCGAGGGCTCCCCAACCAGTAGTTCAACCTCTTCCGGCTCCACAGACTGGACACGTCTCGGACGAGGAGCGGTTGCAGACAATGGGAGGCCTTCAAGTTTAGACACCAACTGCGTGGAAACCGAAATAAGCTTGGATAGGGCGAATGTTCCAATAACTTCTGCACCACAGGGTCCACATCATATCGGAAAGCTTAGAAGAAGAACGGGTGAAGGAACCCGACGGAGCCGACCTCAACAGTGTCGAAGGAGGGAGCTCCATCACCGGTTCCAAGACTCGAGGCTCGAAACTGACACCAGTTGAACACTCGGCCCAAGTCTGTGGAACCGGTGATCTAACTTTGTGGAAGAGCCCGGAGCCGATGACTTGGGCTCCGACGTCTTCGATTCCTTCGAGGACTTGAATGCCTGGTCAGAAGCATCCAGAGCCTCCTGAAAGGAAGGTTTTAATAAACCCCTGTCCATTAACTTCCTGCGCCTATCTGTCATGACCCTCCCACTGAAAGAATGACAAATAGAACAGTCTTCTTGCAGGTGGAGAGGGCCAAGACAGTAGACACAGGAACTATGGTTGTCCGTTACTGACATTTTTTGCCCACACTGGCAACGCTTGAAACCTGATTTGGCCTTTTCAGACATGTCAAAGTAAGAAGTAAAGTAGTCAAATCCAGTAAAACAGTCAAGTCCGGTAAAATTGTCAAATCCAGTAATGAGTCAATCCAGTTGTCAAATCCAAAGAGTGGAGGTAGGCCCCGAAGAGAACTCTAACTAAGTTTTATAACTTAAACGGTACCGAGGTTTCCCTATACCTTACCACACTCACACAAAATATTATTAAACAGCTTCTAATACTAAAGTACCAGAGAAAAAACAAGAATAAAATTCTAAATCTTATCTGAGGTGCTCGAGCTCGACCCAGTGATGCGAACGCTGCAGCGGCAAACTAGATCTGAGGTAAAGGCAGAAGGGGATTGTGGGTATTAGGTGATCTCGAGCTTCTTCTCGATGCAGAGCTTGCAGGCGGCCGACACGGAGCCGAGGATCGGCTCCGAACCCATGTGTAAGAACAAAGGCGAGATTGAACACTCTCACATCGGAGAGATACCCGGAAAGGGTAAAGGAGGGGAAAAGAATACCAATGTTGCTATTTGAGATTTGCCAAAGATAAAAGGGAAGGGAGAGGCCTATACCAATGATGGTAAAGAAGAAAATACCAAACAGTAATAACGGGGGAAAATAGCACTCGCACACACAAAAATAGTAATTAAACTATTTAGAAAAGGTTAACAACGGTGTTTATACGATATAGAAGCTAGAAAAAAAAAAAAAAAAAAAAAAATATATATATATATATATATATATATATATATATATATATATATATATATATATAAATAAGCACTTAGCTTGAGAACATGGCTGACACGTCCTAAAACTCTACGTGGCGAACGAGATCTGAGGGGAAGGGAAGACAGGCACTGAGGGTAGCCTTAGCTTGAGAATTTTATAGCGGGCGCAAGTTTGTTACAATGGCCAAGTTGGTTTCGAGGACGGAACCAAGACCAAACAGTCAAGAATGAATGAAGATTAACAACATCAGATCTTATTTTTCCTCTTTATGAGGGTGTGGTGGCTAAAGCCATGACAGATGGCACAATCTTCCTAAAGGTGAACCGGGCCCAAACAGTAAACATGTAAGTCATGTCTGTCAGAATTCAGTAGTTTATGGTCACACTTCTGGCATCTCTTGAAGCCAGAAGTGCCCTTAGTTTTTTCAGCCACATCAAACAATACGCAGTCACACACACACACACACACACACACACACACACACACACACACACACACACACACACACACACAGAAAATAATTTTTTTTTAATGGTACTAAAGAACTACCGAAAATGGTAAGAAAGGAAAAGGGAAAGGCGGCTACCAACGATGGTAGACCAGAGAGAAAAAATATGCTAGAAAGATTAAGAGAAGAGGAGCTGGGCTTAACAGAGAAAGTGAAGGAAGGATAAATAACATTTACAGAAATGAAAAATCGCTAGCTCGAGAGCTGAATGGAGAGGAACTTATCTGGCACTTAATGTGGCAAACGAGATCTGAGGTAATCTTCAGAGGAGCATTATGGGTAAAGCTAAGCTTGAGAGTTTTTAGAAGGCGCGAGCTGGAAAAATGGCTGAGTCAGTTCCTTGATATGGAACTGAACCCACAGTTAAGGATCAAGTGAAATTTGACAACATCAGATCAACTTTTAAACTGACAGGAAAAAAGTGCTCTCCCATTTAAAAGTACAGTTAAGTTTTGTGAGAGTCCTTTTTAAAAACAAACTCCTAGCACAAAAAGCAATAAAACATTTTTTTTTTAAATTTGGAAAGTTTTCCCTAAAGGTAACCAGCAAAGGAATAGGACAAGCTAAACGCTGATCAATGTAAGCCTGCAGAGGAACACTCTCTTCAATGGCAGGAAAGCTCTGAAGGGCTTAGCACCCAGACCTGTCTTTTTAGTCATTTCAGCACAAGCTGACTGATGGTTTAAGCACAGTGAAATTGTTGTGAAGCTTTGGAAGCTAGCTGGCTGTTTTATCCTTGGCCAGATAAAACCCATATAGCTAAGGCTACTGCAGCAGTGATCAATAATGAAACAGTCCTTTCCACTCTGAAATATTATTTACTAAGAGGATAATTCATCTGTATTACAGACCATGTCCCTCTCCTATGGTTTTATAGGCAAAAGGACAACAGTGCTAAACTTCCGCATAGGTATTAACCATTCAGCCATATAATTTCATGATGACCTATCATAATGGCTGAAGCTTCCTTAATGTGAATGAACTACTCCAGAAATAAAGTCTATTCAAAGAGGGTTCAAACTAGTGGTTCCATCTGGGGGTGTGGGAAGGTCATGTGATGGATGCTGATGCTGCTGAACTAAGAAAACACACTACTGTGGGGGTCATGTGACACTGCTGTTATATGCAGAGGATGTATCAGGCAGAAAACCAAAGACAAAGTTACCATAGGAAAATAATTGGCAGAATCATGTCTTCCTCAGTTCTGGATTAAGAAGGAGTGCCCTAAGTAGTCTGCAGTGAAGTCAAATCTGAAGAAAGGGTCCCTGCAGTAGAATGCTTGGAGTTGATAAGTTACCTTTGTGGAACTACTAGGGAATCAATGCCTCTTGTATGTTCTGTTGGATTATGCCAGAAATTTTGAAGATGTGTCAAACAAAAATGAAACTTACTGTGAATGCATATGGGTGTCTAGTGAGTGTATATACTAAAGACTTTTATTATTTCCAGTTTGCAAAACTGCACGTTTCTTTCATTTGTTCCTATAAAAAAACTGTTTATATTGCAATATGGTATCTACAGACTGTTTAAATAGTTGGAACTAAAAATAATTTTATATGTGTGTGTGTGTGTGTGTGTGTGTGTGTGTGTGTGTGTGTGTGTGTGTATGTACATGTGTGCATCTATACATGTATAATATTATACATGGATGTCCAACATTTGGTCTTAATGCATGTTGGTCAACATCTGTATAATCAACCACATTCAGCTAACAGGTGTGTGAGATTAACAATCTCCAGGTAGGGGAATATTCCCTTTCCCTGTAGATTGTACTGTCCCAGAGCCGGTATACATAATTAGGAGGGAGTGGTGGTGGGGTAAGCAACTGTTATTTCTTTGTTTTTGTTTTAGGAATATTGCATACCTTGAGGTGCTTTCTTGCTGCATGCATAACAGCATATCAATGTTCAGTTTCTCCACCTTTTCGGGTCAATGTTTCAGAAGTCGACATATAGGCTACTTGACTAAAGTGAGTAGACCCATATACACATATGTGCGCCAGTAACTTTCAAACTCACATTACAAAGACTGTATGAAGTACATTTGGGAATTATGTGCAAATAAGGACCACCTGGCATTATGTGTTTCAGTTAGGAATGTCCAAAGAAATTAAATTAATGGCAAAAAAAGTCAAATCTGTAACAAGTACCACTAAAACAGCTCCAAAACTCAACAATACCTCTCAAAATTCCAGACACAGTCATGGAGTTAAACTGCTTGACATTTACTTCATTTCAGGGAAAGTCAGCATCTCATATATGCTGATTACTTTTTCAAGTTCCCTAAGTCATCGAGCTAAATGCTACCTTTTTATTGACTGTCATAACACTGCTCTACTCAAATTCCTTTCTGAAAAAGAATATGTGCACTTATAATGCTGGATCTTTATACTCCCTTGTCCATCCACTTTTAATTGTGGGATATTTGCTGACAGGTGGATCTAATTTAGCAACAGATCTCTCCTCCAAGTGCTCAGACTCCTTCCCTACTCTCATAATGCACCTGTTCCCACCATTTCCTCAGGTTGAGTTTGCTGCCTGACGTCTGGATAGGGAACAACAAAGGGCTCTAAGACGATGGCAGTGAGAGAGGATTGGTGTCAGAGTAGGTCTGTGACTGTCTCTGAAGAGTGACTGCTACAAAGGTGGCTCCAGCTGTCAGGGCTGGCGTTAGCATTTTGAGGACCCACAGCAAATGTTATGTTGGGGGCCCTCCTGGACACTTGTAGTCTAAATATCACCCTGTCACTGACATCCCTCATAAGCAAGCTTTTAGTTCATGCTGCAAACTTTTAGGAGTAGTACGCACAGACTGATCTGTAGCTACAACATTCTTAGATTATGAAAAGCCTGTGTACCACACCATGTTGGCCCATCTCAAAAAGGAACATTTACAATTATCAGCATTTAGTTGCACCAGTGATACATTACGGCGAACGGCGAGGAACAAGTAAACCTGACAGCTTTAATTTTAGCTCTAACCCAGCGTGTCGACCTTCTGGCAACCAGACTGGATTCTCAATTAATGGCATCTAATGGCATTAATCTGAACATCGTAGATTTATCGGACCCTTTAGGGTCTATACCTCTTGGGCAAAGGACACCACCCGGTCTAACAGCACGGAGTGCTGGCAATAGTTTAAAAGTGCAGAGTACTACTGATAACAACGGAATGCAGCAGTTAGCTGACATAGACTTCCAACGCCAAACGAGGGAAGAAAACTCAAACTCTAATGACAACCGCACATTCAATGGTAACTTGCCTATACAAACAACAGGCACTACCAATCTAGGTTCAACTAACCATTTACGAGATGTGAACAATGGAACCGGAACAGCAACAACAGTTCAAAACAGCGTTAGAGAGCTTATTGGAGCCCCAACATTTCAGGACTGGATTCTCAACACCAAAAATTTTATTTTCAGTGAACAGACCATTTTGGAGCAACCGGCAGATAACGCTGACTCACTCGAGGTTAGTGAACAAACAGTTACTAATAATCTTAAAATGCTAGACGTAAAACTGTTAAAAATTAAAAAATTACAATTAGAAGTCAACTACTTCCAAGAATGCTGTAGACTAGGGGGTGGTACCTAAAGGACTACGACGCTACATTTACCCCACCGGTCTGATAGCAAATTCAGCATTCCATCTAGAATTAAAGTCTTTATTTGACGACCAAGGTATTGCACTTATGAACTGTATTATTAGACATTATAACTTGCAAATAACTGAATTATCTAAAGAAGTCGCTGACTTGAACAATATGATCTTTAACCATACAGACTTCTTTAGATATAAGTTTGAAAATTCTATCGATCAACTCATGTTAAAATTGAAATTCAATAAAGTTAAAAAACTCAACAGAGATAAAATAGCATATGGAAATGGGAAAGCATATCCCAACCCACCAGGGTCACAAACTGGTCTTGCAACCGCTCCAGTTAATGAACCGTTTCCATGTTAGTTATCTTCTCTAAGCCTTCTTTCTTGCTGGAAGCTGCATAAGGCGAAACCAAATTTGTCCAGAGTAATATGGGGCAATGAGGGGATCAACTTAGCTCTCAAAGCGGTGGCTTTCTGAATGACACAATTTGTGGGAGGGAAAAGAAGGAGGAAAAGCACAGAAGTCCCGGGGCCAATCCTGGGTTAGAGGAGTCTCTCAGAGGTTGGCCTGCCTGCCTTCATGTTACCGCAACAAGACAATTTAGATCTTAGTCAAGAACTTGAAAATGATTACTCTAGTAGTAGAGATATCAATCCAAACTACAACAACATTAATACTTGGGCAGGGCGGCTCAGAAACGGAAAACAAAGGAGGTATAACGAAGAACAACCTAATGGATACTTTCCAGATAGAATGCAACATGAAGGCAATCACAATAACATTGAGCTGGGTGCTATTCCTAAGAGACATTTCAACAACAATCAACAACTTGGTAATAATCATAATAATCAGAACCAAAAAAACAAATTTCGCCCCTACAACAACCCGAAGAGATAGAACATGACAGCTCTGGGCCAGATATCATCCATAATGAAGCGGGCGATTTCAATATTTATAATTTTTCATGTATTGAAATAAATCCTTTCTTGATTGAACTGTTTGCTAAAGGACAAACATTTGTACCGAGCAAACATATGGACTTGGTCCAAACTATTAAGGATTTGAAACTATTTGTAAGAAAATTAAACTTGAATCTACTACTAGGAGACTCTACAACTATTACCAACCCACTTAGAGTAGTTAGTGAATATAATCCAATCTTACATCCTACACTTCAAATATTTGTACAATTCATGGAATTGGATTTAAGATGTTTAAACAATAGCCAAAATAATATTTTTCATAAAAACTTGTCACTGAAAAATACAAGTTCTGAAGAATTAGAAGCACTAACTACTTTTAAATCTCTAAATATTAGAACTATGAAACCAGATAAGGGTGGAGGGTTAGTCATATTTGACAACTGTGACTATATAAATAGAGTAGAGGAAATCTTAGAATCTGACACATATAGTAAGGTGTCTATAAATGAAGTAAATACTGCATATATGAGGATCAAAGAGTACTACAGTGATCTATTTATGGATGGATATATTGATATAGATTCATATCATTACATATCTATGAACTGGCCAAAGATACCGATTCTATTTGCTACACCAAAAATTCATAAAAATATTATGAACCCACCATTTAGACCATTAATAGATGGACGCAATTCAATCACATACGCCGCAGCAAAACTTGTTGATAATATTTTGAAAAAATATCTCAAGACAGAGCCTCAAGTCTGTAAAGACTCGTGGACTTTCTTAGAGAATTTAAATAACATTGAATATAATAATTACTACAATTTTGTAACTATAGATGTTATAGATTTGTATACATCTATCCCCCATTTAGAAGCTATAGAGTGGGTGAATTTATTCCTTATTAGTAAAGGAGCACAACCTAATGAAATGTTCACAGTCACAACATTACTTGATATTATATTAACCAACAATTATTTCACTTTCAACAACAAGTTATATTTACAAAAATGAGGCGTTGCTATGGGTTCGCCATGTGGCGCTAGTTTAGCAAATACAGTCATGGTTTACTGGGAAAACTCTTACATTTTCAAAAACACTGAATGGAGACCGTGTATAAAATATTATACTCGGTTCCTTGATATTTTCATTTTATTCCAAAGACCGAATGAATTAGCTAATAAATTTCAATGTTATATAAATAATACCACTGAATTTTTCAAGTTTACTTTAGATTTTCAATTAAAGACAATAAATTACTTAGACATCAATTTATACAAGGACCTTGAGAATATGCAGTATTTAGCTAAAATACACAGAAAAGAGACCTTCTGTAACTCCTACCTCCATTATACTAGTTTATATCCCTTTACACAAAAGAAAGCTATAGTAAAGGGACAATTCATTGGCAGCTCGTATGACAACTTCATTTGATGACTTTATAACAGAATGTAGTTCAATAAAGACCTTTTTCATTGAAAGAGGTTATCCATATGAACTAGTAAATGATGTCTTAAATGAAGTAACATACAAAAGAGAAAGTGGTAATATAGCTCCAATTTTACAAATTAGAGAGAGAACTCCTAGTGGAGTGAATATATATCATAATACAGATAGTGTATACAATTTGGAAAATTCTGTGTTAGAAGAAAACTTGTCCAACAGTGAAACAAAAGAAGTAGGGAACTTTCAGACATGTTATGTCACAACGTACAGTATGGACAGTAACATTATAAATAAGATATTGTACAGCTCATACAACAAGATAAGACTATCAATTTTAAACTTCCTGAGCAACCTAAAGTAGTGTTTAGAAAAGGAAAAAATATTAAAAATATATTGGAATCAAATACTACTATAAAAGTATTTACTAATAGAAATGGCATGACAAATTGCAATAGCTGCAATATGTGTAAGCATATGTCTTGCGGTGAATATGTTAATATTAACAACAAGAAATATAAAATCCAGAAGAAGTTGAACTGTGAATCTAAATTAGTAATATATGTAGCTACGTGCACCCTCTGTTCAGCTTTCTATATAGGGAAAACTGAATGGCAATTTAAAGAGAGGGTGTACGAGCATACATATGCTATACTTAACAGCAAGACAGAAAATGCATTATTCAAACACATTGCAGCTAACCCAGGCCATAATTTTAGATTTACTGCATTTGATCAAATTTACACTGACATCAGAGGAGGCCCATATAATTTATTATTAGAAGAAAGGGAATTGATTTGGCAGTGGAGAACAAATGCATTTGTAAAACCAGGTCTAAACGAACATTGCAATATTAGTTGCCTTTTGAAACTAAAGAGTTTAGACAGGTAATTAATATACATATACATTGCATAATACAACATATGGCACATAATCTATATATATATAAAATTAATGTTTACTGTAACATCTAATCAACCAATATATTTTATAATTCTATACACTATCAATTTTATTTACAGTTTGTAGTATAAAATAATATAATTGATTTAGATATTAGTTCCAACAAAAATTTTTAAAAAAATGTGTTAAGTTTATGAAATTCAAGTATTTTTAAGTGTAAGTTCATTTATGTACACGAACATAGATATGTGTATGTGTACGAGTATATGCACAATAATGTTGATGTAAATAGTGTAATAATATATGTTCGTGATGTTTAAATTTTAACCAATATGACATGTTAAAATTGCAAATAATAGAATTTCTAAAAACTTTGATAAAAAGACTGTACTAATTCTTATTTACTTTTTATGATACAACTAATAGTCATACATATGTAATTTTTGAACATGTTTATTGCTAATAGTCCAGAGGGAAATATTTTATTTAATTCATTAAACAATAATATTTCCCAAATGAATAAAATAACGGTATGACTACAATATAAAAGATCAGTGTCATATACTATAACGTATGTGATACATAAGAAGGTTCAGCTGGGTTTGTTCTCACTTTGTCAGTAGTCTTCTATTATTTGTAATCTCACATTGCGTATTGCATTTTAAGTGCAGAATATCAGTGCTCTTATAGCTTTAAACACTGATTATTTTGCAAAGATAAATTGATTAATTGAACACATTATATAAGGTCTAATCAACCAATTTTAAGTAGTCTGAAGAAGTTACTCTGACTGGGAGTAACGAAAAGCGCTTAACTGTACTATTAAACAGAAATTCCTTTATTGTTTCCAGTGGACGTTTGTTCGTAGTTTGTTCGGATCAGCAGTTTGTTCTTTATAATACAGTTCGTCTCCCAGTGATACATTACAACAGATCTGTGTAAAGGGCTGGACATAGGTGAAATGGTGTCCTAGACACTGCCTACTATTTCACACCCCAGCACACACACACACACACACACACACACACACACACACACACACACACACACACACACACACACACACACACACACACACACAAAAATACATACATACACGTGCACGCATCTTCAAGTGCTCCCCTCTGTTTCTCCCCATCTTGGGCTCCCCACACCATGCACATTACGTTTTTCTTCTTTTTTTTCAGATTCTGTCTTAATGTTTTAGCTTTTTTAAGAAACCATAACTTTCTATATCCTCTGAAATGCATTTTCATTTTTTTTTGTACACAACCGTTTCACCCCATTATGGCGTGTACAGAAATTATGATTAAGGAAAGAAATTCAGTGTTGCAGTTCTACCTTAGTTTTCCTTGAATCCTTCCAATACACCTTTCCTGACCAAGACAACACAGTAATAACCATTCAGAAAATAACACAATTATGTCGGGGCTCCCAGAAGCTATAGGGTTGTAGATGTTCTTGGATGCATTTCAGAGCATTTTCCCAACCTTTTAATCCAATGTTTGCCTAAACTAAAATTATAAGTTAAAAAAAAGTTTCAAAATTATTATTTTTTTTCAAGAGAGACATAAGTTGTGCCCAAGGCTTAATGTTCAAAGTTGACAAAATAGTAGCTCACAATAAACAAGTAAATTGTTGTGATGATAAGCTGATCCTGCCTGGGAGTACTGCCTGACTCCCTAACCTCTCCATCAGAAAATAAAGCCACTACCTGTGCATCCTGCTGGTATTAGGTTGAGATGAAAGCAGAGGTTCAAATGGCCACAGTCAGTATTTCAAGTGACTGCTGTCACAGATATACACACATGCCTCCTCACTCCTCTTCCTCATCCCAGCCTCCAAAGAAAGGGAGCCACCTGTATAAGTGCCTGATGTCTGATTGTAAGGAAAGTGAAACTTTGTTGCTCCTAGACAGTACACTGCCCCTACACAAGCTATAGCAACTTTCTTTGTACATCTCTGAGGTCTGTGATAAAAGTAAAAGAAACAATGACCACACTGTTTCCATCCCAAACACAAGCTATAATGACCTCCTGTATACACCTGTAAGGTTTGACTGTGATGAAAATTAAAGAAGTAATGACCACACAATCCCAAGCCCCTCACAAAACATACAGAAACCTTTTCTACACACACCCATCTGAGCAGGGCTAGTTTTAGAATGAGTGCATTAGAGAGCACAGGCCACCACTAAGTCAAAGTCAAAATCCATTTATACAGTCTAGGAAGTGGGGGGCCAAAAGACTCCTACAAGATGTGTGTCTGAATATTCTGCAATGTTATATGCCTTACTTTGAAATATAATTACTTTTTAGCTACATTTTTTTACTAATACCCAAAAGAGTAATGTATGTGTCCCTGTATTACTGGGTGCATGCACAGATAAAAAATAAGTGATTTTTTTATACACTCAAACAAGCAAAATCCATAGCAATACTAGTTTTGCACTGATTTCAGCAAATAGCAATACACTACACAGCACTAGTACTGCCGCACCAAATCAATGACTGCTGTTTAGTAGTCATCAAACAGCAGCAGGGGTTAACATGTATTCCTCATTCTGAGCCATTATTCTGATATTATTTTTGACTGTGCCCATAATTCTTGAACCAAGAAGTTGAGAGTTATAGTATGTGGTGTTCCTATAGCATTTATAAAACTCCCTGAAGCAGAAAGCCATCCTTGATGACTGGCAGCAACAGCTCTTCTTACAATTCAAGGCTTGCAATGAGATCAGTCCCTCTGGGCCGCTGATCTCACTAGTGCTGACCTTATTCATGTCCATTATTGAGAAGTTATGTACTTACCATAACGTTCCATGTTAGTTGTCTTCTTCTCGCCTTCTTTCTTGCTGGATGGGTTCGGAGACGACTTGGCCTATTACTAAAGCTCGAGAGCTATTTTTACCGGCTCGAGGCATTCCTATGTCCCATAATGCTAGGCGTGATATACCCAGATCTCGTTTGATAGCTAACACTACGGACATACATGTCTCCACCATGACTGAGAATATATATATATATATATATATATATATATATATATATATATATATATATATATATATACCTCTATACATCTAGGTATACAAAACTTCTAAGAGTTACCAAGAAGTGGAAAGAGGTAACTAAGGAGATAACTCTCATGATAAACACATCTCAGAAGATACTCTCGGTCTTGCCAGGCTAGGGGGATGGAGGGTGGGACGCAAGAAAGAAGGCGAGAAGAAGATAACTAACATAGAACGTTATGGTAAGTACATAACTTCTCAATGTTAAGTTGTCAATCTCGCCTTCATTCTTGCTGGATGGGACAGCGTCCCTAGCACCTTAGTTCTGGGTGGCTCAATGGAACAAACTCTTGAGTACAGTGGAACCAAAATCAGCCCTACTTCTAGAGGTCATGTCCAGCTTGTAATGAAAAAAGAAGGTATGAGGAGAGGCCCATGTGGCTGCTGCACAAATGGAATCCATTGGCAATCTTGCCTGAAAGGCTACTGAAGAGGCTAATGCTCTGGTTGAATGAGCTCTGGGCTTAATAGGGAGCTCTTTATGCCTCAATTGGTAAATCAACATAATAACAGATGTCAACTACCTGGACAAGGTTACTTTGGAAACTGGCAGGCCTTGTTTCCCTTCCGCGTAAGACAGGAAGAGCTGTTCTGATTTCCTCGTCTGTTTGGTTCTATCCAGGTAGAAGCGTAATTGACGGCAAACGTCTAGACAATGTAACTTCCGTTCAGACCTATTGGTATAAAGTGGGAAGAAAACAGGAAGATCGATGATCTGATTCAGATTTTTTTCAGAGAGTACTTTGGGTAAAAAGGACAGATTAGTCCTAAGTGACACTATATCTTTGTGAAAAACAAGGTAAGGAGGGCGAACACAAAGGGCTTAAAGTTCTGTTACCCTTCTCGCTGAAGTGATGGCTACTAAAAACAGAGTTTTCCAAGAGAGCAACTTTAATGAACAGGAAGCCGCAGGTTCAAAGGGAGGGAGAATTAAAGACGACAGCACCAAATTTAGGTCCCATGGTGGGGGAGGATCTTTTACCAGGGGCCTAAGTAAGAAGGTTCCTTTTAGAAAGGCTTTACAAAGTTTGTGTGACATAATGCTGGTCTCTGACAATCCAACGTGAAAATTCGCAATGGCTGCCAACTGAACTCTGATGGTGGCTGAAGAAGATCCCATTTGAAAAAGTTCTGCCAAAAACTCTAAGACTGTATGGACAGGGGCTGTAAAAGGGTCAACTTGTTTCTCCCCTGCCCAAACAGAGAAACGCTTCCATTTGCTAGCGTAAGTCTTTCTGGTAGTAGACTTGTGCGAAGCGAGGATGATGTCACGAACTGAATGAGAGATTGAGGGAAGCCTGGCTAGGGTTGGAAGTGGAGCAACCAAGCTGTGAGGGTGAGAGATTGGAGAAATTGATGCAGCCCGCCCGACTGATGTGTCAGAAGATCTGGCGCTGGGTCCAGATGCCAGGATTGATCTAGTAGATGACGTTGCAGGAACGGGAACCAAGTTTGTCGAGGCCAGTAAGGGGCAACAAGGATCATACTGGATCTCAAAACAGTTGCTTTCTGGATTAGCTGAGAAATTAAGGGAAAGGGGGGAAAAGCATACAGAAGACCCCGCGGCCAATCGTGGACTAGAGCATCTCTGGGGGGAAGACCTGGGAGAGGGAAGAGGGTGAAGAAGTCTGGGCACTTGTTGTTTTGAGGGGTTGCAAAAAGATCGCAGCAAGGCTGACCCCCACCTCCTGAAGATTTTTTCCACTACTAGCTGGCTGAGAGACCACTCGTGGGGCATGAGAATGGCTCTGCTCAGCCTGTCCGCTATGACATTGGACTTCCCGGGGATATGCATTGCTACCAGAAGCCGTTGAGAAGAGATCGCCCACTGCCACAGTCTGAGTGCTTCTCAACATAGGGGGTAGGACCTGGTTCCGCCTTGCTTGTTGATGTACCACACTACAGACATATTGTCTGTCTGAACTGCAATAGTCCCGGTGGGTAGAGAGTCTTGAAGGGCCTGAAACGCTAAAAGCACCGCTCTCATTTCCAAGACATTTATGTGCAGGTGGCTTTCGAAAGGCTGCCATGTGCCCTGGACTGTCCTGCCCTGAAAATGCCCCCCCCCCACCTGATCAGGGAGGCATCTGTTGTCACAGTAGCCACAGGAGGAGGAAGGACAAAGGGTCTGCCCTGAAGAACCTGAGGGGAGACCATCCACCACGAAAGGTGTCTTTTGCATGACTGAGTGATTAGAATGCTGTGTGACATTGGAAGCTGTTGAAAGGACCACTGGGAAAACAGCATCCATTGCAGGATCCGCATGTGAAAGCGAGCTAGGGGGGAGTAATGTGATAGCTGCTGCCATGAGACCTAGGGTTTTTAGTATGAATCTGGCCTGGACTCTGCTCTCTTGTAGTAGGATTTGAACATGACCTTGAATGTCTGAAATCCTTTGTACAGGCAGTTTTGCTGACAGTTCCACAGTGTTTAAAACGGCGCCTATGAAGGTAATAGACTGACAAGGTGACAAGGCAGACTTTTCGTAGTTTATAGAGATACCTAGCTCGTTGCAAATTTGGAGGGTATAATCTCTGGAATGAAGTAGCTGACGCTTGGTGGTGGCAGTAAGGAGCCAGTCGTCTAAGTATGGAAACACCTGGAATCCTTTTCGTCTCAGGTGAGCCACAACCACTGCCATGCATTTGGTAAACAACCTTGGGGCTGTGGTGAGGCCAAAGGGCAGGGCTCTGAATTGGTAGTGACTGGCTCCCAGCCGGAAGCAGAGAAACCTCCTGGAGCGCCTGTTCATTTTGATATGATAGTACGCATCCTGAAGGTCTATAGAGCACATCCAATTGTCCTGACCCAGGAAGGGTAGAATGGACTGAAGCATGACCATCCGGAATTTCGTTCTTTGAACAGACTTGTTCAGCCTGCTGAGATCCAAAATAGGTCTCCAGTCCCCTGTCTTTTTTGGTACCAAAAAGAACTTGGAGTAGACTCCGGATCCTTGCTGGTCTGCTGGGACTGGCTGGAAGGCTCTTTTTCTAGTAGCTTTGAAATTTCTAGTGCTGCTTGATCCCTCAGACCGGGTGGAACGTCTGGAAGGGGCCCTTTTGGCAGTTGTGGGGTATGAATAAAGGGAATTTTGTAAACCTTGGATATGATCGACCGTACCCAATTGTCTTGCGTGAGGGAATGCCAGGCTTCTGGGTACAGTGATAGTCTTCCCCCGACTGCCTCCGAAGGTGGACAGTCGGGCAGCTCCTCAGGGGTGCTGGAAGGGTTTATCAGAGAAGGATTCTCTGCTACCCTGATTCTGCAGACCTTCCCCCCGCCCCTCAGGCGGCGTATATTATTGTTCCCTCCTCTGCCTCTGGAGGGAAGCTCACCACGTGCGTCAGGCAGTATTCCCTGAGGTTTGCAGAACCACATTTTCCCACCTATGGGGTAGAAAAACGGACTCCTACGGCAGAGAGAGTCTTGCCTTCCTGCTCGCACCTGGTCAATGTATCCTTCACTTGAGGTCCAAACAAGGCAGAACCATCAAAGGGGGTGTTAGTGAAGGACGCCTTGAAGGGGTCAGCAAAACTGCAAAGCCGCATCCAGGCGTGTCTCCTTAGAGCGACGCCCGTGCCTGCAGCCCTACTCACTCCATCGGCTGCATAGGAAATGAGCCGCATGGAGGAGTTGACAATAGAGTTTAGGGTCCCCAGCTGGGAGTTGATCTTTTCCTGAGACCCCGCAGCTAATGGGTCCTGTAAAGTATCACCCAGTTCCTTGAGAAGGTCTCTCTGGAGACGGGTGAAATGGCACAAATAATTCAGCGACCTCATAGCAAAGGTCGCTGAGGAAAACATCCGCTTGCCATAGTTGTCCATAGTCCTAGATTCCTTATTAGGAGGATGGACAGGTACTGAAGGGTCAGCCAACTCCTTTTTAGTGGCCGCCGCCACCACCATGGCATCAACAGGGACGCCCTTAGTTAGAAACTGCTTGTCAGAAGGGGCTGTAATAAATTTTGTAGACCTCCGGGGAGTTGGTTCCATAGTATCCGGAGCCGTCCACGCCTTTCGAGCCACCACATCCATGAGCGTGTCGAAAGGCGGAGACACCCAGGAGGTGGAAGGGCGAGAACCGAACGCATCCAGGTACACTGACTCATCCTCAGAAGGGTTAAGGGCAGACCAGTTTCCCCTCTGCTTAAGAATCTCCAGGATGTCAGAAAATAAGACATCCTCAGAGGGGGACCTTGGGGACCCTTCTGAGTCATCCAAGTCAGTGTCCGATGTGACTGACTCAGGGGAGTCTATATGCTTCCTCTTGCATTTTCTCTTTCGAGGGGGCTCCCCTGAAGGATCAGGGGAGGCCTCAGAAGAGGAGGATACACCCAATGGGGGTACCTGTAACGTCGGTTTTCCACGCTCGAGATCGAGAGAGCGGGTAGAGACTGAAGCAGGCACCATAGAGGGAGGAGCCGAAGGAGCCGACCGCGGAGCAGGCACAGGGGCCAGCACACTCTTCATGACCTCAAAGGCGCCCCTATCAGGCAGGGAATGGGGTCCCCGCTCCGAAGAGACAAGGACTCCTCCCAGCACCAAGAGGGATGGCTCCGAGGACGATATTGGGCCGAACTCACCTGCGCCGAAGCTCTGAGACGGAGAACGGGGTCAGACAAGGGTCCGATGCCACTCGCCCCCTCGGAGAGAGTCCCAGCGCCTGTATCCCTCCAAGGATGGAACCAAGGAAGCGATTGGAGCCGACGAGGGAGCCGAAAGGGGTGGTATCGGCTCCAACGTTCTGACGGTCCCGACCCCTACGATCTCCGGCTCCGAACTCACAGGAAGAGTCAGAGGAGGAATCGAAGAGGGAGTAGTGAAAGCCACTGCCTGATGAGGAGGGCTATGCAACATTTGGGCCAGTGCCTGCGACTTAAGTAGTCTGCTAACCACCCTCTCGAGGGCATGGTCCAACATCCTGGAAGACTGAGAGGAATGGGACCTGTGACTCCGCTCCGATAACAAGGGAGACTTCAGAGCCGAATGGACCGATTCCAGGGAAGGAGACCTGGAACGCTTCTTGCTCAAAGACGGCTCCGACAGCAGAGTCGGAGCCGACTGAGGCCTCGAATCATCGGTTCTGGCCAGAACCGATGCAGTGGTAGTAGTAGCACCGCTCGGCGACGGCTCTGACCATGGAGCCGACGGTTTGGTGGGCTTAGAAGGTTTACTTGACGAAGGCTTAGCCGGGGAACCTTCAGGCTTTAACAAGCCTCTCAAAATAAGTTTGTTTCTGCGTTCCTGCAGGACTCTTGGACTGAACGCATGGCAGACAGAACAAGAGTCCTGCAGGTGCAGAGGGCCCAAGCAATATACACAAGAAGTGTGACCGTCTGTCAGAGACATCTTCTGACAGCACCAGTCACACTTCTTGAAGCCCAAGACCTTAGTGTCTTTAGACATCCTGAAAAAGGGATGACTGGCAGACAAGGACAACTAAGGGAGGTCTAGTCACAATCAGTCAAACACACACACACAAAAGTTGTAACAGACTAGAATAATATAACAAAACCCCACACTTTTTAATACAATCTAACTAGGCACACACATACAACTACAGACAAATAAGAATGGAAGAGGATTGGCCAAGGGCCTAACTATTAGGTGAGGGGAAAAACAGTATCAAAAACTACCTAAGAAGGAATCCTAAACAGGGATCTAAAGGGTAGTAACTATAAAACACTATCGCTAATATTTAAACCCGAAAAGCTGACTAAAACCAAGAAAAAATATCAATACAAACTGAGCCGGCAAAAAGATGCAACCTCGTAGCTGAAGCGGCAAACGAGATCTGGGTATATCACGCCTAGCATTATGGGACATAGGATAGCCTCAAGCCGGTAAAAATAGCTCTCGAGCTTTAGTAATAGGCCGAGTCGGAGCCGAGGTTCGGCTCCGAACCCATCTAGCAAGAATGAAGGCGAGATTGACAACTTAACATCATCTTTATCCTAACAGGGTCATATCACATTCCTGTTCAGGTTATAGAGTGTAATAAGAAAATGTATACATTTTTCTCTCCTCATTTTCCCCTACCAGAAGTATCAGCAGCTTTTGTGGGTCCCTCACACTGTCAAAGATGATTAAGGGGTCCCCCCTGCAACCACTGGTACTGCAGCTACCTAAAGCTGGCTATGTTGCTAATTTTAGTGGAACGAATGCCCACAGGCAAGATTTGACTATGCCAGGGGCACTATGTCAGTGATAAAATACTTAATGGAAGTATGAAACCTGTTATTTGACAAAACACTGTTACTATAACCACAAATAACTTTGAATTTTAAATGAGATATAAATAAGAGTTATAACCCACCTGGTTATTAAGTACATAAGGTTTCCGTACTAACCTTTTGTCAGTTTGACATACATGTTACAAAATACCAAGATATGATAACATGCTGTGGTTGGGGCCATCCAGGACCAGGGGCCCCTCAGAAACCGCAGGGTTCACTGGTGCCTAAAGCTGACTATGCCAGCAGTGAAATACCACATGTGCTACTGATGGATTGAGGGAATACCTGAGAGGCATCAGAATCAATCTGAAGAGCCTGCCTGCTAGGTAGTTGGTTTATTCCCAAATGTGAATTTATTTTTTAAACAAGAAACATTTTTAATGAATTAGCACTTATGACATAGGCAATTATATATTGGTGTAAATGAAAACAAGCCGTACTGTCATATTTTCAGGTGCAAACCTTATACATCACATATACTCTTCGGTACACTATCAAGTGAACATTACATCGTTCATTCAATTCCTGCCTTTCCTTAAACCTCATGCCTCCTCTAAAACATTATTATGCATGTATTCTTCCCACAATTCCCATTATTTTCCTATGTAATTTGCTCCTACTCTTTTCTAAAGATTCCGTTTCCAGTTCTTTTATCTCTTTTACTATATTACCTTCAACAGTTAAAATAAAAACAAAACAAGTTTCAGCCTAGCAGCGTAAAGAACTGCTTTCAGTTAGCTGTACATTTTTTGACCATCAATTCAGTATCATTTATTGTTCTGGGTTACTCGCCTGTCCAGTGGATTAGCCCATCAACCAAGGATTTCATCCTACTGACAGCTGCCGCATGGTCTGCAACCCTTATGGAGATATTAATGTTTCCAACAGTGTAATAATGTTCCAGTCCTATTCTAAAGATCCTTCCAGATGTGTTTTACAAGTCTTCTTTGGTAACCAGATCTCCTCAAAATTATATTTTAATTCAATTCTAACAAAGTACCTCTGCCCCTGTGAACTGTATTCAGTAACTCTGTCAGGTATACATTTAACATCCCAATTAGCTTATCAAGGGCATCACCTCTTGCTTAATGATTCTATGAAATGGCTTCCTTCTTGCTTAATGTTGCAAATAATTCAGACATTCGTATCTCCAACTCGCTTAAACCAACAAATAGGCTTCATGTTTTTATCTGAAATATAATTTTAAAGTAAAACTTGGGACTCGAGTAGCACCTGTGATACAGAAAGTCATTTTAATATGCAGATGTTCTTTGAGTACAGACATTAGATGAATGATACAAACTTATGTTAATGTATCTTAAAGCTTGTTATGCAAAACATGTTTCATCTGCCATTTTTCTCTCCATATAATCTAGTAAGGAATATAAAGCCTAATCACAAATGATAAAACATTCAATAACTATTAACACTGTATTTTATTTTCTAAACTGGGACCTATATTACAAATTCTACTTCACTATACCATTACATCAAAAAAATAAAAACTACTACAAATGTAATCCTATATGAACAAACAAGTGTATCTATGCATGAAGCCAAACCTGCTTTGACTGTTACTTTCCTCATTTAAGGAAATAAAAGTTCACTGCAAGAAGAAATAAAATACATTTTCTTGGTTTTTCTTACAGTTTACTAACATTCTCTGAGTTAAAGGAAAACCTACAGGCCAACACTTATACAAAAACAATCTAAGGTGGGCTATTCCAAGTAGGTTTTATTAGCCCTATTCAGGACAAGTTAGACACTTATTTCAACATACTGCTGTAAGCTACATTGCTTCAAGTAAAACTATAAAGGAAAAATAGTAATAAAAATAATAATTACTATGAGAAGTGTCAAGTGAAAACTTTCCTATAGGCACTATACAGTAACTGTGACATTACTCTTCACTCCTGTTTATAAGCAGCTGCATAGAAAATATAATCTATTTTACATGGACAATATTTTCAGTTAGGTTCACTTTACAAAAACAGCTTTGATTATAAAAAGGAGTATTTTAAGGCAAAATATATAAAGCTAAATGCATTTAAGCATGCCCTGAGACAAAATATGTGGTCCAAATCTTATGTCTGACACCATCACTGTGTAAATACTACTGCTAACAATATCAAGTACTGATTACTGTCGTTATCAATCCTAACAGCACCAACGATCAATGTGTATTAAAATGCAACCTCACAAATGTATACAATGAAAATGTGTGTAATTCAGATGTTTACTAGCTAAGACTGGAGAAGCATGTAACTCCCCACAGATGAAGACAGAAATACTTTTCCCTCTGCTGTTTATCACTCTTCTATAATATATAGCTCAATCAAATGGGGCACTGCAAATTCATACAATGCAGAGAAAAAGTCTTTGATGCAAAAACATAAAAGTTTGCACAGTTCATATGTAAATAAACTTGCATTTATTCAGCCATGCAGAAAGAGTAAAGGCTGTGTTAGTAGACTGTGCCTACTGGACACATTTTCAGGTATGATAATTAAAGTCTTAAGTTTTGTATATAAAACATTTTCTTTTGGTAATGTTTCGTGGATCTGCATTACTACTGAAGTGTAAGAAATGATAAATAGCCATGATTATATAACCACATACTTGTTTTTTCAAATACATGAAGGATGAGAACTATACTCCCTATTTAGTTATAAAAGTACACATGGGCTTGTTTGCCAATAAACTTTCCTCAGCAAACACCAACCTCACAGTCCTACCTGCTGTTGTAGGGAGTTTTCAAATACTGAACGGCTAGAGCTCCTTCTCTTTTATAACCTTTGTTTTAATGCACAACATAACTCAGTTACTTATGTTTTTTAAGACATTATAACAATCTGACATAACAATGAAGGTATAATAAATACTGTTATCACTGCTATATATATTCTTCTACTTAAGACAGTCACTAGGAAGTGGAGTGAGGATGGAATCTTCTGCTCTACTCTCTTTCCTCGCATGATAGTGAGGGCTGCGAATATATCTTGGTTTGAATCGAATCGGCGATGGTTGAGAAAAATTTCTTCTTACCGAATGTAATCTGGGCTCCTTGAAACAGAAAAGAAGAGAAAAACAAGTGGACTGTTTTCTAACTGCTCCCAAACCACAGTAAAAAAAGTTTAAGGCACTGATGTTGCTCTTTTCACAGGTTTCAGTAACATTTCTCTTGTACCAACAGTAATGCAAGGCACCACATTTTGCCATGATTTTCACCTCTTGCATAGCTGTACTGGAATTTGGGTACTAATGTGCTTAAACAACACAGTGACATACTTCTGGCTTTACTACTCATACTGCCCACAAAACAACTAGTAGTGCTTGGGTGCACCAATGGTAGATTATAAAAAAACAGTGATGCAAAGTGCCTTCTGGCATTTACAAAAGACTAGGCCTACAAGTGTAAGACTCCAAAATGATGGTAGCATTTAAATATGAGAGAAAGCACATGTTTGAAGTACTCAACAATAGATATTTGAAGGAGAAATCTTATGTGCAAACATTCTTAAATATTAGCACATACACCACTCACTGGATAGGGAAATATTTTATTAGCTGTCCCTATCCACCAACAATCAATGCTCATCTTGCTGTCTTGCTGTAGTCATAACTGGACACTTGTCCCACAATGATAGGTTACAAAAGAATCACTGGTGTAAAGGAGGCAGTTTGTGCCATGAAAATGTCTAGGAATGGTTGTAATTTCTTTTCATAGCAAAGTATGTCATTTGAAGGCACTGAAAGAAAACAAATTCAGATAGACTGTCATGACGAAAAAGAACAACATTATAAAAAGATATGCACTGCAGACAGAATGTTATACTTACAGAGGGAACAAGTGCAAACCTCAGAAGATCCAGAGATATAATACAGTTGTGCAAGTAAACTTACCATAAAGGTAGATTTTTGAATAGATCACTGCTACAGTAGCATTACCTGTATGGGTTATAACCTGCCTAGGATATAACAGCCATCCAGCTTTCACAGCTTAAGTGCATCTTCTATGCACTCAGACCACTGACAGCTTGTGCTAGGTGTGATGACCCACCACTGCCAACCAGTAATCAAGGAGCTTCAATCCTCACCACTGGCAACAGTGGGGGGGACTTTCACTGAGAGGATAACAGGCACACAGTATTTCCAGATGCAGCTCTCTGCATCAAGTGCAAGAGACCACAGTCAGTTTGCGTCTGGTTTCTCCCTTTTCCTCCAGATCCCCTATAAGACTCCCCACTGGCACAGCAATAGAGTTGAGATCTCAGCTGAGTGACCAAGCCAAGACCTCTAGTACCCTCTCTGTCCAACCAGTGCTTCGTGTCCCTGCCCAAGCAGCTGGCACACACACACCCTTTGAGATTTGATTTACATACACATACACCTGGGAAAGGCTGGCACAGGTTTACTAGCTATGTTCCCTTCTGGCCAGACTAAAGGTGGTTTTCACTGCCACCAGTCTCTCCTGCCACCTACCTTAAGGCCATTAACAAAGGGTGTCAAATCTTACTGTGTACTATTAATATTAATACAAATGGTAGTCTGAGCAAGAGCAAGGGTATTAGGAGTGGCCCACACAGTGTCATCAAATAAATATTCAAGTACTCGCAAAACTTAAATAGCTCTACACAGATCAGCCAC